>NC_133458.1:110087676-110388479 GCF_048565385.1 Saimiri boliviensis
AGTTCCATTGAGTTGACTCTCTTTCTCTCTCTCTCTTTCCCCAGCGCTGACCAGGCCCTTGACAGGTTTGCAATGAAGAAGTTTTATGACGACAAAGTTTCAGCTTTAATGCAGCCTTCTCAGAAACGGTATGTATACATCCCCAAAGCCAGAGTGAAGAGGTGAATGAAATTTTACATATAAAAATGTGAAAACAGAAGAGACATCTCCTCTGTCCCAACACCTAAATGGTATCCTTGGGTCATGCCAAGACTATGAAGCGGGGGCTTATCCCTTGCAGAGGTGAAGGGCTGAGCTATCCTGCATGTCTGCGGTGAAAGAACCCCATACGCTGCTGGCCTGCAAGGACAGAGTCCTTGAGGAAGGACTTGCCCCCGTTGGCATCTTCCTCTCTTGCAGTGAGTGACTTCTGATTTCCATTATTATGTTGGAACTTGGTTCTATGCCTAGACCAGGGGTCAGTAAACTCTCTCTGCAGCGGACTAGAGAGTGAGTATTTTAGGCTTTGCAGGCCACAAGATCTTTATCGCAACTGTTCTAACATGAAAGCAGCCCCGGGCAATATGGAAATCGGGGAATGTGGCTGTATTCCAATAAAACTTTACTTATACAAACACTTTACCAGCTGCATTTGGCCAATTCTTGTGGCTCATCGGTTCCTGGAGGCCAGGGAGTATTTTTCCCATGGTCGTGCTGCCCATCTCTTCCTTCTCTACTCCTGGGCATGGCTTCAGGAAGGTGCTCAGTAAGTGATGGGGAGTAGCCGTGGGGGCGGGGGGCGGGGGGTGAGGGGGCGTGCAGAACTTTCTCCTTTTGCCACCTGCCCAGCGGGCTGAGGTCAAGAACCTGAGCAGGGCTGGCTGAGCGGCAGTGAGAAGGACCCACGGCTGGCTCCCCATCCAGGTGCATTTCCTCTACAGATGGTGACACTTAAGGCCAACCGGGTAGCTCTATGGCATATTTCAAACCCCACAGCAGGGAATTTGTAGGAGAAGTGTCAGGGCGATTGGCAAATGGTGTTCTGTTCTGGAGACAGGTAGTTGCACACGGGCCCTCGTGTATGCAAATCCTGATGCCTCCCATCTGTTTGCTTCAGTGCTGCTGAGGGCTATGTCAGCAGACATGGGGGTAGATGGGCAGAAAGGGATTTCAGTCATCACCAGAGGCACCTTTTCCTTTTGTCTTGCTGTTTCCAATGGCCTTGCTCTGTTTCTCTTGAGACCGGGTGTGTTGGAGGAAAGTGGGCTGGGGTGTGGGACCGTGGACAGCAGCAGGGCCACATGCAGTGCAAGTTGCGTGCAGAAAACTCAGCATTTTATAAAATATTTTAGTGGGGCCGGGCGTGGTGGCCCATGCCTGTAATCCCAGCACTTTGTGAGCTCGAGGTGGATGGATCACAAGGTCAGGAGACGGAGACCATCCTGGCGGACGTGGGAAACCCTGGCTCTATTAAAATACAAAAAAATAGCTGAGCATGGTGTCGTGTGCCTGTAATCCCAGCTAGTTGGGTGGCTGAGGTAGGAGAATCGCTTGAAACCGGAGGTGGAGGTTGTAGTGAGCCGAGATTGTGCCACTGTGCCCCAGCTTGGGCAACAGAGCAAGACTCTGTCTCAAAGGAAAAAAAAGTTTTTTTTTTAGTTAGTCAGTCACTTGGGGGTCTTTTTTTGAACCATTAAGTATCATTTCTTTGTTGAACAGTTTCCAAAATGGTGCCATTCATATGACCTCCCACATGGAAAGTGAGGCGTCGATGGGGGCAACCTGATCAGATTGCTTGGCACGCAGGAAGGAAGGATGGCTGTTCTTTCCTCCTCCTTCTTTTTTAAAATTTCTTACGGCACCAGCAGCTTGTTTGTAACATTAAAAGAATATGGAAAAAGGGGGAAAATATCTCCTCATTTTCTTTTTTCTTTTTATTTTTTTGAGATGGGGTCTTGCTCTGTCACCCAGGCTGGAGTGCAGTGGAGCAATCTTGGCTCACTGCAGCCTCTACCTCCTGGGCTCAAGCAACCCTCCCACCCCAGCCTCCTGAGTAGCTGAGACTATAGGTGCACATCACCACCCCCAGCTAATTTTAAAATTTTTGTGGAGACAGTGTCTGACTATGTAGCTCAGGCGAGCCTTGAACTCCCGAGTTTGAATAATCCTTTTGCCATGGCTTCCCAAAACCCTGGGACTGCAGGTGTGAGCCTCTGTGCCCTGCTGTCCTCATGTTCCCATGCCCAAGGTTTTCATGCATCCTTTCCATCACTGCACATTTGAAGCAAAAAAATTTGCATTTTTTAATAGTTGCTGGATTCGGTTTTACATTCCAAGGTTAGTCCTTCTACTCCTGAGATTAGGGAAATGCCCCTTATTCCTAGCCGTTTTCCTTTTATCTTGACCAGAGCCTGCATGAAAAGATGCTCACCAAATGGTAATTGAGCATGTAAACAATGGAATTAATGCACAAGATAAATCTGGAGGCATGTTTGAGACCAGAAGAACGTGTGATGAAAGCTTGTATGGGAATAGGCTCTGTGATGGGAAGCTTCTCTCTTGTCCTGAATGATCTGGGGAGTGGGGTGTGTGCTTTGCAGGCTGTTTTAGAGCTAAGCTCAAGAAATTATTTTAAAGTCAAACTTGAAATAATCACTCTTGAGAATAATTAATTAGCATGGAGCGTGTGGCTGGGAAGCTCAGATGTCTCAACAGCAACTCTGATAGGGGGTCAATCTTTGTTACCTTGTTCGTTACATTAAAAAGTCATGGAGCAGTTGGCCCATGGAGCTGGGTCAGCCGTGTGCCCATGTAAGTTTTCTGTTTTCATACCTTTCTTGCCTTTAGTGAACCATGGGAAGTAGCTTGTGGACACCCCTGCGTGGCCTGCTGTTGGTGCTCATTACCACCATTGTGTTATTGAGGCACCCCTGAACTTCTTTCCCTGAACTTGGAAGCCTTCCTCTTTGAGAAGTAGTTAAAAAGAAATCCTGCGCGTGGCATAGTGGCTCTAACCTGTAATCCCAATTCTTTGGGAGGCTGAGGCAGGACAATCCCTTGAGTCCAGGAGTTTGAGACCTTCCTTAGCAATGCAGGAAGACCTCATCTCTACTAAATAAATAAATAAATAAATAAATAAATAAATAAATAAATAAAATTAGCTGGATGTGGTGGCACACACCTGTAGGCTCAGCTGGAAGCTGAGGTGGGAGGATCCCTTGAGCCCAGGAGTAGGAGGTTACAGTGAACTATAATTGTTTCACTGCATGGCAGCCTGGATGACAGAGATAGACCCTGACTCCTCTCACTTCCCCTCAAAATCCTGGTATAGTTTGGGTTTACTGTCAGCATCACATAAATATTAAATTATTAATGTTTCTGATGTCTCTCTTTCTTTCTTTCTGAGAGAGTTGAGACAGTAGCGTACATTTCTTGGCCCCGCCACCAGGTTAATGGGGAAAGTGACAGCCAGTTGTTTCTTTGGGTAACTGATCTCTCCTGAGTGTTGGCTGCCAAGGTGACCCTGGGAGGTCCCAGGTGGGACTCACCTAAGACCACTACTCATGCTGTCTATGCATGTTTGGGTCTCCCTTTGAGGTAAAGGGAAGACAAACAAAGCAAACGTCTTGGCATTCAGAAAGCAGGAATTATCCTGTATGGTGTTACTGCCGGAAGGTATCCGAGTTATCAGCAGTGAATCCATAAGGGTCTGTAGCAACCTCAATTCTTGCCTGCACAGAAGAACGAATTTTGACTAAGGGGCATAAGGCAGAAAAAGAGACAGAGGCAAGTTTTAGAGCAGGAGCGGACGTTTATTTAAAAAGGCTTTAGAGCAGGAAAGAAAGGAGAATACGCTTAGAAGAGACCCAAGTGAGCATAAGAAGGTCAGGTGCGGTGTTTTACCTTGGTCCTAGGATTTTATAGGCTGGCCCACTTCCCCTATAAAAGGACTTTATAGTCTTGTGCCCCTTTCCCATAATTCTTCCCTTAGGGTGGGCTGCCCGCGGGCATGGTGCCCTCCTTTTGCTTGAGAAGTGAGCACACGCATGTATTCAGGAAGTGGTACGCACGCCCGTCTGAGGGTTTCTCTGGTCTGATGTGCCCCTAGAAGGTCATACTCTGCCATTTTGTTCTTTAATACACGTGCCCAAGAAGGTGTGTCTCCCTGAAGCCTGCCTTCAGTTAATAGTGCAATAGGCATGGACCATCAGGAGATGGCCGCCTCCTGGCACTGGTTGCCAATGTATCACTTTCAGAGAGGCAGTGTGATGATCGCCCAACTGTCACCCAGCATTCCTAGTGGGTGCAGAAAGAGCCCTCTCTTGCCCTGCTCATGCCTAACTACCTGTAACAATGACATTATTTGGTTTTTGTTATTTCTGTCATTTTTGACAGAAGTACCTCAGGTGCCTGAAATAATACTTTAAAGGTACAAGGGGAATAGTTTTCCACATTCTCTAAAGAATGAGGCTCCTCAGATAGTCTCTGAAATGCTTCTGTAACCCACAAGTGGGTTCATTATTCAATGCCCAGATAGAGCAGGTTTACCAAGACAGGGGAATTGCCATAGAGAAAGAGTTTAATTCATGCAGAGCTGGCTGAACAGGAGACCAGAGTTTTATTACTACCCAAATCAGCCTCCTGGAAAATTTGGAGGCTAGGGTTTTTAAAAGATATTTTGGGGGGCAAGGGGTGACTAGGGAAGGGGTACTGCTAATCTGTTGGAGGTGCAATCACAGGGGTGTAGAAAATGGCCCTCCTGCCGCTGAGTCCACTTCTGGGTGGGGCCAGGTAACAGTTGGCAGGCCAGGTAGAGCTGTCAGTTGTCAGAAATGCAAAGCCTAAAAGACATCTCAAAAGGCCAATCTTAGGTTCAGCAATGGCGATGTCATCTCTAGGAGTAACTGAGGAAGTTGCCAATCTTGTGTTTCCCAGAGTAATCTTTTAAGTCTGCACGTTGGCAGAATTCAGGCTGCTTTCATCCTCCCAACCTGGTGGTCTTTCATTAATTTAACAAAGATGGTTTAGTTTTGGGCTATTATCATTTATACCATAAACTTTACTTTCTCCTAAAATTAGTTTGGTCCAAGCCCAAGAATAGCCTAGGGCAGTTAGGAAGTTAAAGGCAAAATGGGGGTTGGTTAGATTAGATCTCTTTCACTTCTATGCTTCTCTCACTGTTAAAACTTCTGCAAAGGCGGTTTTACTTCCTGTCCCTGTGGCCCCTCCCTACATGTCCTCCTTGCTGCCCCTAGCCTGCAGAAGAAGGGTGACCGTTCCTCAGGGAGCCACACACTCTGCCTGGGTCCAGCCGCCCCATCTGAGTCACCAACTCTGTGGGCAAGGCCACCTACACGCTGGCAGCATCTTCCAGGAGAGCAGAAGCTGTGGCCGATGTGTTGGGGTCTAGTCTGACCCTTACGTCCATGCGGCTCACTCATCTTTGCAGCAATTCCAATGTGTAGGTCTCATTATTCTCCCCATTACAGGTGAGGGAAGGGAATGCTCAGCAGAATGTTAAATAACAGCCCAGTCTTGGCTCACGCCAACAGGTGGCCCAGCTCAGGTTTCCTGGCCGGTCAGTGCTGCCCCTGCAACTGTGGCTGACTCTGTGAGTGCCAGGATTGTGGAGTGAGAAAGCTGCTGGGAAAGATGTCCTGTGATGAGGGCTCCTGTTGCTTGGAAAAGTAACCTTTGAATGCTGATTTTTATGCACCCACATTTTCAGAGAGATTCAAGCTTACGTCTAGTGCAACTCAAATGTTTAGGGAGATTTATGGAGATTCCAAATGGAAGTTTTTGCTGTTAGAAGTGGTTATAAACAACGCGAGGGGCAACTGAAAATTGCAAGCTGCTTTATGTTCATTTGCTTACAAGAAAGCAAATGGTTTGCCTTTGGTTTCAATTTAAAATGTACTCACTGGTTTGAGATGAAGCATGGGAAACATCATCCTCAGGGAGTTTATTTCCTAAAAGGAAAGAAAAGATAGCAGTGGGAAAATAATGGAGCTGTTTTTATCAAGTATCTGGTTTCTAATCTTTCCAGCTCTGAAAACAGTGTTGACTAAGTAGGAACATGTTATTTTGAATAAAGCTCTTGGGATAGTCTTTAGAGGGCACCTGATACCCTAACATTGACTCATTTATATCTACCTTTAATGCCACAGATAAATACCATGTATACGTAGTTCAAGTTGATCCTTTCCACAGTCAGCTGGATGAATTAATTGTGCAATTCTGTCCTGTTATACTTCCCTCCCCTCCCCTCCCCTCTTCCTGTCTTTTTTTCTTTTCTTTCTTTCCCTTGAGACAGGGTCTTACTCTGTTGCTCAGGCTGACTGCAGTGATGCAATCTTGGCTCACTGTAACCTCCACCTCCTGGGTTCAAGTGATTCTCATGCCTCAGCCTCCTATGTAGCAGTAATTACAGGCATGCACACCACCAGGCCCAGCTAGTTTTTTTTCTTTTTTCTTTTTTTTTTTTTTTTTTTTCCCTTTAGTAGAGACTGGGTTTCAGCATGTTGGCCAGACTGGTCTCAAACTCCTGACCTCATGTGATCCGCCCACCTTAGCCTCCCAAAGTGTTGGGATTACAGGCGTGAGCCACTGTGCCTGACCTCCCCTTATTTTCATCTATGCCTGAATGTTCTTTTCTTTGGTACAGATGGTGATTCTGTAGGGAGTCACTCACAAACTCAGTGCTGTTACCTATCCCGGGCTATTTGTCTGCAATCTCACAGCGTTCACTACGGCTTATATTTGCAATGCACTTTGTTGTTTTTACAAGACATTGCTGTTTTTTAAAAAATGTTTTTTTAAAGGCATACTTTTATTTAGGATTTAGAACAACATATTTTTTTTAAAAAAAATCTTACCTTATTAAGAAAGCATGCGAAGAAAAAATTGCATTTACCTTAGCATTTTATAGCTGTAACTTACCTGAAAATATGATACATAAAAAGTAGTTTTCTGTAAAGGACAGATGAGAATTATATGCCAAGAGGCTACTTTTTAATTGTTGAAGCTGTCCACTGAGCGACTTTTTGTAGACTGAGCTGGGAGGTGAAGGCTGTTGAGAGCCGGTTTTGGGGAGAAGACTCTGGAGTCCCGGGTCCCAGGCAGGGACAGCCTCCTTCCCCTCCTAGCGGACCACCTCTGGGCTTGTGGCCCTGGACTTGGGCCTTCTTTGGGAGCTTGTGGCGAAACAGAGCTCTCCTGCTGCCAGCGTAGCCCTCCTCACCTGAAAGAAATACTTCTTATGATTTGTGTGGTGACAGGGGCAGCAATTCTGGCAGGCCACATCAGCAGAAATGAAGCTCTGTGACCACAGTACGGGACAAGCCCGAGGTCCGGGAGAGGCCTTGGTTTCCTGGAGGGCAGCTGCTTGCCCCTCATAGGACCCTGATGCTAACTCTGGGCTCAGCCACTTGGACCCCTCATGCTGCCATGAACAGGAGCCCCTGAGGCCCAGCACTCCACAGCCTTCCATGTTTGCACCTTCCATGTTTGCACGAAGACATAAAACAAACATGGACTCCACCCAGATGCTTGGTCCAGGTGCACATCAGACACTGAGAACACCCACAGGGAAGAGGACTGTCTCACCCGGGTGGTCACTGCAGAACTACCCGAACACACGGCCAGGCAGTCAGGGAATCAGCATGTCACTGACAAACCGGACGAGCGGAGAAAGCTGATTTCCTAGTGTCCAGGGCTTCCCCGTGCTGGAGGGAGGGCAGAATCGCCCCAGAGGAGGTGACTCAGGCCCCTCAATCCGGGCATTTGTGCTTCCTCGCTATTATTACTCAAAACCAGGGAGCCAAATTTTGCACAACACGTGAAATTTACATGATTAAAAATACATGATTCACGCATTTCTCTGCTTACATACAACCAAGTGTGGGAAGTCTTGTTGCCAGGGTGGAAAGTATCTTGCAGGGGAGGTGTGTGGGAGCAGCCTGGAAGTCTGCTGAGGTCTGGTCATCGGCCTCTCAGGATTCCCGTGTCTCCAGGCTGAGCATCTGGCCTCTGCGACTCTTGTGAGGTTTTGCCCTGTTTTGAGAGAGCAGAAGAGAAATTTGGTGCTAGGAGGATGGAAACACTGCCATGCCCTGTTTCTCACTAAGAATCGTAACTAAAATGAAGCAGTCTTGCTTTTCTAACATTTTTCTCATGGGTGGACTTTAAGTAGGGTTTTTATTTATTTTCTGGTAATGTTTAACAGAAATTCTCTCTTGTTCAGTTTGTTTATATACAAATTTAGCTGCTTGAATAAGGGACTAGGTGTGAACTGCCAGCATAATGAGATATTTTTTTTCTTAACAAAAGTAAGTTTCCTGATGGCTGTTTCTGGCCTGGGGCAGGATGGCTGTAGGTGCTGACAGTACAGTCACCTGACACTTCCTGCCTCCATCTGCTGTGGCAATAGAGAGATGCGATGGTTAAATACTGTGGGTTTTTGGCTGTTTGGGTTTTTCTTGCAGAGATTACAGCGTTTTGGTGGAGATAGGTATGGAAACACAGATTTCATGCAAGGTATTGCAGGCTACAGTGGAGGTTGTGTGGGTGCAGTGGCCATGGTGAGGGGCCCCAGGGCAGGGGCCAGGCCAGGCAGGGCACCAACAGGCAGGACAAGCCAGGGAAGCGTCAGAGAGCTTGGCAATCATCCAGCTTATCTTCCGGTCACTGCCCCTAATCATGCCTCATGAGGACCCCGGCAGTCAGACACTCCTAGCGTAGAAGCTTCCCTTTTAACCACCAAATGTTCGTGAAAGGTGTATGGAGTCAGTGTTGGAAGCATGAAGCTGATGCCTGGAACTCAGAGAGTGGCTGATGGCCTACGTGGCCTTCACCTTTGGAGCTGGGCCCTGAAGAGAGGGACAGCAGGAAGGAGAGCCTCTTATCATTGGATGTGGCATGGAAGGCCTCGGGGTAGGAGGGGAGAATGGACTCCAGCCTTTCCTTAGGGCTCCTGAGCGTGAGCAGAAAGTAGCAGGTGCAGTGAGTGGCGCCGGTCCTGGGTCACGTGACCCGGCCGCAGGTGCAGTGCTAGTGACAGAGCACATGCCCGCTGGTGGGCCAGGCCTCTGCTTTCCGCTGCTCACCAATGGCAACCTTGATGGCTGGTGGCCTGGCATTGCCTGGTGACGGGTTCAGCCTTTTGGGTGTGGGATGCTCAAGCTGAGAGGCTGGCTGTATCTCGGTGTCCCTGGTGCCTGGTGTGCTGGTGGGAAGCCCTTAGACCTGCGGGTGCAGCACCGCGCTGAGAACCCCTGGCTGTGAGTAGGGGACCGATTCTCTCCCAGAGCCCCAGGCCCAGTCAGGACGTGTTTCTCCCTGAATTTCCTCCTCAGCAGGGGCTGAGAATGCTTCTGGAAAGTCCAAGCCAGGTGTTCTTTTGCAGGTACGTTCAGTTCCTCAGTGGGCTCCTGTCTGGATCGGTGAAAATGAATGCCTCTCCCCTGTTCCTGCATTTTGTCATCCTACACGGCACCCCCAACTTTGACACAGGTGGAGGTGAGTGTCCCTGCGATTGGCTTGCCCAGACTTGGGGCTGGTCCAGGGCCCCTCAATTTAGATAAGCCTTTGCTTTCTTCCTGAGAGGGCCCAGGATCTGCTCCTCCCCCTCCCCAGTGATTGACTGTGCCCCCCTTCTGTGGACAGATCACCATGTTTATGTGGTTGGGCCAAATTACTTAATCAGGGGAGAGACAAGGTGGCCAGTGAGGGGCATCAGAAATACCCCTGTGTGTATGCACAGTGACTCGGGCAGACAAGCATTGTTCTGGGCCACAGCTCCGGTGGGTCAGCTTTGCAGTTGGCCTTGAAGTCACAGCCGTGAAAGAAGCCCAGCAAGAGAGGCATGCATGTGACCCAGTCTCCCCCTGACGCATCTCATGAGCCTGTCTCCTCCTTTAAAATGACCCCACAGGAAAGCACACAGCACATAGCTGGGGGTGAGGCCCCTGAGCCCTCCTTCCTGTCCCACTTAGATGAACACAGCACACAACTGGGTATCGGGGCCCTGTCTCCTCATCCCCAGGCCCTTGCAGCTGCACTGAGCATGTGGCTGAGGGTCAGCAGCATTCCACCCCTCCTCCCTAGTCCCATGCAGGAGCACAAGGCACATGGCTGAGGGTCAGGGTCCTGTCTTCTTCTTCCCAGCCCAGTGCAGGTACACACAGCACACGGCCAGGGCTCAGGACCCCGCCCCTCCTTGCTAGTCCCATGCAGGTGCTTGCTCACAGGTTTCTTCTGTCTCTGAAGTACATCTGTGCCTTCAGGTTCCCCTGGTCATCATGGCCAGAGTGACCCTGCCAAGCTGCTGGTTGGTTTTGAAGCAGCCTGGCTCAATGATTCAGGAGCCTTTGCAACCCTTTGGATACAGGTCAAACTGTGTTCTGCAGACTTCTAGGACCGGGTTTGGCCTTTTCCTGCAGCAATGCTGTGGCTCCATGCACTGCCTTCCCAAACCTCAAAGGCTGGAGGTGTGGTCTGCTGGTCTCCTTGTCCCTTTCTTTCGGCTTGTCAAATTGCGGATTGTTCTGTCCTGGTCATGCCTCTACAGATGGTTGTACCTCTCTTTCAGTGTGCCGGCCCTTTCTGAAGCTCTACCAAGCCATGCAGCCCGTGTACACCTCCGGGATCTAGTGAGTGCTGCTGCTGCTTCTGCTGTGGGATCTGGATGGCCCAGGGAATTGCAGCCGAGCCTCAGCTCCCTGTCCCGCAGGAAGTGGGTGGGAGGGTTCAGGTCAGAGAATGCCAAGGAGCCAAAGAAGAGTCCAGAGGGGAAAACCATGGGGTGGCTCGTGCTCTGGCATCACTCCTCAGCCCTCCCTCCTGCTTCAGCCCTCCCTCCTGTCCGAAACAACTGTCTTTGGGCTGTAACGCCAATTGGCCCCATTAAGGGACATGTGGGTGGAGTCTCGAGGGGAGAGAGGGCCGTTTGCTTTTTGGAGTAAGATGGTCCCTTGGTTTTCAAGGGGGATTGATTCCAGGACCCCCTTTGATTACCCAAATCCGTGATGTTCAGGTGTGTTTTTTAAAACAGCATTGTCTCGAACTCCTGACTTCAAGTGATCCACCCACTTTGGCCTCCCAAAGTGCTGGGATTACAGGTGTGAGCTACTACACCCCTGGCTATTGTAGTGAAACCCTGTCTCTACTAAAAATACAAAAATGAGCCAGGTGTGGTGGCGCATGCCTGTAATCCCAGCTTCTCGAGGTGGAAGCAGGAGAGTCGCTTGAACCCGGGAGGCGGGGGTTGCAGTGAGCTGAGATGGCGCCGCTGCACTCCAGCCTGGGTGACAGAGTGAGAGTCAACAAAACGAAACAAAACAAAACGGTACTGTATTTTCACATGACCCGTGAACATCCTCTTGTATGCTTTAAATCATCTCTAGATTACATATAATACCTAATTCAATGTAAAGGCCGTGAAAATAGTTGTTAAAATGTATTGTTTTTAATTTCTGGCTTTTTTTTTATGGTTGCATTTTTATTTTTTATTTATTTCCCACGATATTTTCTATCCCCAGTCAGTTGAGTCCATGAATGTGGAGCCCGAGGATAGGGAGGGTTTACTGTGAGCATGCTGGAGAGTCCCGTCTTACCTCTGTGGTTTCTCTTTCTCGCTCCTTTCCATTTTGCTTTTTATTTTTATTTATCTTTGAGATGGAGTCTTGCTCTGTTGCTCAGGCTGGAGTGCAATGGTGCGATCTCAGCTCACCGCAACCTCCACTTCCCGGGTTCACCCAATTCTCCCCACTCAGCCTCCCGGGTACCTAGGATTACAGGTGCCCGCCATCATGCCCAGCTTATGTTTGGATTTTTGTAGAGATGGGGTTTCACAGTGTTAGCCAGGCTGGTCTCAAACTCCTGACCTCAAGTGATCCTCCTGCCTCGGCCCCTCAAAGTGCTGGGATTACAGGTGTGAGCCACAGTGCCTGGCCTTCTTTACATTTTAAACAGAAGGTAGCCACACATCCCCCAAATCTGTACACATTTCTAAGCTTTCTTTTTCTTTTTCTTTTTCTTTTTTTTTTTTTTTTTAATGTGGACAGGTATTTTATGAAAAGTAAATAAAGGTAACAAATATTCTCATTACTCAAAGAGCTGTTGTCACGTTTCTGGGTTTGCTTCAGGCCCTGTGTGCACTGACGTTAACTTTTGGAATTGCACCTGCAGTTTGTGGCTGTGCGCGCCCTGGGCCCCTTCCTCTAAGGCTGCATGGTCGTCTCCAAGCTCAGGCCCCTGGGGTCGGACCTGAGTCACTTGAAATTAGTCATTGACCCTGATGACGCTTTGAGTGCCCTCCTTGGCCTGGGAGCTTTCTTTAGCTTTTTAGATTCACTTAGATTCTCAGAAATTAGATTCCGGGCTGAGGGGGCATTCTGTGTAATTTCTGAGTTTTGGGTTGCAGGGTTACCTTTCCCTACAATGTATTCTTCCCAGGAAATCGTGAAGTTACATAATGCTCTGCTTTCTTCTTCATCCCAAAGCAACGTTGGCCCGGAAAACCCCAGCAGGATCTGCATTGTCATCGAGCCGGCCCAGCTTCTGAAGGGGGACGTCATGGTGAGTGCCTGCCGTGGCTTCAGCCGTGGCTTCAGCTGTGGCTTCAGCCGTGGCTGTGTCCTTGCCCTCCCAGTGGTGATGACTCAAAAGGACTGATTCTGTGCTAAAACAGTAACCCCAAAAAATGCCCTGTAGGAAGAATGAGCCTTTGCCTTAATGCTGGGGTCCCCAATCCCCGGGCTGTGGACCTTATCAGTCCGTGGCCTGTTAGGAACGAGGCCTAGTGAGGGAGCATGACTGCCTGAGCTCCGCCTCCCGTCAGATCAGCAGTGGCAGGAGATCCTCATAGGAGCGCGAACCCTATTGGGAGCTTTGTGTGTGAGCCACCTAGGTTACACACTCCTTAGGAGAATGATGATCTGAGGTGGAATAGTTTCATCCTGAAACCATCCTCCACCAGTCTGTGGAGAAATTGTCTTCTATGAAACCGGTCCCTCGTGCCAGAAAGATTGGTGACCACTGCCTTAAGGCATTTCGTTAACTTTCTGAATAAAACCACTTTAATGAAAGGGACAGAATGAATCTTCGTTCTTGATTCTCTTTCATACCAGAGCCCCTGGAGATACCTAACATGGAAATTAATGTCCTCACTCGGCCACTCACTTCTGACTGTGTTTTGACTGTAACTTGCATTCTTTCACATGATCACAGGCCTCCCAGCGTGTGGGTGCAGAAATAGAATATTTATGTATCGTTAATAGCCAAAAGTACGAAATACAGCTGTTGTGATTACAGCTTGATTAATGATCAAAACAATTATTTCTCCAGATAATCTTTTTTTTTTTTTTTGACAGTCTTGCTCTGTCGCCAGGCTGGAGTACAGTGGTGGCTCATTGCAATCTCTGCCTCCTGGTTCAAGAGACTCTCCTGCTTTGGCCTCTCAAGTAGCTGGGACTCTTAAGCACGTGCCACCATAGCCAGCTAATTTTTGTATTTTTTAGAACAGATAGGGTTTCAGCATGTTGACCAGAATGGTCTCTGTCTCTTGACCTCATGATCTGCCTTCCTTGGCCTCCCAAAGTTCTGGGATTACAGGCATGAGTCACCGTGCCTGGCCTCTCCAGATAAAAAATTTTGACTCTTGAGTGTGTTGGTTTTGGAGGAGATTAGCCATTACATTTTTGCCTTTTATTTTTCTTGAATACAAAACATTCACACGTTTAAAATAATTTTAAGAAAGTTTTTCTTATCTGAAATAAGGTAAGCTTTTAAGGCATATGTATGACTTTCAGCATGCATAGAATCATAGAATGTAAAGATTTCACGGCCTTAGAAGACCCACTTCTCTATAAGACAATAAGGTGAATGGCGAGTTAGCTTTTCATTGTATTATAAATGTCCTATGCAAAGTTTTTGAGGATTCTCACTAATTTTCCTGTAATCCCTGGATTTTAAAACCTTTGCTTAGTAGGTGGCAAACTCCCTGCCTTGCTGGTCCCCAATTCTTACAGAAGTCAAATCAGCAAGGATTGTGCAGGTAGAGATCATCTAGACCCATCCATGTGTATACGGTCCCTCTGGGGCCTCCGGGTCTGTCCTGCTTCACATGCTCATTACCTGGCTGAGGGGTTCTGCAGGCCTGGAGCAGCAGCTGGGCTTAGCCCTTTTCAAGGTATTGAGCCAAGCACTTTATACGCATTTTACCTCCTGTTTCATAGGCGAGAAAGCTGAAGTGTGGGGTGTGCTTTTTTTTTTTTTTTTTTTTTTTTTTTTTTGAGATGGAGCCTTGCTCTGTCACCAGGCTGGAATGCAGTGCACAATCTTGGCTCATTGCAACCTCCACCTCCTGGATTCAAGCGATTCTCCTGCCTCATCCTCCTGAGTAGATGGGATTACAGGCAGGTGCCATCATACCCGGCTAATTTTTTTTGTATTTTTAGTAGAGATGGGGTTTCACCATGTTGGCCAGGTTAGCCTCGATCTCCTGACCTTGTGATCCGCCCACCTGGGCCTCCCAAAGTGCTAGGATTACAGGCATGAGTCACTGCGCCCGGCCTGTCATATGTTTTGATAGACCTGTTTCCTCAGCTCTCTATTCTAGCGTCCTAAGAAGGAGGGCCTGGGCTGGAAGTCTGTCCTCAGCAGGGCTGTGCCACAGCAGTGGCGCAGTGGCCCTGTGGTTGGAAGTGAGAGGGAGGACTCAGGGGCAGAGAGGCATCTGCTCTGGTGTTCCCTCACGTCCTCTGCCCCAGAAGGCAGCCCTGGGCTTGTTTCCCAGGAGACTTCACTCCAGAGGCTCCTTCTCCCGGGACACTTCCTGGCTCATTGGACCAAGGGCCCGAGCCTTCATTGCGCACTGGCTATGTGAAGCACTGCACTTCTCCAGCCACGCTGGAATTGGGTCCAGTGTTCCAGCTTTAAAGAGGAGGCTGAGAGAGGCTGGGGCGATGCTGTGGGATTTGCACCTGCCTTCATCTTGTTTGCATAGTGTTCTGCCTGCCCTGGGAGACAGCGTCTCATCAGGCCTTCAGCAATGACTTGTTAAGGCCCAGTTCCTTTAAGGTGACTCATGGGAGGCAGCTGAATAGCTCAGTCATGGAGGGTGACCCTCAGGCTAAGATGTGGCTTTTGTCACCCCTCAACGGGTGGGCTCTCTCCCCTGGGCTGTTTATTCGATGGTAGCTGCAGGGTCTTCCTGAAGCCAGGCGCCTGGGGGAGTCCCCGCGCCCTGCCTGGCCCCTCTCCTCTCTTCCCAGCGGCCTCCTCGTCCACCTGCTTCCTCCTTCCTTCTCTTCCCCCCTCTTTTCTCTCCTACCCCGCCTTTATTCTCTCTCCTCCTCTTGCCCTTCTTCCTTTTCCTCCTCTCTGCTCCCTCCCTCCTTCCTCCTCATTACTTTCTGCGGCCCCTCCTTCCTATGATCATTCAGCCGGTCATCTTTTTTTCAACGTGTTGTGCTTTTTGAGTCCCCGTGCTTGGCTCTAGGCCCATGAGTGCAGTTTTTGCCTTGGAGGATCCTGGTGGGGACATGGGCATTCTGGCAGGAGGGAACCTGCAGATACTGTGTAGCCCTTTATGAGACCGGGGCGGAAGAGGTCACAGGAGGACTCAGAGGGGCATGACCTGTGAGTTGGCCCCAGGCTGGAAGGGGTGTTACTGTACAAATAGGGGGCGCAGCATCCCAGGCTCCGGGCACCCACGAGGCAGATGCTGTTGTTAGGATGTCTGTCTTGCGAGGAAAGTCATTTTCTAGGAAGGTTGAAGCCAGATTTTGTAGGGCTTACATATTTGCATGTTTTGTTTTGGGAAATGTAGACCTCTGTCCAGTGAAGACCATACTTAGGGTTTGTGAGGACTAAGTGTGCTCGGCCACCTAAGTCTCCCAGGATAGCGCCTGGCAGGGGATGAAACTGCACCAGCGTGACCCCCGAGGCATGGCCAGGTCACTGTCCTCTGTGAGACCAGACTGTGGCTTAGTCTTTGGGTCAGCCACTGCCTCTTCCCTCTAGAGAATCCCCAGCACCTCACCCCCCCTACAGGCCCTCTCCCTACGGCGCTGCGTCCCAACCTGTCCCACTCTGTAGTGGGCACCGCAGCCCCAGCGTGTGGTCTGGGTAGACATCACATGCACCCCTGTTGCGGCAGCTGGAATGTGGCTTTGAGCAGGTGGCATGGGCGGGACTTGGAGGGGGTGTGGTGGAGGTAGCAGTTTGGCACTTAATAACTGAGGCGGGCCCAGGAACAGGGTGGGGCAGGGCCGAGAGGGGCCGTGAGTAGGTGAAGGAGGTGGTGGCATCCTTTCCTCGGCATCCCACCTGTATCCTTTGGGAGTCTTCCCCAGTGGCCTCCAGGTCACCTTAGACTGGCATTTTCCAGCCTTCTATCTCCTCCCGGTCCTCTGCCCTGACTGGCTCTAACCTGCTTGGCATTCAGACTGTGTGTGCCTCAGCCCACTGGAACCCGCTGGCCGCTTCGTACTGTTCCAGCCGATCCTGCCGTTCTGTCTCCAAGCCCTGATCTAGCAGTGCCCAAACACCTCAGCCCTGACCTCTCAACTCAGGCTTTACCCTAGACAGACCCCTGCTCCCCATTTCATCAGCCGTGCAGATTTGACACAGAGTCCTGCCTCCAGCCACCATGATGGCAGCCCTACAGAGGCCCCTCCTTCCCTAGGACACTACCGCCTGTCCTCTGAGCTGCTCACCACGCATTGCAGACTACAGCTTCCCCTCTGGCCACCGTTTCCCTGCTGGGGAGGAGGTCCAAGTGCCTGTGCCTGACATAGGAGTTCCTAATCCTCCCACCCCAGTCTCATTCATCCCCAGAGATCCTGCGCTGTTGGTCACACTCCGCATCATTCTCTTTTTTTTTTTTTTTGAGATGGAGTTTCACTCTTGTTACCCAGGCTGGATTGCAATGGCACGATCTCGGCTCACTGCAACCTCTGCCTCCTGGGTTCAGGCAATTCTCCTGCCTCAGCCTCCTGAGTAGCTGGGATTACAGGCACGTGCCACCATACCCAGCTAATCTTTTGTATTTTTTTAGAAGAGATGGGGTTTCACCATGTTGACCAGGATGGTCTCGATCTCTTGACCTCGTGATCCACCCGCCTCGGCCTCCCAAAGTGCTGGGATTACAGGCTTGAGCCACCGTGCCCGGCTTGCATCATTCTCTTGTGTCTCTCTTGTCTTGCTGATGTTACCCACCCATGTCAGAGGTCCAACTCTGAGCTCTCGATGCCTGGGCGTGTGCTGTGCCCTTCCTGAAGCTGGGCTCCATATTCTGGAATCCACACCCCATCTACACCTCCGGGGTGACAGTTCTGTCTAGCCGTAGCCTCCAAAGTCTTTCATTGTGCTCCTCAGAAGGGGGCTGATGCTCAGTGGACCTCAGAAACTCACGAGGAGTGGCAGTGGCTTGCAACTGCTGAGGGCCTGCTGCGTTATCATGGCCACCACCTTACAGACAGAGAATCCGTGGCTGATGCCACATCCCTAGTGAGTCAGCTGAGCCTGAGTCTCTGAAAACCACTAAGACAGTGCGCCACGTGTCCACTGCCGGCTCCTACGTGAGTGGGGACGGCTGGCTGGAGGAGGCACGTCGTGGGCACGATGCTGTGATGAAGCCTGTTATGTTCTGGTGCATCTGCATCCAAGTGGAAGCCAAACGTCCCTGAAGAATGCGGGAGTGCGAAAGTTCTAGAATTCAGGCATCAGGTTTAGCTGGGAGTCTCTTGAGATCAATGTTTTATGCTGTGGGGGCATGAAACACATTCCATGTTTTATGAGTCCATGAGTTAAGAAATGCTGTTAGGTAGGAGGTTCCAGATCTTTTCACAGGAGATAGTTTGATAAAATAATTTCCTTCCTGTACCTTTGCTCATTCCTCACATGGGGTTTTTCCAGGATTGTATTATGATTTGATTTATGCTTCCTGTGTTTACGATGCCTTTTTTTGTACACTCTATGCTTATTTTGGCTTATGTTTTCAGATGGGTGGAGGAAGATGTGGGTGATGGCTGAAAAGTGTACTTTTCCATGGCAGAGGGTCCGTTTGCCTTGCCACGTTCATAGAAGTGATTAGCTAAGAGGTTTCACTTGGTTATCTGTCGCTGCAAAGCCTGACATACTTTCCACCTGTTGTAGTTTGCCAGGGCTGCCATCACAAAGCATGGCAGAGTGGGCCTTGGTCTCAGCTGAAACAACAGAGGTGATTCTCCCGCAGTCCTGGAGGCTGGGAGCCTGAGATCCAGGTGTGGTCAGGGTGGTTTCTCCTGAGGCCTTTCCTTGGCTTGGAGGTGGCTGTCTTCTCCCTGTGTCCTCACCCGGGCTTCCCTCTGTGTGTCTGTGTCCTTATCTCTTCTTATAAGAGCACCAGTTACATCAATCATTTGGGCCCAGCCTAATGACCTCATTTTAACTTAGCTTTGTAAAGACTCCACCTCCAAATATGGCCCTATGCGGAGGTGCTGAGACCTTCAACCTATGGATTTTGGAGGGATACCAGTTAGCCTGTAACAGCTCTGTTTATTAGATAACCTCTTCTAGAAAGTTTAGTAAGATTACTAGTGCAGTCAGGTGCCATTGACGGGCCAACCCCTGTGGCTGTGGTTTGTCACCAGCCTTTATCCTGAGCACATTCATCACGCAGACTGAATGAGGGGAGGCGGTGGACGCGTGAGTGGGCAGCACGGGGCTCCTGTTCCTGAGAGTCTGAGTCCTCCAGGGAGACGAGCGTGCAGATAGTTAGGGCAGGTGGAACTGAGCTTGGGGAAGGGTGCACGGAGATCAGAGCTGAAGGTTCAGATGGGAGAGATGATTTGCCTCGTGTCAGAGAAGGAGTGGCTTCACAGCAGAGCTGACATTCATGGTCGACCTGGAGAGTAGAGGCCCAGGGTGTCACTGGCAGTGCCCCTATGAGTCTGGAGTGCATGTTGTGCCGAAGCCCAGAAATCTCAGTGCTATTGATTCTCTCTGAAAATGATCCGAGGGAACAACACAGGAAGAAAAGAATGCGGTTGCATGTTTCTTGTTCTTAGCAAAGCATCCTTAGAGAGGATGGGGAGCCAACCCCTTCTCCTGTTCACACTGCTTCTGGGTGTCCTGAGGGTGTGCGCTGCAGGAGTAGCGGCTGATTCCTCCTCTCCAGCCTCTCCCCACTTCCTGTTGACCCACTCTGCTGTGCTCAGCACGGGGCACAGGACGCCCACACCGCCTTCACTTTCCCCTTCCTTCGGTTTTGCCCTGTGACTGCTTGACGTGCTCCGCTGCAGGTTCACTGAGCAAACCTTAGGTTGACAAGGCTCCAATGGGGGAAGAAGTTACAGGACCTTTCCTGTGCAAAGTTCAGATTCGCAGGTGGTTTTATGTCTTTTGGCAATAGTCAAGGCTTGGAGAGGATCCTGAGGAGGAGAAAGCACGTGCGTAGATTTACATCCTGAAGACTGCGCTCTCAGTCTGGGTGTTTTCTGAGGCTGTCTGTGTACTTCGAAGGCGGGAAGTGGCTTTCCAGGCGGGCCAGCCATGCTTCCTCGTCCTCCTTCAAAAAGGCCTCTTGTCCTCCTTGAGTTTTGCCCTCCTTGGTTCTGATGTGTCCCTTGTCTGCAGGCATATCTGCCTGGCTTTCCTCATGAGGGCTTCTGCACTGGGGCTTGTTGGCGAAGATCACGGTGGTCAGGTTCACAGAGAAGGAAGGGCCAGAGTCAAGTTGAACTGCGGAAAGTGACTTGGGACACAGAGCCCCACTTGCCGTTCCTCGGACTTAGTTACTAGCAGAGGGCGCTGCCGCAGGCAACGGCAAAGCTGACCTCAGCGCGCCGTCTGCCTTCACCTGTACACAGCCAGCCCATCTCTGGTGGACCGCTCCCAGCTGCACACTTGACCCATCCCGTCTTTGCAATGTGCTTTTCACAAAAGGTCAGATTCTTAAGCCTGCTCCTTTCCAAAGGGCAGGACCTCAAGAGGTTTAGTAAATATGGCGCAGTTAGGCAGTGCCATAGGGAGGGCAGCCGAGGCGTTATGTAACTCTGCTCAGGAATTCACACAGGCAGCGGGCCCATCAGGAGTCTGGCGGGGCTCCAGGGGCCTGATCCAGCTTGCTGCCTCCCTGGTCTCGACTTTCAGGTCCAGGGCTTGCAAACACTTGCTTCATCTTGCTGCCCTGCTCAGGCAAATCCACGGCCACTTGAATTTTCTGTTCATGGTTTCTGGCTTCAGAACCTCACTCCGGTGACCTGACTTGTAAACAAAGGTGATGCCTGCTCAAGGAGTTTGTCGCTGGTTGTTTCTTAGCAAGGGCACTTATGCAAGGCCAGGGAAAATGAAAGTGTTCTCCTGAGACTCTGCCCCAGGAGAGGTTTCTCCAGATCTTTGTTGGACACATCACAGCATTATTTTGTGAATGTCGTTCCCTCTCCCTTTTACGCTGGCTGGGTCTTAATCCACGCTGTCATCTCAGCACAGTGGACTTGGTTGTGTTTTCATTTACAGCCAATATTTATCCACCTTTCAATTGCTTTAGGTCGTGAATTATGATATTGCGAACGTCTGAAGTCATTTTTAGCTCCAAGTGAAATCATGGTTAGTGTTGGCCCTGCCTGACCTGTATCTTTGACCTGTGAGGCTTAGCCAGCAAACTATTTAACCTCCAAATATGTGATTGTTGTTCATTCTCTGAGGACACGGATTCCTTGAGGCCTGCGTGGACAGTCGGCTTCACCACCAGCAGGGTGTTGAGTGAGAATGTTACTCTTTTCTGTTAGGGATGCTTTGAGGGTTCTGCTCTTGCTTAGTCAATTTAGGGAAAGCGGATCTGAACAGGAGCCGCCTAACAATGGCTGGCATTTCGGGAGGATGGGAACCTGAGGACTGGCTTCTGAATTGGGGGCTGGCATTCCTGGACTGATACCTTAAACCTTGACTCTGTTGATCCAAGGTGCTTTTTCTCTTGTTGATGGAGAGCTTGAAATTATTTTTATTTTATGTGGCCCTAAGCAAGTCATCAGCTGTCTTCAGACACCGGATTGATGGATAACTTATTTGAGAATTCCATTTGCCTCCCTTTGAATTGGTGTACTTCAGGTGCAAACACTGGCATAAAGACAGGTTCTGTTCCAGGTCACCAACAGCGTGTCCAGTACAGTCAACGGCACAGGCATATATTATACCACTGTTGGAAAACAAATCTGGGCTGTGGTTTCTGAATTGCTTCATCAGACTAAAAGAAAGCAAGAGTGCCTGCATGCAGCCTTTCCCATTGAGATCATCATTCACCCCACAAATTTTTGAGAACCAAGTTCCCCTCTCTCCAGAAGCTGATGCCCTTTAAATAATATATTCATATAAATAAAACATCTCATTATTGGATTTATAAATTATATTATGTAGTATTTATTATATGTAAATTTTTATATAAATTTGTAACCATTTATAAATTAATTAACATGTCATGTAATCTTTATAATGACATGGCCAGGTCAATATCACAGTATTCATTTTGTAGTCAGAGAATGTAAAGTCTAAAGAGGCTGTAACTTTCCCATGATCGGAGCGTCCCCAGCGAGTTGTGGTGTGAGCATCACACCGTGTGCTTTTGTGGTTGGCTCTAGGATAGATAGCACAGTGACGGGCCGTGCACATCCTCTGATGCAGTGTGTGCTATTTCTCATTTCATTTTTCTATGCTACAGAATTCTGACTGCACATGTTTGAATTGTTGTTTTAAATACAAATATTCCAAAATCTGAAGGCAAAGGATCAACATATTCTGGAAACACCCTGGGGAGAACCAGGTAAACAAAACTAAAACTAGAGGGATGAAGGGAAGATTGCAGACTCGAATCACTCTAATCTTGATGAAATGCTTGCATTGCATTTGTATCTTTTTTTTTGAGTCGGAGTTTCGCTCTTGTTACCCAGGCTGGAGTGCAATGGTGTGATCTCGGCTCACCGCAACCTCCGCCTCCTGGGTTCAAGCAATTCTCCTGCCTCAGCCTCCCGAGTAGCTGGGATTACAGGCACACGCCACCATGCCCAGCTAATTTTTTGTATTTTTAGTAGAGACGGGGTTTCACCATGTTGACCAGGATGGCCTCGATCTCTTGACCTCATGATCCACCCGCCTCACCTCCCAAAGTGCTGGGATTACAGGCGTGAGCCACCGCGCCTGGCCTGCGTTTGTATCTTAAAGGGAGGCATTTGGGGGCCCTTGTACCAAGTACCATGTTGATTGTTCTTTCTGTTACATGTTAGGAGCATAATTCTGATCTCTTGCCATTGGTCCTAAGAAGATCTGTTGACGTAGATAATACATAATTATTGTACACCCTGGAGGGCTTGTGGTTAGTGGGTGGATTTTGTCTCCATCTGACCTGCTGTGTTGATGGTGGTTGTTGAGAGCCGTTGAGTTAGGGAAAATCCTGTGGCTTTCTGTGTCGTTCAGAAGAAGCGGGAGTCAGTTCATGAGTTGGTCAGGAGGACTAGAGGGGTGGTGTTTACCTCTCAATGGAGTGTGTATGATGCAGCTGTTAGGATCTCAAGCTGGCAAACAAGGATAGCGTTGAAATCCCTAGGGAAAGCCCCGAAGAGGGGGCCACGTGAGTTCAGGCAGCAGTTTTTCCCTGCCAGTGGGATAGACCACTCTTTCACTGCGGAGCCTTAGGAGTATTTGAAAACTTGTGCTATGAAAAATAGGAATCTTACAGGAGAATCTTACAGGAGAATCTGCCTGTTTGGGACAGGCAGATCCTCATCTCCCGCCCCTCCGTCCCTCCCGGGCACAGTGGCCTGCCTTCTCCTGCCTTCTGGTGTGTGGAGTGAGCTAGGATTGCTGTGTAGCTGCTGTGAGGGGCAGTGGGGAGACCTGGGGGAGCATCCCGGATTCCTGGAGAGGGAGGGCGGTCCTGGCCTGGAAGGAAGACCTGCACTGGGCAGAGCGGTACTGACGGGAGGGGCACGGTGAGCTGTGGTTGGGGACACTCCGCTGTGCCCCTTATGTGGCTCCCTCTGTTTTCAGCCAGGACACTCCCCGCCTGAGGGTTCTGAGCCCACAGCTGCCTACTGAGGAGTTTCCCGACTCCTGCAGGCAGATGTTGGGGCCCATGGCAGCACGGGCTGCTCTAACTCTGTGAGCCATCAGCTGCTTCACATCGTGGTGGTGTTTTAATTTTTTTATAGCTCTGGTTTTCTTAAGTATTTATAAAATTTGAGAACAAGCCTGGCTTGAATTGAGCCCTCTCTTTTCCTTTTCTCTTCCATAACCACTTGCACTCCCCATTTCCCAGGCACGCAGTAGGAGGAAGGCAGACAGGGAGAGGCGGGTGCTGTCATCCTTAGCAATGTGGGGGCGTGTGTGCCAGAAGGCCCTCCCTCCTGGGGTCTCTACAACATGCCCCAGGCGCAAGCATTTGATGGGTGGTCGGTATAGTGAGTGAGGGCCTCGGATGCTCTCAGAACATCCTGGAAGGATCCCTGCAAGGACAGTATTGAGTCTTGCTGAGAAGTCAGACAGTCGCAGACAGAGGTGGGAGATTTGTGGCCAATGTGCCATTGGCCGTTGGAAAAGCAAGCTGAGGCCTCAACATTTCTTTACAATTCCAGTTCTCTAGCTGCAAATGCCCTGGTTCTGCAGTCCCTGGAGGCCATGCCTGGGCCTGCGCCCCATGTTTACAGCACCCCTGGCCAGCGCTGGGTTGTGGAGGGAGGTCAGCACGTGTTTGTCAACAGGGAACATCCACAGTCTTACTTACAATTTTTGGTTTATTTATTAGTCTCTCCTTATAGATGGCACAAAGGTAAACATCTTGTGGGTCTGGCTGGAGTCACAGCTCCCTGCCTCTGGGGCTGGCTTCTGGGCTTTGCGTTCTTCTAGTGGACAGTCCTCTGGTTAGGGAAGACAGAGCCTTCCCTGCCATGTCCTCCTGCATACTGGTCCAGATCACATCTGCTGCGGTGGCTTGTCATTTGCCGTTGTGAGGCATGTGGTATTTTAAAGCCATCTTTCCCAAGAAAAGTCTCTTTTACGGGAATGTGGCTGTCTCTGTGGCTGTCACAGCCTTGTGGTGGGGGAGGGCCCTGCCTGTGTATTGTTTGGTCTGAGAGCAGAATCCAGCCTGTCCAGGGCCTTCCACCCCCTGGGGATTCGGGAAAGTGCCACTTCCTGGTGGTCCTGCCCCTGCTGTCTGAGTGAGGGGTGCCC
Source organism: Saimiri boliviensis (assembly GCF_048565385.1). NCBI lineage: Eukaryota > Metazoa > Chordata > Mammalia > Primates > Cebidae > Saimiri > Saimiri boliviensis. The sequence goes on from NC_133458.1 coordinate 110,111,863, forward strand.
CTGTCCCTGCAACTCCCCCATCTATGGCCTGATAACCCTCCCAATGATGCCAGTGCTGTGCACTGTCACAAGAGGCAGGAGAGTCACCGTTTATAAAGGCAGGGCAGAAGCCGGGTGCGGTGGCTCACGCTTGTCATCCCAGCACTTTGGGAGGCCTAGGCGGGCGGATCACAAGGTCAGGAGTTCAAGAGCAGCCTGACCAACATGGTGAAATCCCATCTCTACTAAAAATACAAACATTAACTGGGCATGGTGATGTGCGCCTGTAATCCCAGCTACTTGGGAGGCTGAGGCAGGAGAATTGCTTGAACTGGGATCTGGGAAGTAGAGGTTGCAGTGAGCTGAGATCACACCACTGCACTCCAGCCTGGGCTACAGAGCGAGACTCCATCTCAGAAAGGAAGGAAGGAAGGAAGGAAGGAAGGAAGGAAGGAAGGAAGGGCGGGACACTCAGGCTCCTGCTCTGCCCACCGTTTCCCACATGCCAAGTATCTGCAGGGGGAGTCCTACCCTTTGGCTCATTGGCACAGTCATCTAGGGTACTTGAGCTGCACCCTGGAAACCTCGTGAACCCCAGCTTGGATTCAAATCACATCAGGGTGATTCCGAACACTTGTCTCACGTGATCACCAGCAGGACCTCTGGATAGCCAGGCGTGGGAAGCTAAATGCCAACACCGTCTTTGTCTCCCTCTCTCCCTTCCTCCCTTTTTGTGTCTCTGTCTCTAAATTATAGTATGCACGTAATCATTTAGCATAGTACACACGGTAATGACCGGCTGCTTCTTTTTTGCAAACAAAAGGCTTTAAGCTGCAACATGGAGCGCTGAGATGGAAGAAAAGCTATCACAATCAGTTGTTAAAGTCTAGAAAAAAGAGACCAGGCAATTCCATTTTTCAGATGTGTCCAAATCAGGGCACATCCTCTCGGTCTGAAGGGGTTTAGGTGTGGCCTCTCTGAGGACTAGTGATGGTGGTGTTCAGAGCTGTGGTTTCATAGGAGCAGCACAGGGAAAACGTGGAAGCCCCCCGTGGAGCCCGGCACCCAGCAGCAGCCTCTGCCTGCACCCCAGCTGTCTGCAGGTGCCCGTGCCCAGGGTCAGAGTTCCGCCCTGAAGTATGAACTCCCAGCCAGAGTCCAGAGGGGGTCCCTGCTGTGCCGGCCTCTGCAGAGTGTGCTCCTTGCCAGGAACGTGTGTCCTGGCTGCAGCGGCTTTGTTTTGTTCTCCCTCTCTAACCCAGGTGAAATGCTACCACAAGAAATACCGCTCGGCCACCCGTGACGTCATTTTCCGCCTACAGTTTCACACTGGGGCTGTGCAGGGCTACGGGCTGGCGTTTGGGAAGGAGGACCTGGACAATGCCAGCAAAGGTGAGGTGTGGAGCAGGCAGCCCTGGGCTTTCGACAGCTCCTTGGTTGATTCTTTCACTGTCCGCTTTACCCCCTTTCCAAAATTCAGCCTGTTGACAAAATTGCTCCCAAATTAGAAGAAAGCAGTCATTGGTCTGTAGGAAAAAAAAATTACGGAGAACCAATGAAACTGCCTATGCTTTCTGTATCATGGGACCTCTTTATTGCAGATTTGGGAGTGGTGCTATACTGGTTGGAATAAAAGGTCAATCTGTACTTTTCTGGTTAATCATCTCCACTAATGTGTTAAAATACGTTGTTTTTTTTCAGATGACCGTTTTCCCGACTATGGGAAGGTTGAGTTAGTCTTCTCTGCCACTCCTGAGAAGATTCAAGGTAGGCAGGTTTGTGGAACACTCGGAGGTCCCTGTTGACAATGGTGGAAGGTGGATGATGGCTACGCTGGGACCTGCAGTATTAGTCTCCTGCCTTTGCACATATTTATTTGCCTGTAATTAATTTTATTTAAACATAGGATATTGGATAGTGGAACAAGAAGGCCCACTCATGTCAGTAAGCCCAAGAGGTGGCGTGACTTGACCACAGCCACTCAGCCAGGAGAGCCTCAGGCATGACAATGGCCTTTCTTGCAGGAGTAAGGTGGTATTGCACTGTGGTTTTAATTTGCATTTCCCTTATGGTTAGGGATGTTTAGCGCTTTTCCGTATGTTTGTTGGCCATTCGTATATCTTTTGAAAAATGTCTGTTCACATCATTTGCCCACTTTTTGATGGGATTATTTGTTTTTTGCTTGAGGATTTGTTCGAGTTCCTTGTAGATTTTGAATATTTGTCCTTTGCCAGATGCCTAGTTTGCAAATATTCTCTCTCACTCTGTGGGTTCTATTTACTTTGATGATTATTTCTTTTGTGATACAGACACTTTTTAGTTTAATTAGGTCCCATTTACTTATTTTTGTTTCTGTTGTATTTGCTTTTGGGGTCTTAGTCATGAATTATTTTCTTATATGAATGTCCAAAGGAGTTTTTCTTAGGTTATCTTCTAGACTTTTTATGATTTCAGGTCTTAGATTTAAATCTTTGATCCATCTTGAGTTGATTTTTGTAATATTAGGTGAGAAATGGGGATCCAGTTTTGTTCTTCTACACGTGGCTAGCCAGTTTTTCCAGCGCCATTTGTTAAATAGGGTATATTTTGCCCAATTTATGTTTTTTTGCTTTGTTGAAGATCAATTGTATTTTTGGATTCTCTCTTCTGTTCCATTGATCTGTTTACTTTTATACCGTGCTGTTTTGGTAACTCTAGCCTTGTAGCATAGTTTGAGTCCAATAATGTAATGCCACTAGATTTTTTTCCTTTTTTTGGGGATAGCTTTGGCTATTTGGGCCGCTTTTTGGATTCATATAAATTTTAGGATTTTTTTCTAATTTTGTAAAAAATGATATTCATATTTTGATAGGAATTGCATTGAATCTGTAGATTGCTTTGTATAGTATGGTCATTTGAAATATATTGATTCTTCCAATCCATGAGCATGGGATGTGTTTTCATTTGTTTGTGTCATTTCTGATTTCTTTCAGCAGTGTTTTGTAGTTCTCCTTGTATAGATCTTTTACCTTTTTAGTTAAGTATATACTAGGTATTTTCTTTTTCTTTTTGCAGCTGTCGTAAAAAGAATTGAGTTCTTAATCTGATTGTCAGTTTGATCATTGTTAGTGTGTAACAATGCTACGGATATGCGCACATTGATTTTGAAACCTGAGACTTTACTGAATTTGTTTATCAAATACGGAAGTCTTTCGGAGGAGTCTTCAGTTTAGTTTCTAGGTATATGATCATTTCATTCATTGGCAAACAGCAACAGTTGGACTTTCTTTTTCCAATTTGGGTTCCCTTATTTCTTTCTCTTGCCTGATTGCTCTGGCTGGGACTTCCAGTACTATGTTGAATAGAAGTGGTGAAAGTGGGTATCCTTGTCCTGTTCCACTTTTCAGGGGGAGTGCTTTCCACCTTTCCCCATTCAGTATGACATTGGCTGTGGGTTTGTCATACATGGTTTTTATCATTTTGAGGTAAGTCCCTTCTATACCTAGTTTGTTGAGTGTTTTTTATCAGAAAGGGATGCTAGATTTTTGCATCTATTGAAATGACACATGGTTTTTGTTTTTAAAGGTGTTTATATGATGTATCACATTTATTGACTAATATATGTTAAATCATCCCTGCATTCCTGGGATGAAATCCTCTTGATCTTGGTGTATTATCTTTTTAATGTGCTGTTAGAGTCAGTTGGTTAGTATTTTGTTGAAGATCTATGTTTATCAGGCGTATTAGTCTGTGGTTTTCTTTTCTTTCTTTCTTTCTTTCTTTCTTTTTTTTTTTTTGGTTATATTCTTTCCTGGATTTGGCGTTGGGGTGATACTGGCTTCGTAGAATGAGTTAGTTAGGGAGGATTCCTCTTTCTCAGTCTTTTGAAATTGTTCGGAAGGATTGGCACTAATTCTTCTTTGAATGGATGGTAGAATTCAGCTGTGAATCTGTCTGGCCTTGGGCTCTTTTTTATTGGCATAAAAAACAATTATTGATTCATCTTCACTGCTTGTTGCTGGTCTGTTCAGGGTTTCTATTTCTTCCTGATTTAATCAAGGAGGGTTGTCTGTGTCCAGGAATTGACCAATTTTCTCTCGATTTTCTAGTTTATATACATAAAATGTTACAATCAATACCAGAGCTCATTTGAGAATATTATACACATTTCATAATAGTCTCAAATGATCTTTTGTGTTGGTTGTAATGTTTCCAGTTTCATATCAAATTGAATTTATTTGACTCTTCTCTCTTCTTGGTTAACCTAGCTAATGGTCTATCAATTTTGTTTGTCTCTTCAAAAAATCAGCATTTTCTTTCATTGATCTTTCGTATTTTATTTTGTTTCAACTTCATTTCATTCTGCACTGATTTTTGTTTTCAATTTTTTTCTACTAGCTTTGGGTTTCGTTTGTTCTTGCTTCTCTGGTTCCTTGAGGTTTGACATTAGGTTGTCAATTTGTGATCTTTCAGACTTTGTGATGTAGGCATTTAGTGCTGTAAATTTTCCTCTTATCACTGCTTTTGCTTATTCCAGAGGTTTGATAACTTGTGTCACTATTATAATTTATTTCAAGGAATTTTTAAATTTCCATCTTGATTTCATCATTAACCCCAAAGTAACCAGCATTTTAAAAAGAGAATTAGAAGCATAGTAGGCTGCAAATATTATGTATAAAATGTATTTTTTCCCTAAAAATATGTATTTCAAAAGAAATTGATGCCTTTATCATTAAAGTGAATTGTCGGGATCATCACCAAGATCCACATTCATGGGAGTTTTGTTTCCCTTTTTAATAGCTATGGAAATAATCATGCTTTTTCTGTGCTCATTGTCATAGGTTAGGCAAAAACCTTTAAATGCATGGCTTGTATGTTAAAAATCCCCTCAGTATTCTTAGAAAGGCTTGAAGGGAGGAGTGTGGCTCTGGGAGCCTGGAGCCCAAATCTGTGGGCTCTGAGGCTCAGACACAGCTTACTGGGCCTCTGTGTCCTTATCAGTGAAGTGGTCTGAAGACTTCTGTTTTGCAGAGTGGCACTCAGAGTCCAAGCCTGGTACACAGTGGACGAAAGATCAGTGCTTACTTATCCCTTCCCCCTAGTGGTTTTAACCATGGTTCTATTCGTGGAAAATCCTCTATGGTCTCTGATTAGCGCCGTGGCTCATGGGAGGAGGGCGGAGCATGGAGAGGCTTCTCTGCCCTGCTCAGGTCAGGCTGCCTGCCCGCCCTCATGGTGGAGTCAGGTGGACAGAGGTGCTGGGCCTCACTGGGACTAACATTGCTGCCTGTGTCCTGTGCAGGGTCTGAACACTTGTACAACGACCACGGAGTGATTGTGGACTACAACACAGCAGACCCGCTGATACGCTGGGACTCGTACGCGAACCTCAGTGCGGATGGAGAAGGTGCGTGTGGTCATCTCGTGGTCAGTTATGGAGGAGAAGGGCACAGGGAAGACAGCCTGCTCCAAGAGCTGACAGAGTTTGCAGTCTGCTCAGAAGAGGCAGTCCTCCTGTTTTCTCAGAGGTCCAGAAGTACACCTTTGTGTGACACAGTTGTGAGTTTTGAGGGTCTTCCTGAGAATAAGAGTGGTGAGTTTGGGTCAGGGCTTTTTGTGAAACTGTAACGGGTGGATGAGCTGTCAGTGAAGTTACATCCAGGAGCCCCTTGGCCTGAACTTGTGTGTATGTATAATGCCAGGGATCGTTCCCCCTTCTTCCCTCCCTTCCTGCTTGCATATGGGGAGGCCAAACGCTGCCCACAGCCAACCTAGCTACTATTGTTCAGGCCCGACACGCCACAGACATTTTGTTTGTATTTCTGTTCGCTTGTTAGTCTAGTGTTCCTGATTTATGGCTGTAGCATTTAAATCTCTGTTTTCATGAGACCATCTCACCCAAACATGTTCTCCGTTCACCCGTGGAATGTGCACTTTGGAGCACAGTCAGGCGCGTGAAGGAGGAAAGGAAGGAAGGGGCAGCTGTGTGCTGGAATCTCCGCAACACACAACTGGAGGTTGATTTCGAAGGGGGGAAACTGAGGCTTTTCCTGGCACATCATGCTAATCTCTTACCCTTTTCAACCACTGACTGAGAATCAGACTTGCTTTGGGAAAGAAATTAAAATACTTTTTGTCGAATTAGTTACATCCAGATGTAAAACAGCTAAAAGCACGTGTTGTGGAAGGAACCGTGGTAGCGCCCTGTCTCTGTGGATCTCTGAGCTTCCCATGACTCCAGGAAGGTGGTGTCTGTGGTCAGTGAGAAAAGACACCAATTGTGTGTCCCAGGGCGGCACACGGCTCCTCTCTGTTGTGCTGGGCAGGAGCTTGCTCCTTCATAGGCCTTGTGGGATGGAATTTCAACTCAAGGAATTGTAGCAACCCAAATACACCTGGACCAGAGGTGGAGACCCACGGATGGATGTTGATGGTAAGGGCATTAAAACACAGATGAAGTCTGGGGTTAGTGGGCAAAATGCTGTGGACAGGAGGAGCCTTGCTGTGGCCTGTAAACAGGGTGTTCTTCGCTGGTGTGAATTCTTCAGCACACCAGTCCTTCCAGATAACCAGCACGTTAAAAGAAACGTAGCTGAAAACTTTCAGAAAACTATACATTGTCTCTCAAGAGATAACAGTGTACGTTGGAATCTTAAAGCTGTGCGAATGATTAATAAGTTTTCTCAAACAAGGGTTGTCAACCTTTTGATCACAGAGCTCTTTTTCTACTAGCATCTGTTCGCATTTGCAGAGCTGTATTCTGTCCGTCACGAGGTGATGTTTTCCTCTGGAGGAGAGAGGGGTGAAGAGGTGGCGGGTGAAGTGTGTGAATAAGCAGCTCAGGGCGAGATGAGGGAAGGAGCTAATTTGGAGAGCTGGACAGGACCTCTGAGGACAGCTGACTTAGAATCCTAAATGCCAGGCTGAGGAGGGTGGATTTGACCACAGAAGTCCCTTGCTGCTTGGGAGCCAGTGAGCAGGGCTCTGTTGTGAGGTGATTAATCAGCAGCTACGCCAAGTCTTCTGGAGACCAGGGAAGCACAGCCGGGGAGCCTGGCACCATTGAGGGTGTTGTGAAAGGACATTCTCGTGATGGTGGGAGGTTCCTTGCTTGCCAAGGGAGGGGCACGCCTGGAGGGTTATTGACCGTGACGGAGGCAGGGATTCTAAAACACAGGTGGGTGGTCTCTGTGCTGATGCCGTAAGAGGGGAGCAGTGAAGCTCAGTGGGCAGTGTGGAGGAACCCCAGCTCCTGTGAGGAGTGTGCTCTGGAGGACAGCTCTGTGCTCAGCCCCTCTGTGAGTGCCCGGCTCCTGTCCCCAGGCTGGCTCCCAGCTGAGTCTGTGACTTCCCTGCAGGGCAGATTTTATTCTCCCCACCTCACAATCTGGGAAGTGAAAGCTGGGTGCCTGCAGCCACGTCACTCACAGGTGGTGAAGGACGTGCATTGATTTTATGTAGAAAAAATATAAACAGAAAGCAAATCAGTTGAGTGTTCACCACCCTTTGGGGTTACATGAAACTTCACAGAGAATGTATGGAAGTTCGAGTGTGAGGGTGTGTGTATAGATCCATATGTTGTGGAGGACTTGCCGTTAATACTGGGTGAAATAGACAGAATTCAGTCTTAAACACTCTCAATCACCGACAGTGTCTTCTGAAGATTCAGAGGGAGATACTTTATTTCAGCGTCCTCTCAGTCCATTCACGCTGCCTTAACAGATGACCATAGCCTGGGTGACTTTAACAACATTTATCTCTCCTACTTTGAGAGGCTGGGAAGTCCAAGATGAGGGAGCCAGCCTGGCGGATTCTGATAGAGCTGTCACCTAGTTGCCGACTCCTGCCTTCTTGTGTCTCCATGTGGTTGTGAGGAGAGGGAGGTCCTTGGGGTCCCCTTTCTGAGGGCACCAATCCCACTTAAGGAGTCTCCACCCCCATGCTCTGCGCACTGTCCAGAGGTCCTGCTTCCTAATACCATCACACTGGGGATTAGGTTTTGATGTATCTTAGGGGGCACAAATATTCAGTCCATAGCAGCTACTCAATGCGTGTTTGTTGAATGAATGATTAGAGAGGCAATTGAGCTTTAAATATCTAAGGCCCTGACATGACAAATCACAATTCCCACTGGTGCATTTTTCCTGAAGCGTCTTTTGAGCCAGGGGTATGAGCAGCTAGGACACCATGCTGTGGATTGCGCGGTTAGAGGCACTGGAGCCATGCAGGTGATGGTCTGGTCATCCACTCCCGACTTTGTGTCGTAGAGTGTTTGGTCTACGGGCTATCAGAGAAGGTCTGGCATCGCCATGCAAAGGATGGAGCCAGTGGGGAATGGATGCACAGGAATCTTGGAAAGAAACTGAGAAGGAACAGGGCAGAGTGGAGAGGACACCCAGAGAGAGTGGTTCCCAGATGGTGGGGCGAGGAGTCGGATAGGGTGCCAAGGCAGCCAGGCATACTTTGCAGCCAGATTCACAGCTTTCCTGTGCAGTAAGTGGAGTGGGTCAGAAAGTTTGTGCTTCTACACTTTAAATCTTTGCTTTTTCCACAGACTGACTTTGCTCCATGGAAACAGGGCACTTAGGGGGCTGTGGAAGAATGAGGTGTACTGTAGAAGAATCATCCTACCTGGCTGTCTCACGGGTTCTCCAGGGCCACGGCTGGCCCTGCTTTCCTGCTCTGTCACTGCTGCTACTTCTAGTGCATGTTTTCGGGGTCCACAGTTCTTGTCTTCTGCATATCCACAGGTGGACACTGCTCTGAACCCTTGGAATTGTGTTAGTTTTTTTTTTTTTTCCCGATAAATGATCTTTAAATTAACTTGAGGAAATTTGGGGGGAATAAAGGCATTTGTTGGGAGGACATGGAATAGCACATAGAGTCAAAAGCAGAGCCGTCAGCTGGTGGAGGTTTTGGAAGGGACAGTGCTACTGCTAGCTGCTCTGTGGTCTGGGAAGCCACCCCCGGGGGACTCTTTGCAGGGACCAGCACTAGGATAACAGGCTCCAGCACTCAGCCCTGCATTGCTCTGCTTATGTTCAGATTCCTGGAAGACAGACAGGAATGTGTAGCATTGCGTGGGTCATGGGATGAGCTAGGGTCAAGTGGGCAGAGTGCCCCCCACACCCACCCCGAAGGCTGCATGCATGGAGGGAAGAAGGCCGGTTTTCTAGGGGAAAATGCAAGAGTCATTCCCGAGGAAGAGGAGATGGGTGCTGAGCCCGGACAGTGACAGACACCCACTTGGGGCACTCGCAGCTTCCCTTGGCCCCTGAGGGGTCAGTGGCTGAGAGCTTGGAGTCGTGCTCGTTGTCATGAGACAGTGGCTGTGTCTGCTCTGGACCCAGCAGACACCAAGATAACCAGTTACAAAAGAGGCATGGAAGGGGCTCTGGGATCATGTTCTCTGAGGGTTTCCAGGCTTCATAAAGCAGTAGAGACTCCTCACGCCCAGAGGCCTCATGCATACAGTGGGTGAGAGCGCAGCCTCTTCCCAGCACCTCGTTCATCCCTTGCAGTCTGGATGATACCTGAAGCCCATGAGCACCCCCAGGGAGGTGGAGGGAAGGGGGAGGACTCAGAGTGAGCTCTGAACTGGTACCCCGGATGCTTAGCCCAGAACCTGTCACATGAAATCCGAGTTCTCTCCCAGAACTGGATCTCAGCAACCTTCCCTTGAACCACTGCCTGAGCATTCCTGAGAATTCCAGCTCCCGGGTTACAGGCAAGCATGGAGCCTCTCCTCGGATCTGTGTCTCCTCATCCTGCATCCCCTCCCTCCCCATGTGCTGTCGGGTGTGTCCAGGGTACCTGATTCAATGGAGTGAGTTTTATGCTTTTCTTCCTTTCTTATACATACATTTAAGCTTGTATCAATATTTTTTGAAGATGTAAATTATTGAAAAGAAAGAAGGAATAATTATCCCCATCTTACTACCTGGAGACAAAGCACTCATCACTGGTGTATTTCAGGCATGATTTCTAAATACCATGTAATTTCTCTCTCTCTTTTTTTTTTTTTTTTTTTTTTTTTTTTTTTTGAGACGGAGTTTCATTCTTGTCACCTTGGCTGGAGTGCAATGGTGCTGTCTTGGCTCACTGCAACCTCCACTTCCAGGGTTCAAGTGATTCTCCTGCCTCAGCCTCCTGAGTAGCTGGGATCACAGGTGCCCACCACCACACTCAGCTAATTTTTATACTTTTAGTAGAGACGGGGTTTTGCCCTGTTGGCCAGGCTGCTCTCAAACTCCTGACCTCAGGTGATCCACCCACCTCGGCCTCCCAAAGTGCTGGGATTACAGGTGTGAGCCACCTCACCCAGCCATAATTTCTTGTAATAAGATCAGCCTGTGTATTGTTTTATATCCTGAGTTTTCCACTTAATCCACCTCCCTGAGCATCTTTGCGCATCTTTAAACTTTTCTTTCCATGCCCTTCTTACCGAGCTTCTGCATTCCCTTAGAGGAGCGTCCAAAGTGCGTTTGATCTTGTTGTTGCACTCCTGCAGGGATTCCAAGTCCTCACTGAGAGACACGAGGCTGCCACCACCACCCCTGCCACCAAAGCTCTGCAGAATATCCAGGCTTGGGTCCTTTTGGGAAGCTATTTCCCAGAAAAAACAGTCACAGCTGGGCATGGTGGCTCATGCCTGTAGTAGCAGCACTTTTGAGAGCCTGAGATTGGTGGATCACTTGAGGTCAGGGATTTGAGACCAGCCTGGCCAACATGGTGAAACTAGCCAAGAGGAACACACTTCCACCCCTTGAATATGCCCTGCTCGCCCATGTCCCATACCCAGGGCATGGCATGCCCTGCCTGCATTGCATACCTGCAAAGGTCGTCTTCTTCGTGAATCTCCCTGGATCGTACAGGCAAAGTGGTTTTTCTCTTCAAGTCTTTCCTAATTCCTGATATACCTCAACTGTGGTACATGGTACACCTTGTGGTGACAACTGATGTACATCTATGTCTTCCCAATTAGGGGTCTGTTCTGTTTCTTTCTCCCTGTGCCCACCTCAGCATCAGAACCATGGCAATTCCCAAGAAAATATGAGATGCATGAATATGACATTTTTAGTAGTTCTCTACTAAAGATGACATTTTTAGTATTTTTAGTATTTCTCTACTAAAAATACAAAAATTAGCTGGGTGTGGTGGTATGTGCCTGTAATCCCAGCTACTTGGGAGGCTGAGGCAGGAGAGTCACTTGAACCCGGGAGGCAGAGGTTGCAGTGAGCTGAGATCGTGCCACCACTGTACTCCAGCCTGGGTGACAGAGTGAGACTCTGTCTCAAAAAAAACAAACAAACAAAAAAAAACAAAAAAAAACCAGTCATCTCTGGATAGAAAACTCATCCTTGCTGAATTTCCCTCCCCTCTCCCACTCCGCAGCCCCTCTGTGGCGGGAAGACCCGTCTGCTGCATGTGTGAGTCTTTGCCCCTGTCGGCCTCCGCTCTTGTCTGCAGTCAGCAATGCCAGGCTCGGATCCCAGGACTAGACACCTCCTGGGGTGTGGAAGGCAGAGTCCCGGCCGCATTCCCACCAGGGCTTTAGTCTTCAGGGCTGTCCAACGCTTTGAGGAGTTAAGGAAGGTTTGGCAGCCTCTGAAACATTCTCTTTTAGCTGGAAAAATGTTGTATTGCAGCACTCTCTTTTCCACCCCACCCCTGCCTTTTCTATCCTCGCCCTTGCCTGGTTAAAAAACCCCAGAAATGTTGACTTAAGCTGCATTTATCTCTAGAAGTCATTGCCGTCCTGGAATGGAGCCCTGCACAGCTGCCTTCAGTCTGGGCCCATGTTAGGGGAGCGCCTGCTTTGATGTGTGAGCTCAACATTCTGCTTTCTATATTCAGAAAGGAGCCGGCCTTGAATCCGTTCCAGTGTGGGCAAGCGATCACAAACGCTCTGTCTTCAGCACAGAGAGGCACTCGTAGTCCTGGTCTCCCCGTGGGTCTGTGGTCCTGGCAGGTGGTGGCTGCGGGGGATGGTGGTTGTGTTGGTGTTCCCTGGGGTGGTTGCTGTCCCCGAGGAGAGGGAAGAATGTCCCGAGGCATACAGTGTGGGAGCCTGCCGGAAGCCTCACTATGGTATCTTAATCCTCGAAAGAGCCTGTTTTAGACATAAAGGGAGCAGTTCCAAAGAGAAATCAAAAACTGAAACTGGCCAGAGTCCTTGGTAGCCTTCTGGCACTGCACACTGTTGGCGATGGCAGCTGTGGCTCACAGGGTGTCTCGTGTTTGAGACCATGCAGGACAGGGCTCATACCCTTGACTTTTGTCTTTGAGACTGTGACTAGGCTGAGTCTCACTGGGTGTCCTACCTCCTTATCACACAAGAGGGCTGTGGGTGGGGGATTTCTTACCCTAGCAGGATACACCTGCCCTTTCAGGATCAGGCTTGCTGGGATGGTCTAAGGGAATACCCACAACAACATATGTGCCCCTGGATTTGTAATGTCACCACCAAGAAGGCAGTGTGTAGACAGAGCCCACTACTCCCTCATCTCCATGGCTCAGAGTGATGAAGGATGGCTTCTCTTCCTTTTTCTCCCCACTATTGGGCCTCGGCTCTCCAGACAGGATTCTCCCTGCAGCACTCTTCAGGGAGCCTCTGCAAAGCCCTGGACCCCCATGTTGCTGAGCCCCATGGAGAACGAACATTTCATTTTCCCTGCTGGACGTCTCTGGAGCGTCTGCGTCAGTGGCCACACTCCCCATCCGGATGCTTGCTTGCTTGCTTGCTTGCTTGCTTGCTTGCTTTCTTTCTTTCTTTCTTTCTTTCTTTCTTTCTTTCTTTCTTTTCTTTTTTTTTTTTTTTTTTTTTTTTGAGATGGAGTCTCACTGTGTCACCCAAGCTATAATGCAGTGGCACAATCTCTGCTTACTGCAACCTCTGACCTCCCGGTTCAAGTGATTCTCCTGCCTCAGCCTCTAAGTAGCTGGGATTACAGGCGCCTGCCACTGTGCCTGGCTCATTTTTTGTGTTTTTAGTAGAGATGGGGCTTTACCATCTTGGCTAGGCTGGCCTTGAACTCCTGACCTTGTGATCCACCCACCTCAGCCTCCCAGAGTGCTGAGATTACAGGCGTGAGCCTCTGCTCCCATCAGAACACTTTCTACTTGCTCTCATAAACCACATTCTCTTTCACTTTCCCAGTCTGCAAAGTGGCCTGTTGTAATTGGAGGACTCTAAAGAGACCTCCCTCCAACTGTGAGAGTTTTTTTTTTTTTTTTTTTTTTATCTTATATGCCATTTGTCATATTCATGCATCTCATATTTTCTTGGGAATTGCCATGGTTCTGATGCTGGGGTGGGCACAGGGAGAAAGAAACAGAACAGACCCCTAATTGGGAAGACATAGATGTACATCAGTTGTCACCACAAGGTGTACCATGTACCACAGTTGAGGTATATCAGGAATTAGGAAAGACTTGAAGAGAAACAACCACTTTGCCTGTACGATCCAGGGAGATTCACGAAGAAGACGACCTTTGCAGGTATGCAATGCAGGCAGGGCATGCCATGCCCTGGGTATGGGACATGGGCGAGCAGGGCATATTCAAGGGGTGGAAGTGTGTTCCTCTTGGCTAGTGTATGCAAGAGAAAGCCATGGGTGCTGTGTGTGATGGGTCATGAGATGGGGGAACGTCAGCTTCCTTTCCTGAGCCTGGCTCCTTTGCTGGGTGACAGTGAGCATCCCAGGAGCCACGTGACTGGAGGATACAGAAAGATAACAAAGGGGCTGGAGAGTGCCCTGGGAGAGGCAGAGTCTGGAGAGGAAGGATGGTAGAGAATGGGCTTCTGGACTCCCCAGCTAAGAAATGAGGGAAGTCTGGACTTGGATGTGGCTCTAGGGGTGAAGAGTAGGGGTTTTGGGGTATTTAGGGGGTAGATAAGTAAGACTCTACTACAGATTTAGAGGAAGGGGTAAGCGGCAGGAAAGCTTCAAGAATGGCTGAGGGTTGGACATGAAGGCCTGCTCTGTCACTCTTGTCCTTGACTTTGCCTTGACCTAGGACCTCTTAGCAATCCAAGAGTGAGCAGGATGAGGGTTGCGGCATTGCCAGGCCTGGCCTCTGCCACTTTAAGTGGATACCTTGATGAACATTCCCAGAGTCCAGGCTTTGGGGCTGATAGAGCAGGCAGACGGAGGAGATTCACATTTCTCTGCAGGCTTCACAATAAGTCCTGAAGTGGCCATACTGTGACCTTGGAATGCTGAGCCAAGCTCCAGGAATAGGCTGTCATGAGGATAGGCTGAGTCAGGAAACGCTGGCTGCAGTGTGCAGAGCCAGTCTGGAAGAAGTATCAGATCAAGCTGAGACCATTTAAGTGTTGCCATTTTGAAAATGGATTTGAAAACTTTCTCCCCAAAATAACGTTGGGTTTTAGGATTTGGAAAAGTGAAGTAAGCTTTGACAGCTTCGTGGAGGATGGGGCTGCTGGCACCTGATCAATCCTTCCGTCCTGGCTCTGCTCTTTGCCGAGTGCTTGGGTACACACAGTGCCTTGTGTCTGCAGCCTGGATCCTCTTTGGCAAGATGGGGTGCTGCCCCTAGCATCCAGAGCTGCTCCAGGGCGCTTTGCATGGTGTTTGCCACCCTGTGAATGCTTTGATTCTACACCAGGCAGAAGAATATTTCTTTTGGTCTTGTCCCCAAACCAGGTTTTTGTAATCGTTGCTTGCTTAGGTAGCTCCAGTGAAAAGCAGCTGTCATCAGGCAACTGAAGTTGTATGAGACGGAAACGGGCAGGTGGGCTTGTAGGCCTGCCCTGAGCCTCAGCTCTCCTCCCTCTGTATCTCTTGATTGTGAACTGAGGCTGCAAGCCTCTGACCCACAGACACCAAAGGACCCCCTTGCAGGCGTGATCCCATGACCAAAAAGCAAATCCTCCTGAATGTCGCCTGAGAGAGTGGCCTGGGGGGCGCCAGCTTCCTCCTGTCTGAAGTGTGAGGCTCATCCTCTGTTAAAACCAGGATCAAGTCATGTGGGTGTTACTTTCTAAAAACTGATAAGGCCCATCAGAAGAGTGAGGGTGGCATTGGGGGCAGTCAGAAAGTTGTTCCAGGCCCTAAGCTGCCATCTCGTTAAGTGTTTGTTACTTTTCTAATTTGACGGGAATCGGAGGAATTGGCTCAAGTTGTATGTCGTCCCGTACATGTTTGCAGAAATCAGCCCACATGAGTGTCCTAATGGTGGCCTTAGGAGTTAAGTAATGTCATCCCCTGGGACAGTGAAAAGTGGTGCTGAGAGTTGACTATATTTGTCTCAGGTCCTCAGGGTCCCCAGCCCCTACTCAGCACACATACCTCGGGCCTCTTCTGCTTTCCAGAAGGAAGGGTGCCCCCGACATCCCACTGGATGGGGTGTCCTGTGCATGCAGATGGGTCTGGAAGGTGAGTGACTTGTTTATTTTACTGCAGTTACTGTATCTTCTTCTTCTTTTTTTTTCTTTATTTCTTTAAGAGGGATTCTTGCTCTGTTGCCCAGGCTGGATTGCTGTGCCCCAATCTTGGCTCTCTGCAACCTCTGCCTCCAGGGTTCAAGCAGCTCCCTGCCTCAGCCTCCCGAGTAGCTGGGACTGCAGGTGCCTGCCACCACACCCAGCTAGCTAATTTTTATATTTTTAGTAAAGATGGGGTTTCACCATGTTGGCCAGGATGATCTCGATCTCTTGACCTCGTGATCTGCCCACCTCAGCCTCGCAAAGAGCTGAGGTTACAGTCATGCGCCACCGTGCCCAGCCTCGGAGCTGTGCGTCTTAATTTCTTTTCACTCTCCTCTATTAGTGATCAGTATCTCCACCCCTCTTCGGTGACCCCGCCCACTTAACCAACATGCATGCGATGATTCATGCCCCTGCCCTGCATTCCTTCCCCAAACCTGTGGATCTTTGGACTTTAATTTCCACCAGTGGGGACTACACCCTTGGCTGTTCTGCTGGTAGATTCCCTGAGATGTGAACCCAGAAGAGGGCTCCAACCCCATAGTCTCCCTGGGACCCTCAGTCGCCAGACTTGACACACCCAGCGTGAGCAGCACTGTGTGTGTGTGTGTGTGGACCTTCCTATAGTGAGGGTTTGGTCCTTATTCTTCTTACAAAGTTCTTGCTGACACCCTTTTCCAAGTTACACCTCAGTCAAGCCCCTCTTCCCAGATGTGTTCTTTTGCCTGTCTCCTAACGTGAGTAGGTTGCCTGAATGGCGCTCAGTCAAACCTGATGAGTTTCCATCTGTGTCTTCCTTGGGCAGAACCTTTCTCTCCATTGCCAGGAAGAGGTGGGGCTGCAACTTTCTTTTGCCTCTCTGCAGAGCCTGCAATTGCACTTGTGCCAAGTCGGGGAGAGCACCTACTGACTTTTAAGTATTTGATAAATGAACCAAACTGTGAGAGAGAATGAGGCTGGACTGAAGAAAGGCAGTCTCTTCCTCACGTGCACATTGGACATTCTCACTACCTTCCTCAGCCCTTGGCCGGAAGAGGAGGGCTTGTGCGTGCTCACACTCTTCCCTTTCAGGCTTAAAGGCATGTCCGCAGAGGCCTTGTAGATTACGCATGCAAGACTGTGTCATCTACTCCTTTCTTTGGGAAGTGCTGCAAGGCAGAGCTGCCAGGGCTTCCCAGGGGAGGGAAAGGTTGTGGATGACTAGGGGAAAAGGGAGGTATTCATTCAAAAGGGGTAGATGGGACAGTCTTTGACTTGGGTCTTTTTTCCTTGTGGGGACAGGGACCCTTACGCAGAGGTGCACCCTCATGGCCTGCGTCTCTGGCCCCTTTCAGCCATTTGGGCTAGGAGACCAGTATCCACATGCACACTCCCTTTAAGCAAATGATTCTCCTGCCTTTTACGGTGCTGTTCCCAGCACTGGCGTTGACCTAGGGAGTAATGACACTCTTGGGGTCAACAGCTCTCAAACTCCATGCCTCTGGCTCCAGGATTCCAAGTTGGTTCTTCAGGAGAAGCCCCATCCTCTCTCCTTCCACTCCTGCCAGAACTCTTCACAGCCCCAGCCCCACCCTGATCTTTTTCTGTTTTTCATATTAGGTTTCTGCATAAATATTTGCATAAAGATCGAGTTCTGCTATTGAAAGTTGGGCACTCCAGCCATGTACCGTTGATTCTGGGACTTTACATTATTAATATGATGTTTAAATGTTGACAAACAAGACACTTGATGTTAAACACGCATTCAGTTGCACATGAATCGTGTCTTAGTCTCTCTTTAAGTCCAAGGATGGGATGCAGTTGTATTTCATTAACTGTTAATCTAAGATGTCGTGGAGGGCAGGGCATGTGAGGTAGAAGGCATAGGTGTCGGACTAGTGGGTGTGTTCTTTCCTGAAATTTTTTAACGTAGCACAGATCGCAGAGGATATTTTAGATAGCATCCAACTATTTGTTGAAAAACAGGATTCATATAATGGCAGCTTGTACTGTTACATAAGAAAAGTGAGCTTTAAGAGATCTTCAGATTTGCTCAGTTTATCTTGCTGATCAGAGCAATTCTGACGAACTTTGTGGATGAAAGCTGGTTTCCACAGCTCTGCTTTCCTCTTGCGGACACTGTGCTGGATGGGGACACACGTCAGGCTGAGCGAAGCCGAGACCACCTTGGCTCGTTGCCTCACAGCAGCCATATTCATAGAGCCTGGTTCTCTGTCAGGGAGGCCTGGTGTGGAGGGCTGTGGACCAGGGTAGGAGACAGGCTGGCCACTTTTCTGTGTGAGCCAGGGGTGTGATTAGAGCATGTCACGGAGAGGGGGCCAAGGTCAAGGCTGGTAAAGGGTGCACACCCCGTGACAGTTGCTCTGGCTGGAATTGGGAGCGCAGATTTAAATCTTTAGGGGCCGAGAGAGACTGATGCAAAGTGCAGGGAAAGCCGTTGACCCCAGGAGCTGGGAAAGCAGGTTTCTGTGGACAGATGGAGGGCATCCCCAGCAAATGTCCTGTGCATGCTCTGCCTGCACCTGCCTGTCATGGATGCAGGGGGACCCCCTCCAGTTGATGGGGCCCGGGTGGAGTGGACAACTGTCCCCAGGAAGTTTTCTTCCACATACCAAGAGCCAGAGATGTGTTCAGTGTTTTATACGTGCGTAGTGATGATTGCCTAACAAGGAAAATGTACCCTTGGACATTATGGACTTTGAGACTCCACCATGGGAAATAGAATTAATTTAGGATTCATGGTGGTGACAGTCTATGGAAAATTACACCATGAAAATTCAGTAGTATTTATTTCTATCAGTGTGAATGTGAGCTAATTTGTGATCTGGGATATATTCTCACTGAAACTAGGCCAAATGGTTAGAAAAATAGTTGATTGATTGTGGGAATTCTGCCAGTATATCAGCAGCTGTCCTTCATTGGTGGCAACAGTGCCCATACACTGCCTCTGAACTCGTAGCAGGTCCCGTGAGTCTGGGATTCTGCTGGGCTCCTGACTAGGGTGAGGCAGAAGGAAAATCGGCAGGGGAGCCATGGAGTGATGGGCACTCTGGGGGCTTCCCTGAAGGTGGGCAGAGGCTGCGAGGAAACCATCTTTCTCTTAGTATTAGAGGTTCATTCTTAATTCCTGTACGTGTAAGATATCGCTCTCTTGTTAATCGTAAGTCCGAGGATTCCAGTAGGTCACCTGGGGAGTGAAGGCAGAGTGTCACTTTCTGGGAAGCTCATCAAAGAAAACCAGAGGCCGTGTGCTCGCCAGGCAGCCTCTATAGGACTCAGGACCCAGTCTCCATCACCTCCCTGCCTCACTGAGCATCAGCAGTGCTGGACGCTGCAGATACAGAGCTGAATGGGACGCAACAGCTCCGTGCAGAGGCCAGGACAGGGCTGGCATGGCTAATGGCTGTTGTTATCAGAGCTCACCCTTACTGAGTCCTGCTCACGAGCCTCCCAACCTTCTGAGCACGCAGCTTGCATTAATATATTTCATCTTTACCACACTCTGAGGGGTCAGAGGGCTAGGTGGTGAAGCCAAGAGTCGGGGGTTGGTCGCTGGCTGTGATGCTCCTTCTGCCGATGTGCCGAGCTCAGTGTTGGCAGGGACTGGACTGACAGAGGCAGGAGGCTGAGAGCACCATGGGTGTGTCCAAGGCAGGGTGCCTGGTGCAGGAGTCAGGGTGCAGAGAAGGGTGGAGAGCAGACTGGGAGTGAGTTTGCTGGCTATGACTTCGCTTGATTTGTGGAAGGCAGGCGAGGTTGTCTCCTGAGAGTAGGCAGTACTCTGGGGAGTGGAAGTGTTGAGAGCTGGGACAGCTTGGAGGAGCCTCCACTAGCAATGGATGGTGGCTGGGGTGGGCGGGGTGGGCAGGGTGGTGTGTTCAGTGATGTGTGGATGCCACTCTGGTAGCGCCTCTGTGATTTCAGAGGCGTGCACATCAGTGGGGGCATGGACATGGGCCACAGGCAAGGGAGACAGCATGTGCTGTGCATCTAGATGGGTTAGGAGAGGAAGCACAGGGGATCCGTGTTGCTGTGGATGTTTTAAGTTTGGTGCTGGAGTTAAACATGCATTGGGTCCAACTCCACTGTGCTGAGGGAAGGGCTGGATACATGCAGAGAGGAGCAGGAGCCAGGGAGCTGGAGTGGCTTTGAGATCAGGGAGAGGCCTGGCTGCCACACCTCAAGAGCTCGAGGCTTTCAAAGTTTGGTGGTAGTTGAGGGTATATCGTGAGAATTTCTAATGTCAAAGCAAAGGAAGTTCTTTAAAGTCCAAAGAGTCAAGGTCTCGGCCCCAATCAGATGTTGATGGTTTCCCAGGGGAAGGGACAGAAATGCCTGTGTTGAGAGTGTGAGAGCCTGGACCAAGGGAGACAGGGGTGTGTGGGGGATGGGCTGGGAAGTGAGAGGCAGTGGCCAGGGCTGGAGAACACTGCAGCCAGGGGCACTGCTTTCCAGAGAGAAATGAGTTTTGGGTGCAAGTGTCCAGATATGGAGTGGAGGAAGCACAGGCTGCCGCTTCCCGGCCTCTGGGCACACAGCTGCCCTTCCAGAGAGCCCCTGGGATGGCCCTGTCTGCCCGGGTGGGTGGGGAGGGGCCCGCGTTGGAGCAGGGATTGCACAGGCTCAGTGTGGTGGACGGGTAGGGATGTCAGCTCAGGAGGATGAGTCCTTGGAAAGACAATTCAGAGAGGAGCAAACGGTGGAGACAGTGGGGTGGTCAGGGGCTGGAGGGACCTGTATTTGTTGAAAGTTGGTGGTGTCATGTTTTCAAATCAGAACTTTCTACCAGAAGCTATGTGAATTTAGATGTCACTTTCATGTGTTTCTCATGAGGAGGGACTTCACAGGAGGCCCTGCACATCACCTTCTGACCTGCAGTGCCGGTAATGGCCTCCTCGGAAGCCACACTCGGATCTGTCTAGGTGGGCAGCTTTCGTTTTTTGAGATGGAGTCTTGCTCTGTCACCCAGGCTGGAGTGCAGTAGCATGATCTCAGCTCACTACAACCTCCGCCTTCTGAGTTCAAGCGATTCTCCTGCCTCAGCCTCCTGAATAGCTGGGACTGCAGACGTGTGCCACCATGCCCGGCTAATTTTTGTATTTTTAGTAGAGACAGGTTTCACCATGTTGGTCAGGCTGGTCTCGAACTCCTGACCTCGTGATTCAGGTGGGCAGCTTTCTTTCAGCCTGGAACCCTGCACTAGAGGATGGTCTGATCACAGCGTCGGTTTTATTCTGGTGACCAGCACAGAGAAGAGAGAGTGTCTCCTTTCTCCTTGAATGCTGTGTGCCCCAGGCGTCGGAGACTGCCTCTGTCCCCAGATGCTTTGCAGTAAACCTGAGTGCATGTGGAAGCCCTGGTCTGGTCGCCATTGCTTTCTAAATAATGCCCTTGTTACCATGTCATTTCTAGCCTGAGAAAATTCTTATTTTTTATTTATTAAGATCAGATTCATAGCATATAAATTTACCATTCTAATCATTTTTAAGCATACAATGCCTTGATTTTTAGTACGTTCACAAGGTTGTGCAGCTGTCGCTGTTATGTGGTTCCAGAACATCTTCATCAAAAGAAGCCCTGTGCTCATTAGCAATCTCTCCCAGTCCTCCCTTCCTCAGCCCCTGGCAACTGCGAAGCCACTTTCCTTCTCTCTCTGTTTCCTCATTCTGGACGTCTCACTCAGCGGTACTGTGCAATGCATGGTCTTCTGTGATTTGCTTCTTTCACTCAGCCTAAGTGTTCAAGCTTCATCTGTGTGGACACGCCACACTGTGCTTATTCATTTATCAGCTGGCGTGCATTTGGGCTCCTCCCACTTTTCATCTAGTATAAATAATGCTGCTTGTGAACATTCTTGTCTGTGTTTTGGCCTTAGGATAGTCTTTTTTTGTTGTTTTTTTGTTTTGGAGACAGAGTCTCACTGTGTCTCCAGGCTTCAGGCTGGAGTGCAGTGGTGTGATCTCGGCTCACAGCAACCTCCGCCTCCCAGGTTTAAGCAATTCTCCTGCCTCAGCCTCCCGAGTAGCTAGGACTACAGGTGCGCACCACCACACCTGGTTAATTTTTATATTGTTAGTAGAGACGGGGTTTCACCATGTTGGCCAGGATGGTCTTGCTCTCCTGACCTCATGATCCTCCCGCCTTGGCCTCCCAAAGTGCTGGGATTATAGGCGTGAGCCACCGCACCTGGCCCGGCCTTAGGATATTCTTATACCTCTGATTTTTCCTACTACTTTTGGAAATTTCCACGTCTTTTCCCATCCTTCTAATTGGCTTCCCATTCTGGAAGTTTATTCTGCCTTTAGGGACTCCCAGATAGGAGCGGCAGTAAACATTCTGCCAGCCTTCTGTCCCACTTGCTATGTTCAGAGATACTTGGGAAACTCAGCAAGTCTTTTCTTCATTAGCTACACAGCGGTTCCTCGAAAGATACGCATTTGAACTGTGCGAGTCCATTATATGCAGATTTTTTTTCAGCCAACACACAGATTGAAAATGCAGCGTATTTAGGATGAGAAACCTGTGTATATGGAGAGCCCACTTTTCCTATACTCAGGTTCCTCAAGGCCGACTGCAGGATTTGAGTATGCACAGATCTGGCTCACTCATGGGGGCTGAAGGGGGATTGGGGGATGCTGGTGTCTTGGAACCAATCACCTGCATATACTAAGGGGCAACTGGCCAGCCTCCTGCACAAAATTACAACCCTTCAGGGTGAAAAGGCTTGGGGCCTTTTAAAACACTCTGAGCCACAGAGCTGCCTTCTGGCCAAACATCAGCAAAGCTTCAAAGACCCCGTTGTTTCAAAAGAAGTTAATATTGACAGCCTGAACAGGCTCCATGTAATCAAGACCCGTTAGCAGGGAACTTCTGAGTGAGCTTGCCTGCTCAGCGGCTGCCAGCTACATAAACAAGATGTGAAAACCAGTGGGTGCCCGTTGCCGCAAATTCACGAAGCTTTGTGGCAGCCCGTTTACAAAGCTGTCATCCACATGGAGAAAATTCGCCCTCAGCCACCAAAAACAAAACCAAACAACAAAAAACCCCAACCCCACCCAAATCAAACCCAACCCAGAGCAACATGAAAGGAAACACTCCTTTTTAACGTGTAATTAATCCTGCTGCTTCTGTTGGAAATGGATGAAGGTACCTCGGCTGTGGCTTTTCTTGCGCAGTGTTGCAATACAATGGTCTGATTTTAAGATTTGTATCCTGTAGGAGGCCGGGACTCCCTAGCCATTTCTAGACATAGAGTTAGCTGCAGTTTGGCAAGACCCTGGATGCTTGGGAGAGAGACACAGACATTCACTGCATTGTGTTCACTGCTCCTAATCTCTTTTCTTTTGATGTGTATTCTTTAAAGCAAACTATTTTGTGGTAAATGAGTCACTGCCTTTACTGCAGCGATCATGTCATTTGCAGAGTGGTAACAATAATTTCGGTTTTCTTGATAGGAAGATGGGTTAGCCAATACCCTTTAAAGGATACCAAATTTAATAGAACTTCTTGCACAATGAGTGCATTATGTCTCATCATAAAAGAGATTCTTTCTCCCAGGGGTGTACTGAGTTTTATCTTAACCTCCTGTAAGCGACGTACGCCGTCGTGGCCATCTCAGGTGATTTATTAAAGTCTTGTTACCCTCTGCCCGCTCTTACAGCCCAGGTATATCCTGTCTCCCCTGGATGGCTGATTGGTGATTTTAAAAGGGTTTCCATTGTGCTGTCGGAACCTGAAGGCATCAAAATGGGCTGTTGCTTGTTTGCTGTGGCATGCTCTGTTCATTTAAAGAGTAAAAGCATGTGGTTGGTACAGTGGCCCATGCTGAGCCAAAGCAGAGAGTAAGCCACTGGCTGAAGTCCACCTACGTTGAATGTTATGAGGTCTGAGATGAAAAGGATCTGCTACACTGAACACAGAACGTGGAGGTCTGGGCTAACCACACAAAATATGCTGTGTGTAGTGAACACTCATGCTGTATTCTCAGCCACATCCCGCACAAAAGACAGAGACAGCTCCCAGGAGATGGAGCATGTGTGCAGAGATTTTCTGCCTGGTTAGTTTGAAGAAAGCAAAAGGAGGCTGAAACTGTGCTTTGTAAGCCACGTGGGTTGGTGTTGGCTCCCGGACATCAGTTCAGAATGCTCAGCAGTGAATGCAGAAGCCTGGTGAGGGACTCCCAGGAGGAGCTCCTTACCCCACCCCTCCTCAGCCTCCGGAGTTCAAATTTCACTCAACCCGAGTGCACCAAGCCCCACCCTCGTGTTTACATTGCCCTGGCCTTTTTGGCGGAATCAAAGTCCCTGCATAAGCAAGGAGATCTTTTACCTTCTACACTAGCGGGAAGCCAGGTGCCTGGGGAGGAGGTGGCACACATACCTGCTCCCTGGCATGCCACTGTCCTGCTGTGAAGGGCTGCATCAAAGAAAAGTGGGCTCAGAGGTGCGGACCGAGAGAGCCGCTGGGCTGTTTTGAAGGAAGGTAAGCAGGGAGCATTTGTAGGTGAATGTGTGTGTGCACGCACGCACGTGCCTGTGTGTGCATGCATGTGTGTTTGCCTGTGTGTGTGTGTGTGTGTGTGTGTGCATGTGTGTATCTGTGTGGCTTCCATTAGGCTACAAAGACCTGAAACTGAGCTGCATGCGTGGTGAGACTTACTTACTCGCCAAGACTTCCAGAGGGAGAGAGCTGGTGCTAGCCAGGAGGAGAGGGTGTCATGGAGTGGAATAATCAGCAGAATGGATGCTTTAACCAGGCAAGAAGGAATGTTGCTCAGGACTCGTCCAGGAATGCCTTTATTGGTTTGCAAGCTGCAGGACTTTTAACTTACTGACTTCTTTTTGGGGAAGAGTTCAGTGATGGTCTGATGTGTCTGCGAGCTGCCTCCGTGGCTGGCCGGCATGGGTGGCCTCAGATAGCCGACAGGACCTCCTCTTTCCCTCTGAGCTTGGGACCCAGTGTTTTCACAGTTAGGAGTGCCCAAAAGGGAACTGGGCTCCCTGGTCAGAGGTCTGAGATAGGTGCCTGCTGAATGCTGAGCCTGCACCGGCGTGCTGGTGTGAGAGGTCTGCCTGGGGAGCCACCCTGGCCTGCCATGCTGTCAGTGAGGCTGTGGGGCACCTTGGCGGTGTCCGGGACACGCCTGACACAGCCCCACTCGTAGCCCAGCGCTCCTTAATCGCCACATTCCGGAACCTCGCCCAGGAGACCATGGGAGCGCTTGGAATCTGGCCCAGCTCCTGAGTCGCTCCTGCTCCACAGTGGGACGCCTTCCCTTCCCGGAGAGGTGGTTTGTGGCTGGGCAGGCATTTCTGTGTGGAAGATTCCGCTCCAGTTCTTGCTTTTGTTACTTGTTCCTGCTCTGTATTTCTCCAAGAATTTACAGTCTGCCTGGTTTTTAGAAAGTGTAAGCAAGGAGCTCCGCTTTATTCCAGAGGGAGGGGTTTTCCAGCGCCCTTGGGCAGTCTCAGCAAGGTGTCCTGGTGCTGCCCCCGCAGCCTCCCCTCCTGGGAGCTCAGAGGGTGATTTGGGTTTGGGGCCTGGGAAGGGACTGGTTTGGGACTTGGGAAGGAGTTCACCTTCAAGGTGAAACTGACGCGCCAAGGGACCGATGCCTTAGAATGTAGTTATTCTGCCTAAGGAGAGAAAGAGTTGTCCCTACAGAGTAGAGTTTATTACCATCTTTTATTTTTTGTATATTAAAAAAAATGTTAGAGGAAAAGGGCACATTTCATTCTATCCTGAAATATATGAAAGTCATAGAGTCTCTGATGTAGTAGACGAAAAGCAGTGTTCTCAAAGACCCAAGTGTAGTCCTCATTTCTTAGCTCTTGATTTTTCTCTGGAATGGAAGATGATTTAATAAAACTCCAAAAATTATTAATTAGCAGAGAGTCAGAATTCTATTGTATTAAAATTAAAGCAAACCTTGTTTTAGTGAGAGATTATACCCACTCTAATTATAAATGTCCACATGGAAAAAAGAGTGATTTTTGCGTATGCGATGGGTAAGATAACACAAGTCCCCTTAAGAAGAAACCTCTTGGCTCCGACATCACCTCCTGACTTTGGGAAGGTCTTTCTGTGCCTGCAGCCCCTAGCAGGCCTCCAGGAAGCTGGTACCCTTGGGACACTGCCAGGGCTATTTGTACCTCCCCTCCTGGCTGAATAAGCGAGAATGCTCCCTGCCTCATTGTTAACCCCATTCAACCCTTCCTTGTGCTCTGGGCCACAGCCTAGTTTTCAGCCCTCCTGGCTTGGTGATGGACTCTTCCATGCTTGGGAGCCTGAAATCCAGGCACTCCGTCAGCACCCGTCCTCACCAGCACTGAAACCCCCGCTGGCTGTTCCGCACTGTGCAGCCCCAGACCCATCAACCGAATGGTCTGCTGGAAAACTCACAAGTCCAGCACTGGCACCATGGCTCGTCCGTCAGTGGACTAAGCGAATCCAGGAGAAGTGTTCTCTCACTGCTGAGAGGAGGTGCAGCGATGTAGTGATGGGAACCCTGGGTGTGCATGATGGGACCTGCCAGATCACCCTCACCCCTGCCCCTGTGAAAGCCGGGCTTGCTCCGGTCCCTTGTAGCCCTCTAGCCTCGTGGCTTCAGCAGAGGAGAATCCATGCCCCTTCTGAATTTGCTTTGAGCCTCAAATGAGGCAGTAGGTACAGAGTGCACTGGAGACAGTGGTTACTCATTTAGCTTCTTAGTGCTGCTTTTCCCATCATTGCTGTCAGTCACCAAAGACACAGAAAAAGTGTGGATGGGAAAACAGTTCTACAGCTGGTAAGAGCCTGAGCGGGCAGCTTAGCCGTAAAGTCGCACGGTGTGGACGGTTAGCAAAATTGGTGCCTGGGATAATTTGAGTCCTATTAAAAAATGGCTTACGGAACTTTTGAATATGCTTTTTAAAACCATCGTTTACCGTAGCTTTATATTAGAGAACAATTCCTCCGTGTAGTTCCCGAGGCGGCAGGTCGGTGGACCTGTGTTCTGTGTACTCACTGATTAGGTGTTCATGGAGCACTCCTGTTTCTCAGCTCTGCACCCAGAGCGTCTACACATGAATCACATGTGAGTTCTGGGAATTCTTCACTTGACCAGGGAGGGGTAAAGCACAGAAAGGAGGGTTTGACCTATGTGTGCTGTGTGCCATGCCTTTCTTGTTGAATCCTAGTGATCCCTGGAACTGACATCAGCAAACACCCGCTTCTACAGGTTGCTTCTCTACAGACAAGGAAAGTGAGGCACAGAGAGGCTGAGTGATTCATCTGAAGTCACACAGCTATGATCAAGCCAGGACTCAAGCCTGGATGATACGAGAAAGTCTAGAAGGGGAGGGAAGATGTGCACATGAATCACTCCAATGGAAATGTCAAAAGCTGCTTTATGCGACAATGAGGCGCAAAGGGAATCCCAGGGAGAGAGGGTTTCCATTGTCTCGTGGAGTTAGGAAGAGGAGGGAAGGCCTTTGAAGGGAGAATAGGGCAAGGAAGAGAGGGAGGAGGAGGAAGGAGGGGTGGGTGAAGAGGAGGAAAAGGAAGAAGAGGAAAGGGAGGAGGGAGAAGAGAAGGGAAGGGAGGAGGGAGAAGAGGAGGAAAGGGAGGAGGGGGAAGAGGAGGAAAGGGAGGAGGAGGAAGAGGAGGAAAGGGAGGAGAAGGAAGAGGAGGAAAGGGAGGAGGGGGGAGAGGAGGAAAGGGAGGAGGGGGGAGAGGAGGAAAGGGAGGAGGGGGAAGAGGAGGAAAGGGAGGAGGGGGGAGAGGAGGAAAGGGAGGAGGGGGGAGAGGAGGAAAGGGAGGAGAAGGAAGAGGAGGAAAGGGAGGAGGGGGGAGAGGAGGAAAGGGAGGAGGAGGAAGAGGAGGAAAGGGAGGAGGGGGAAGAGGAGGAAAGGGAGGAGGCGGAAGAGGAGGAAAGGGAGGAGGCGGAAGAGGAGGAAAGGGAGGAGGGGGGAGAGGAGGAAAGGGAGGAGGGGGGAGAGGAGGAAAGGGAGGAGGGGGGAGAGGAGGAAAGGGAGGAGGGGGGAGAGGGGAGGAAGGAAGGAGATCAAGCGGAGCCAGCTCAGGTTGGGGCCTAGTTTGCTGTTCATCTCATTTCTGTCTTGACCTCACGGTGGTGGTTTTAGTTCAGGTGCAATTTACATGCAGTAAAATTTGCTCTATTTAGTGTACAGTTGTCTGAGTTTGATACACATTATGCCATGACACTCCCACCATTATCAAGACGCAAATATCTCTATTGCCCAAATCATTCCTTCCACCCTTTGCAGCCTCCATTCTTCTCCTGGGCCTGACCACACCCATCTGTGTCCAGACACAGTGTCTCCACCCCAGAATGTCACCTACATGGAGCGGTACAGTTGAGCCCTTTGAGTCTGGCAGCGTTCACTCAGCGTGGTCCTTGAGACCCCTCCGGGAGGCTGCCTGCAGATGAGCGCTTGTTCTTGAAAGCGAAGCTTCTCCATCTTCAGCACTTTCCCTGGGCTGTGGTTGTCAGAGCCTCCCATGGGGACTTGTGGCTGCCGACATCATCCATTGCCTCCGCTTATTGGGACGGTTTGGGGTGAATTGATTGAGCTGGGCGGCCCCAAGTGAGTCATTTGAGGGTGACCTGGAGGCAGGACAGTTTCTGGCTGTGTCTGGAGAAGCCACCTGTTCCCCATGGTGCTCCAGGTGCAGGCAGGACCTCTCACATATCCAGGGCTCCTGACCCCAGTGGGGCTGCTGGTACCACGGGTGTGTGGGGGTACTGAAGAGTCCATGCTAAGAACAGCACCTGATCCCTTAACCGTGAGGATAGAAATGCACTTGCTTCAAAAAACGGAACATAACTTTTCACCATCACTGCAGTGGCTGTGGGGTCTGTCCCCAATAATGAATCATTTTAGGAGCTAGGGAGGAAAGCACAAAGTGCTTTAATAGTCTCTGGAAAGTGAGTGAGGTGTATATGAGTGTGAGTGTGTGTGCGTGTCTTGCTCTAGATGTTTCCTCTGTGAAATACAGAGGCGATTGATTAGGATTAGAAGTTCATCATTTTCAAGGAATGGAAAGCGTGGGTTTTGGAGTTGGAGAGAGGCCAGTTTAAATTTCAGGTGTTCCATTCAGTAGGCTTGTAAAAAAAAATATTAAATGTTGGCGCAGACTCTCCCAGCCTCTGATTTCTCATCTGTAGGACGGACTTCGTGTTTCCTGTTTCACAGGATTGCTTTGGGAACCGAGTGGGATTCCTGGGGTCTGACAGCGTGCTGGGCGCACAGAAGGAGCTTGCGTGGTGGGCTTGTCTTTAGGAGGTCAGTTGAGTTGTGGGAGAGAGGTGTTTCCAGGAGGCTCTCTGTTCTTCTGGTGATGAAGGCGGCAATTCCCACGGCCTCACCTGCCTCACCTGAGGGTGGCCGCTTCAGCATTGGCGGATGCCTTCTCACACGCCACCCGTCTCTCCCTTGCCTCTGTGGATCTGTCTGTTCAGATGCCATAAAACGTGCCTACCACCCTTTCCATCTCTTGTTCCTCTCTGTTCCTCAAGGGGGCTGGTCTGTTCTCCAGAACATCATTGGGACTGGGCTGAATATTGCTTTTCAATCCCCATTGATGACTAGCAATCATAGCAAGTGCTTAGGCAATTACCATCTTTCATGGAAAAGACTTTTCTAGTTTCTCCTTTGAAACTAAAATATTACAGGGAGGATACTGCTAGTCCTTTTGAAATGAAAAGTTACTTTTTAAGCACACCTGTCACAAAAATAGAACATGGGATTCTTGGTGTCGGTACCCGGAAAAAGGAAAGGTTCCATGTCACCTTGTAAATCTGTCAGATTTCTCCTTCCTTTGCTTCAAACCAACTTTCTGTTGGAAGCAGGGCCAGTGGACACTTCAGTGCATTACAGATGAGCGACTCATATTTTTGGTTGCTGAGTGATCGATGATGGAGGGTGCTGAAGTGTCAGGTCAGCTGTCCCTTTGGCTAGCATGCCTGGGAGCACAGCGGGCATTGGCTGGCCTGTTTTCAGCAAGAATGGAAGGGATGTTTTCATTTTTTTTGTTTGTTTTCTCCATTTTTTGGCTGATTTTTGAAATACTGAGTGCCTCTTACCCTCTTGTCTCCTTGTGGGAAAGCCACGTCTCGGAAGCAGGGGGAGAGAAGGATTTCCCGCAGGGAGGGCGGGTGAGGAAGTGGCTGTTGCTGCAGGTCCTCCAAGAAGACGAGAACGTATGCTCTATATTTTCTTCCTTCTGGTTCTTTGCCAGGCGATAAACCTCCCTGGTATGTCATGCAGCGGAAGTCGTGCAGAGCCGTATTTATGTTTGTTGGATTTTTAACTAGGACCTGGCCACGAGGAAATCGTTGCTAGCCAGTGGACAGGCTCCCTTGGGAGGGGAGGTCCTGGGTGCAGGTTGGCTGGGGCTGGTGGCAGCGCAGAAGGAAAGGGGACGCCGAATGGGATGATGTACCCTGGACTGAGATGCAGAAAGGTTTTCCTCCTGCATCTGCAGCTGAAAAACTGTGGGATCCCATGAGTTACTTCCTCATACTCTGGGATCAGGTTTTGAATTTGCAGAATGATGGTTGATTTGGACTTCCCCACGCTTCCTTTGAGATGGAAGCAAAATGTTAAAATATGTTAATTATATACAAAGATCGAAGGGGCAGACGAGCAGCAGGACCCCACCTTTTAGAACTCTGTCCTTACCCTACTACCTCCTTCATAGCAGTGGCATCCCTGATAGCACGTCAGGTGCCAGAGACAGAGCAGATACTTGAAGCCCTGCAGCCTCCCTCAGCGGGTGGGGGCTCCTCACCCTCCCTGCTCCTAGGAGCTCAGGACATCAGGAACCTCATCCACAGCCCATGCCTAGAAACCACAGATGGAAGTTTTATTGGCTGTGTCATTTCTCTGGTCTGGATGCAGAAAATTACTTTTTACACCACTTTTCCAAACCAGAACCATATTATCAGTAGCATTCTGCCATCAGTTAAGGAGGGTATCCTTTAATGATGGACCTGTACCTTTGGTGGCTGCAAACAACAGGGTGTGGGTTCCTGTTTGGTTTCTCATTGGCGAGACTGGCAGTCAGCCATGCAGTGACCCTACTTCCACGCCCCTGTTAGGTTTCATTTCTAGTAAGGACTCTCTTTATATTGCTCTCATCCTGCAGCTTTGGCATTGAGTCTTAGAAAGCATAATAATGGGAGCAAGTGTTTAGATCAAGCTCTTTCCATAGGTGAGAAGTTAGACGATACAGAGTTCAGAAGACAGATGTGTACTCAGACCTGCCATTTGGAACTGTGTAGGTTTGAGCAATGAAACGCCAGCCACACAGGTGGCGAGAGGATAAAGGAGACTGGAAGCGGCAGGTAGCACGGTGCCATTGGATTACACCTGGACGAAGCCAGGGCTTCGTCCCATTCATCTTTGTACCCCTGGTTCCGAGCACACTGTGGCCGGATGATGTTCAAATGTCCCTTGGATCTCTGGCCCATGCTTCCTGCTTCATGAGCATATGGGCTAACCTTTAGGTTCACAATTTTTTATTTTTATTTTTATTTTTATTTGGAACCCTTAAATTGGGTGACTTCAGGTACTTTTCCAATTGTGTTCATTATCAGTTGGAGACCAGCCAGGTCAGCAGCCATGGCCGTCCTGTTTCCGGCTCTCACGGATGGCGGGACCTGGCTGTGCCGGCTGGGAGGAGGAGACCCAGAAAGTGGGAACGCCTGGGCTGCAGGGGGCCTTCTGACTTCAGATCCTTGTGGGCTGTGTGTGTGTTTGGTTTTGGTTGGTAGCGGTTTTTTGTTTGTTTGTTTGTTTTTCCTGCTAAAGCAGCTGAGCTTTCCAAAATAGCTCCCCAAGTTTTGTCATGTGTGAAAAAACTCAAACTTTTGGCCTCTCACTCAATGTCCACTTGGTGCAGAAGGCTGTTCTCTAACGCTAGAAGTGCAAGGGAGAGCAAAATAAAGCGCACCCCAGCCCTCAGTGAGCTGGAGTTCCAGCGGGTAAAGGTGCAGTTCTGCTGAATGCTGGTATGTGCTGTGGATAAAAACCCAGTGAGGAAAGGGTGGTCAGGGCTGAACCTGTTGAGGAGATGAGATGCAGAGAAGGACAGGAGCCAGGGCCCCGGGGCAGGTGTGTGCTTGCAGTGGACTGCTGGGAACAGGGCAGGCAGAGAAGAGATAGGCCCAGGGAGCAGAGGCCAGACCCTGTCCAATGTAGGAAGAGCCTTTAATAGTAATTATGGGTTACCTTATTTGGAGCCTGTGAGCTGGATACTTTATGTCTGTATTCTCTAGTTATCATAACTTTGAGAGAAAGATGGAAAGTATCTTTGTATCTTTCATTTCATTGAAAGATAAGAAGCATTCCATTTTATGAATGAAAAACCAGGAAACTGAACACAGCCTGAATGTCATGACCAGGAACCCACATAGCGTAAATGGCGGAATGGGAATCCCATCTTCAAGGTTGAAGGGAAACAGCCATCTCCTCTGTTCAACTGAGGTTCAAGTCCTTCCTTTTGCAAAGTGATAGCCTTTTACGAGAAAACAGAATAGGAAGCATGCATTCCGGAGGCCCCTTCT
The DNA here is from genome assembly GCF_048565385.1 of Saimiri boliviensis. NCBI lineage: Eukaryota > Metazoa > Chordata > Mammalia > Primates > Cebidae > Saimiri > Saimiri boliviensis. The sequence goes on from NC_133458.1 coordinate 110,143,842, forward strand.
TCTCTCTCGCTGAGGCTGACTCCCCTTCCCCTACTCAAGACCACAAAGGTATGGGTGCAGGGGGTTGCTGGTGAAGCTGCTGGGAGAGCCTGTCCGGAGCTCTGCACCTTTAGAAAGATCTGTGCTCCTACAAAGTGATACAGAAGCTTGACCAGTCCTGTTGTGGGATTCACTTGATATGTTTCATATTCTTTTCCTGTACATTTAACACTCATTGGGCATTTTCTGATGTAGGAGAAAACCTATGTATGTAGCAGGAAGTTTAGGAAGAGTCCAGCCTGGTCTTTGGCGCTAGACAAGGCTGGATTGCATCCTCTCTGTCCCATGGCTGTGCTCCCATGTGTTAATAGGAAGGTGATTGAATGCCACCCGGGTTGTCAGGATTTGGCGAGACCCTGCTCTGAATGCTCAGAATGAACTTGGCATAGATCGAGTGTTTAGTCAATGGTAATGGAAATGGTGTCCTTGTTAACACATCTATTATTATTTTAAGATTTCTAGTACTAATCAAATAGGATTATTCATACCCCCTGGGAGAGGGACTATCCCTGTGCCTTACCATTTGTACAGGGCCTTCTAATCATGTACTAGGGAGCTAGCTGGAGGATTCTACCTCAGACTGATTAATAAGCACTTTTTGACAGCATTTTAATTTAGATTAGAGGAATTTTTTTTTACATCTCATTCTCGGCCTTTTTTTTTTTTTTTTTTTCTTGAGATGGAGTCTGGCTCTGTCGCCCAGGCTGGAGTGCAATGGCACGATCTCAGCTCACTGCAACCTCTGCCTCCTGGATTCAATCTTGGGCTTTTTAAAAAAGTCATTGTGCCAGTTGATTTTAACTTAGATTTAGGGAGAAGGGTGTAGGAAGTCATAAATATACAGATGTAGCAGCGTGAAATCTGTGACTGTAATGGGCAGGCTCATGCCCTGCGTTGTGTGACCCTGCTGTGTGTGTCCTGGCTGCCCGCCAAGCGTGGATGGGACCGGGCTGAGGGCCATGCAGCGCCCTCCATTGTGGGGAAGGGGAGTAGTCTCTGTCATTCTCACGGAGCAGGAGCCGTTTATCAGCGCCTCCTTCTCTCCTTCTCACACCCTGAGAACACGCGAGAAGGATTTACCAGGTCTTACATTTGTTCAATTTTCCTGGTAACAGGGAATCTAAACAGAAACCAAATTAACTTGATGTTTACTCAGGGTCTATAAAGACACTCACCCGTGTGCTATGCCATTTAATTCTCAGCTCAACCTTTACATACCATCTAACCACACCCTCATTTTATATAGCTGGGAAGCTGAAGGTCAAGGTGAATGCACCGGTTGGTGGAATCTGAAGGGTGGACTCAGGATAGAGTTGGGATTTGAACCGGTGTTCATATGATGCCAGAGCTTCTTCAAGGGACCACTCTACTGCACAGTCACCTAGTGATTGCATAAACAAATGGATTGTAGTTTATATTTTTGAAATTGTAGAGGTCATATTTGCACGTGCCTTATAATTTAGTCCAGTCTTTCCAGGTGTTCTTTTGTTTAATTTACACAGAGCTGGGTGTCGGAGGTGTTTTAGTCTCTGCCTGGTCTGAAGCCTGACCCGGGCTTCAGAGATGGCTGTTTCCCTTTATCCTTGAAGATGGGATCCCCATTCCGCCATTTACTCTGTGTGTATTCCCAGTCATGACATTCAGGCTGTTCAGTTTCCTGGTTTTTCATTTATAAAATGGAATGCATCCTCTCTTTCAATGGAATGAAAGATAGAAAGATGCTTTCCATCTTTCTCTCAAAGTTATCACTTGCTGATGCCTGGTCAGAGTGATGTGAGTTCCATGCCTCCTCCTTGCGGGCAGGACCACTGACAGAGCCTCCAGGGGTGTGCTCTCCTGGTGCTCTCTGAGCTGGTGGGCAGTGGGTCAGCAGGAACACACAGGGCCAGTGCACCTGGTTCTAGGCCCACCTCCACCTCCTAGCAGCTGCCTGACCTTGGGCAAGTTATTTATTCTGTTTGAGCTTCAGGTCCTTATAGATAAACAAGGAAAAACAACATAGATCATGTTGTGAAAATTAGAGAAAATGCACAACGCACCTGTCCTGTCAATAAGAGGTACTTAGAAAACAGCAGCGGTCCCTGAGGCCGATACTTGAATGAATCCCATGGCATATGTCCTGTCATCACGTCCCCTGCCTTGAAGACTTGGGTTATTTGCAGCATTTTGTGTAGCATTTCTACTCCCAGACCTTCCCTCCCCTGGGCTTGACTTTAGGATGGGAGTCAGGGCCACTGCAGACGGACCCACACCCTGTGTCCACAATCCCCTCTCCCCACTCCTCTGCGTGCTTTCCATTGGGCACGGTTGAAACAAGAAGAGAGCCTGGCGTGGGCGCGTTTTCAGCACCACACCCAAGTACCTCTCGGGGCTCTGTCCCAACACGTTGTCCCGGTGTTTTCAAAAAAGCCAGCAGACACTGACCGTGGCGGCACATCAGCCTGGAACCTGGGGCTATGAGGCACATGCTTAGAGGAGGTCTCTCCAGAGGGCTCCTGGGCCAGGCTCGGTGGCCACTGTCAGGTGGTGGCTCTCGTCTCTCAAACTCCAGGTGCCCACAAAGCGTGGGTTTCCCACCACCAGCAGCAGCTCCCTGGCTGTGGAATGCCTGCCATTTCATAGTTGAGAAAGTCGAAGAAGGTGGGGGAGGCCCACGGGGTAAGGCATGTGCTGACTACAAACTCCAGCTTATTTTAGGAGGCTCTTGGCAAGGACCCACCATGTGTGGTTGCGGCAGCTGGCCAGTCAGCAGACCGAGGCTCGGGAGTCCCTGCATGCCAGCGCCGTGGCCATGATTAATAATAGCAGCCGAAGCCTCAGCCCTCCCTGCCCACACTTTATTTGTTTATTTTTATTTTTTATTTTTTGATTTTAGGAAGTGATTTATTTAGAGAGAGAGAAACAGGAGAAGGAAAGAGAAAGAAACAGCGAACTCTCACACTGAGTGAGAGAATCCAGAAAGATGGAATCCGGGAGAGGAAAGCAGCTTCCACACTGAGTGGAAGGGAACAGAGAGAGATACAGACTTTAGGAGGGGAGGACAGGCTTCCACGAGAGAGTGTGGAAGGGGACTCCAGAGGGGAAATCCAGGAGACGAAAACAGCTTCCATGAAGGGAGTGTTCGTGGAAGGGGACCCAAACATGGAGTCCTTCCTGCCCACATTTTAATTCCAAGTTTTATTTTCCTGACATTCCATGTATGGAAATGAGTGCATGCAAGTCAGTCTCATCTGTCTGTGGTCCTGAGACATTCACCAGGCACCTGCTCGGCCCAAAGAGGCTGCTCCAGACGGGAAGGGCAGTCAATTCTCGCACTTTCTCTTTTCATTGAATTTCATGTTGACATTTGAGCAGATGTGCAGTTTTGTTGTTGTTGTTGATGTGTGTGTGTGTGTGGGTGTGTGTGTGTGTGTGTGTGTGTTTTGAGACAAAGTCTTGCTCTGTTGCCCAGGCTAGAGTGCACTGCTCACTGCAACCTTTGCCTCCCGGGTTCAAGTGATTCTCCTGCCTCAGCCTCCCGAGTAGCTGGGACTGTGGGCGTGTGCCACCATACCCGGCTAATTTTTGTGTTTTAATAGAGATGGGGTTCCACCAAGACATTCAATTTCATAAGAATTTGCTACCTGGCCCCTAACTGATGCTCAACAAATGTTAGACAGGTCTATAGATGGAAGCTGTTTGTGTAGGATGAACAGTCCATTTGCAGGGATTTATGAGCTGAGCCTGGTTCAGCATTCATAATCATGATGAAACTAACTGAGCCCTCAAGGCAAGATGATTCAGAAGGTGAAGAATCCCAGAGCTCAGAATGACAGTTTGCTCTGCATGGAAAGGTGGAAATGATTCTAGTGCCTGAAGATGTTTGTTTATTTGCATTCCTTTGCATTGGCCTGCTCCAGAGGATGTGTAGAACTTTGTGATCTTAGAGAGTCTTTGTCCCTGTTTATTGTTAGTCATCTTTTGAATCCATTTCTTTGCTCAGACAAACGCACACGCTCATTCCGAGGGTGTGAGGCTGGCTTTCATCCCTGACTGAAACCCTCTCTCTGCTTTTCTCCCCCGCAGTGCTACACACGCAGGGCCCTGTTGATGGCAGCCTTTACGCGAAGGTGAGGAAGAAAAGCTCCTCGGATCCTGGCATCCCAGGGGGCCCCCAGGCCGTCCCGGCCACCAGCAGCCCAGACCACAGTGACCACACCTTGTCTGTCAGCAGCGACTCTGGCCACTCCACAGCCTCTGCCAGGACTGATAAGACGGAAGAGCGCCTGGCTCCGGGAACCAAGAGGGGCCTGAGCGCCCAGGAGAAGGCCGAGTTGGACCAGCTGCTCAGTGGCTTTGGCCTGGAAGAATCTGGAAGCTCCCTGAAGGAAATGACTGATGCTCGAAGCAAGTACAGCGGGACCCGCCATGTGGTGCCGGCTCAGGTCCACGTGAATGGAGACGCTGCTCTGAAGGACCGGGAGACGGACATTCTGGATGACGAGATGCCCCACCATGACCTGCACAGTGTGGACAGCCTTGGGACCCTGTCCTCCTCCGAAGGGCCGCAGTCAGCCCACCTGGGCCCCTTCACCTGCCACAAGAGCAGCCAGAACTCACTCCTGTCTGATGGTTTTGGCAGCAACATTGGTGAAGACCCACAGGGCACCCTTGTTCCGGACCTGGGCCTTGGCATGGATGCCCCCTATGAGCGGGAGCGAACTTTCGGGAGTCGAGAGCCCAAGCAGCCCCAGCCCCTGCTGAGGAAGCCTTCGGTGTCTCCCCAGATGCAGGCCTATGGGCAGAGCAGCTACTCCACACAGACCTGGGTACGCCAGCAGCAGATGGTGGTGGCTCACCAGTATAGCTTCGCCCCCGATGGGGAGACCCGACTGGTGAGCCGAGGCCCTGCAGACAACCCTGGCCTTGTCCAGGCCCAGCCAAGAATCCCACTCACCCCCACCCGAGGTACCAGCAGCAGGGTGGCTGTCCAGAGGGGTGTGGGCAGTGGGCCACATCCCCCCGACACACAGCAGCCCTCTCCCAGCAAAGCGTTCAAACCCAGGTTTCCAGGCGACCAAGTTGTGAATGGAGCCGGCTCAGAGCTGAGCACAGGCCCCTCTCCAGGCTCGCCCACCCTGGACATCGACCAGTCCATCGAGCAGCTCAACAGGCTGATCCTGGAGCTGGATCCTACCTTTGAGCCCATCCCTACCCACATGAACGCCCTCGGTAGCCAGGCCAATGGCTCTGCGTCTCCGGACAGCATGGGAGGCGGGCTCCGGCCAAGCAGCAGGCTACCTGACACAGCAGAGGGCACCAGCAGGACCTCCGGGCGTCAAGGTGAGCTGGTGCTCCACGGGAGGTGGTCCACGGGAGGTGGTCCACGGGAGGTGCTCCACGGGAGGTGCTCCACGGGAGGCTGACGTGTGATGAGAAATCAGCCTAGTAGGTTAGCTTTCTTTTGCAGTTTCGACTCTCGTGAATTTTGGCCTAGGATCCAAATGCTGTCATGCTGCCGTGGTCCCTTGGTGGCAGATCGGAGGGTGGGAAGAGCCGGACAGAAAGCCTGCTGTTCTGTTAACATCAGCACAGGGCCAGGGCCAGCATGCACTCTGCTGGAAAGGGCTGGCCATGCCTTCGCTGCAGAATGGGCCCAACAGTGAAACCATTCTCCCTTCGTGAAAGTTAGTGGATTAACTAAGGAAGCGTGCTGACCTCTGCCCCTGTGGTGTGGGTCAGGGCTTTGTGGAAGAACGCCAGTTACTTCAGTGGGGCTGAAGGTTGGGCATCAAGAAGACTGCTGAGCCCTGAGACAGCTGTGGCACATGGAAGTGATCAAGCAGTCATGGTGTACAACGTGTCGGTGCTGGCCATGGTGGTGTGTGGGGACTGTTTGTGGAAGGCAGCAGCTGGGCAGAGGCCTGGGCTCCACAAGAGTTTCTACCATGGAGAGCAGCTCAGTGATGGGAGGGGTTTGGGGAGTAGGCTTGGGTGAGGGGGCTGAGAGCTGTGGCGGCACCCAGAGCAGTGGAGCCAGGTGCGGGGGCCTCCTGGGGATGCCCCAAAACCAGGTGGGGGTTATGCTAACCGTAGGGAGGCCAGGACTGCACGTGTCCTTTCCCCCTAAGGCTGGTGGTTTGGAAACCGGCACAGGGCCTTTGTGCCTAGCTTTGAGGCCTGGGAAGAACCGGGACTGGCAGTGGTGGACAGACAGTGACCTGTACCTGGTTCACAGCAGCACTGTGTCCATGTCATGGGGCATGCTACCTATTGGGACCACGTTACTATATAGTGTTCTTTCTGTTGGTGAGGCATGAAGGCTGAGAGGACCAGAGAGCTAGAAGTGGTCAGGTCGGCCAGGGAAGACGGCAAGCAGAGAGGGGTGCTGGGATGGAGCGGGGGTGTCTTAGGTAGGGGCCTGTGTGGGCAGATCGTGTGGTCTGGAAGCTCCTGCACAGAGGTGCACGCCAGGAGAGGGCGGCCAGGCTGTGGCTGCAGGAGGTGGAGAGACAGAGCTGTGTTCTGGGAGTCCCGGTAGTGATATGCAGAGACCAAAGGAGGACCTTGGGCCAGAGAATGTGGCATCTGTGTGGTGCCAGGCCTCCCACATTGGCGTGTTTCGGGGTGTTGGTCTCTGGAGGCCACTGGCTCCTTAGAGGGGCCTGCCTCTAAAAGTGAAGATCATAGAGAACATCACTGGATGACGCCGTGCATGTGATTCCCACCGTGTGCTGGTACCACTGACGAGAGATACTGCCATTTATGCCAGTGTGGTTCTTGGTAGGTGTGCTGGCCCATGTCATCTTCCTAAGCACCCTGGCTGCAGGCACCACACCAGTCCCTGCCTTACAGTCATATTGACGGAGGTGTCAGTACATGGCCCACCCAGGTTCCCATGGGATCTGCACAGTAGAGTAAAAGTTAGTGCCCTGTGGTGTGGACCCAGTGTCTCCATCCTCTTTGGAGTCACACCTCAGGTCTGGGGTGGCCTGGGGGAAGGAGCACATACTCTGTAGACATTGGTCCTGGCATCAGGTCTGAGTGTGCCGTGGGCAGCCCGAGTGACGCAGGCCGGTAAAGGGCAGTGTTTCTGTGAATTGCTCTTCACTCCGTCTTTGAGAAGGAAACCCTATCCCAGTGCAGGGCCCAGGGAGGGTGTGAAGAAATGCTGGTCTGCATCCACCTCTCACTTACTGGGGCTGTGACTGAGCAAACGGCTGGCATTCCAGCTTGCCTGAAAAACTCCGACTCTGTATGTCATGAACTGGGAGTTTGCAGGAGCCAGGAGAGTCCCCCATGTATAGATTGCTGGCCTTTATGACAGAGCTGTATAGCAACCCCAGCACACAGCAGGGGTAGCAGTTCCTGAGTCATAGGTCCGGGTCGATGCATTAAACAAATATATGGGAAATTCTGAGTTTACAAAAAAGGCCCCAATGGGAACAAAACTATGTGCAGTATTACACCGGACTTACTTCACCAAACAGTGTTAAAAGAAATCACTCGGAAACATTAAAATCAGAAGTCTTATCTCCTGGATAACAGTCTTGTGTAAGGTTTGGGGGAAGTTAGAGGCGTCTGAGAGTACATGGTATGCAGGGAGAGCTCGGGGTATGTTCGTAAATACAGGGGCCTGGGACTGTGTTTACATAATGTTTGTAAACACGAGTGGAACTGTAAGTGATCCTTTCAAGACCCGGATTGCTCTGCTGAATGGGCGCTGAAGGGAGATTTATCACTGGACAATGTAGAATAGCCTTGACCACCCACAAGACCAGAGAGAGGCCATCTAGAGGGGCGTATCACTGAGACCCGGCTGCTGTCTGTGCCAGTAAACACAGTTCTGTGTCCTTCTTGTAGGATGGGTGATATGCAGGGAGTTTGTTTGGGAGCCTTTTGCTCGCTACAAGGGCCTGCCAGCCATGGGGCGTGCTCCCTCAGTCTGGTCTGACTTCTGCTGCTGCTGGGCTCACTGTCCCCGCCCCACTCTGGGTCTCACTTGGTTTCAGCCTGTATGTGGTGTGTTTTTTGGATTATACCCTTTTAAGTGGGGGAAGATTTCAACTGATGATATCCCAGTAACAAAAGAAATGACTCAACCCGTGAAATTCATGATTCCATGGGTGGCAAAAAGCCAGCTCTGCGTTGTTTTTTTTTTCATACCTTGAGGGCTCTTTGCTTCGTGTTGTCAAAATACTTTATTCATGTTACATCAACCTCCACCCCTCGATGACAGGAACCTGGCAGGCCCCGTTCTGCTTGCAGACAGCGCTAGGGCATTCCCGCCGGGCATTTAATGTCCCTCCCAGACTCGGCATCTGCTCTGTTAGTGCTAACCTGTGGCTGATAACCTGTGCATCCTAAAGAAAGTTCAGAGCAATGGAAATTGTCGGCTTTTAATAATTGATCATGGAGAGCCCATTGATTTAAATTGCATGCTAAACCCCAACCAGAGGAACCGAATTTGAAGCTGGAAGAGCACCTCAGGATTCAGAGAGCAGCTCACCTGCAAGCTCACAGCCTTACAAAGTGGAGGCGTGGAGACCTTCCCCACTCATTTCAACTCCAGAGTTGGGGAGACGTGTCAGAGGTGCTCAGCCAGAGCCTCTCATCCAGGCCTTGTGGGGCAGAGGGATCCTTGCCAGGCAGATGGTCTGGAGGAGAGGTGGACTGGGGTGTGCCAGGGAAATTTGGTGCCAAGGAGTGAGGCTGGAGATGCAGACAGGCCGAACCAAGGAGGGCCAGGATGGGGGCCAAGGAGCATGGCTCTTCCTCAAGTGCAGAGATGAGCCTCGGGGTCTTGGGCTGGGCCTTTGCTTGGTTTTCTTTGCATGGTCACCATCTTACCAGAAGAGAAGGCAGCTTGAAGGTGCACTGAGCCTGGGAGCTCCATTAGGGGCCCAGAGACAATGGAGGGTGGTGTTTGGCAGGATGGGGGTGCCATGGGGTGGCACTGGCCTCCAACTCTGCAGAGGAAGAGTCTCGGGAGGAAGGAAGGGAGGAAGGAAGGGAGCCCCAGTGCCTAGGCCTGTAGCAGCTGGACATTGGGAGAATGAAGGGGCCTTGGATTTGGCTGTTAGTGATCTGGGTAAGAGGGTTTTAGAGCCATGCTAGGGACACAGAGAACCCACGGTACTTTCTGAAGGTCCGGGTGTTGTTATTTCTGTACTGTGTGTTATAACTGAGCAGTCCCAAGTTATGGCTGTCACCCTGCCAGTGCCGGGTCCTGGAGCCTAGGGGAAGACACCAGCACGCCCACCTGAGGTGGCGGATGGAGGGGTGAGGGCAGCACCCAGTATAGACGCTCCCGGAGCCCTCCAAGGACTGTGGCATCAGCATGAGACCAGGGCTCATGCCAGCACCTCTGCCTTTTGGGGGCTGTCTCTGGATGATCACAGTCAGCCCCGGGTCATTTTTTCTCTGAAAGGCTTCCCTTGGCCACCGCCCCATCCAGGAAGCTGGATGAGGTCCCAGGACCCAGGTCTTAGAAGAGTGACATCCTGGTACTCACATCAGAGAATCAGAATAAAGGAGGTCTGGGAGCTAAGGAGCCAGGGCCATGGGCACTGGACATGTGTCCATGAGGGACTCTTGCTCTTTCTTTGCTGCCACAGGCAAAATGAGGCTTTTTCTCCACTGGTGAGCTTCGGTTTCTCGAGGTGGTGGAGAGAGATGGCATATTTATGTGCCTTGAGAGCGCTAGAAAGAGATTCCTGTCCAGGGGCCAGGACTAGACCCAGCTCCTGTCTACCTTCAGACCCTGAGACTTTAGGGCTGTGGGTATGAACAGGACATATGTATGTGAGTGCATCTTTAATAACCGAGTCAGCCCACTGTACTACAGGGAGCTCTGGGGGGGGTTTCCAATTTGGAAAACATTTTAGGATAAGAAACTCCAGTCTGCTCTGGGAAACTGCCGTTGCAATGACTTTCTTTGATTGCATAAAACCAACTTTGAGATTTTAGAGTGGATGAATCATTTCCATTTGCCCCAGAGACCCTCACTGTGCAAAGCAGGGGGACTTGGTGTCCCACCCTGCCGCCTTGACGGGTGCTCTGAAGACACTGCTGAGAGGCCAGGGCCATAGAGGAGGAGATGCTGTCTGGGCCTTTAAGGTGTGGATTCCCGGCCACTTCCTGCTCAGTCTACACTGCGAGGGATCTTCACTGGCTCAGGACCGTGTCTATAGCATCTTTAATCTCCTGAGTGAGAGTAATGCCATCTTTACTCTCCTGAGATGAAAGTCCTAGCTAATATAACCTCCTTAAGCACATACTAAAAACTAAATTTAACACCCAAACATGTCAAGTGAGAAGTAAAAATAAAGTAATTAATAATAAACTCATATTTTCATTTTGAGATGAAAATCTTTGATCTGGCCCACACTAGAAAACAGAAATCATCCTTCCAGTTTTTTTAAAAAAAAAATTTTATTGTGGTAAATACACATAACATCATTTTAATCATTTTTAAGTGTGCAGTTCATTGGCAGTAAGGACGTTTGGATTGCCGTGCAACCACCATTACTATTTAGTTTCAGAAATTTTTCATCATCCCAAAGGGAAACCTCATACCCCCTGATGTCACGTCCCATCCACACCTTCTCCCCAAGCCCCTGGCACTCGCTCATCGCCTCCTGTCCCTGGGGATGTGCCTACTGTGGACATTTTGTGCCTTGTGTGGCTGGCTCCTGTGACATGGTATGTGATGTTTTCAAGCTGAATGTGTTACAGCCCAGGTGGGAACTTCAGTACTGTTCATGGCTGAGTAATATTCCACAGCAGGGATAGACCACAGTTTACCCTCTCGACGGAGACTTGGGTTGCTTCCACCTTTGGCCTTGGTGAATGGTGATGATGTGATCATGGGTGTGCCATGTTTGTCTGAACGCCTGCTTTCAGTTCTTAGGGTGTTGCCCAGGAGAGGGGTTGCTGGGTCCTGTGGCAGCTCTCTAACTTGTTGAGTCCTGTGGCAGCTCTCTAGCTTGTTGGGGAAATTCCCCACTGATGGTTGAAAGTCGTTTGGCATCACCTGGCTCTGGGGTGTGCTATTTGTCACCAGAAGTTCTGCCTGAGCTGCACTGGAATGGGCGGGTCTGTGTAACCCTAACGGCCTGAGTCCTGGCTCAGGGGAATTGCTAATTTCTGGAGTCCTAGATAGGTGGTGGTAGAATTCTCTCCCTCTGTCAGGGTGGAGCAGTTATGACAACTCCACTGTCTTGGGAACATAAAGCAACATGGTTTTTTCCAGTCATGCCACATGTCCACTGCATTGTGGCTTGACAGGGGCCTCATGCCAGGACCTGGGATGAGCAGGGAGCCCTCACTGTGCATCCAAGGCTGCCCACGCTCCCGAGAGCACTCCCGTCTCCCACAACTGCTGCTGGAAGTTACCGGCTACAGCTCTTGTCACAGTTCGTCAGTCGGGTGGACCCATGGCCACACCTGTGTTCAGCGCAGCCCGTGTGGCCCTGAAGGTGGACAGCCCTTGTGTCCCTCTGAAGGCATGGGGTGGTAAACACCACGGTGATTAAAAGATGAAGTGTTTGGGGAAGAGGCCAGTAGGGTCACATGATGGCGGTGATCCAAAAAGAAAACCAATGCACGTGAACAAGCAGGAATTGAAGCCTGTTGAGAAGCCCCGTGGTTGGGGCCTTCGGGGCTGGGGAGCGTGTGAGGAAGAGGGGGTCTCCCGTCGTCGGTGGTTTGCAGCTGTTTGCATCCGCATATTAGGTTCCAGTCAACTTACAAAACACAGGGGTGTTGCTGACACTCTTGTGTAGGGGTGCTTTGTATTTTTGACATATCATTTCCCTTTTAAATGTGTCTTTTTAGAAGAAATGCCACCACCTAGCATGGACTTCAGTGTTTCCCAGTGGAAAGAATTTTCAGTTTTGCAATCTAAAAAACGGGATTCCCTCCCTCCACCTTCTGTTGCAGCTTTGCCGGCGCCCACCTGTTCTTTTAGAATCAGGGTGAGACTTGGAGACAGCTTGACTGAGGGACAGTGCGCCTGGGAAGGGAGAGCTCTCGCCTGGGTTGGTCCTGATATGTCAGTCAGAACCCTGCCTAAGGATTTCCTGACACCTTGTGTTGTAAAACAAAACAAAACAAAACAAAACAAAAAACCTGTACGTTACCCAGCTCGTTAAGGCTGTGCCCTCCAGGTGGAAGGGGCTGGTCAGTCAGTCCTGTTTCAGTTTTGGGAGAAGGCTCCTCAAACCATTTCTGGGAGCGCTTCAGCTGGGAAGAGTGTTGGGGCATCCTTGTCATGCCACCCTGCCTCCTTTTACACGCTGTCTTGAAAAGATTCGTGGGTGTGTGTGAATGAGCTGAAGTCTGGAGACCTCAAGCTCACCGTGAAGCAGTCTTTGCCTGTTACTTGTTTTCACTGCCAGGAATGCAAGGGAGCTCCCAGAGCCTGTGAAGCACACCTGTGGGACGTCACGCTTCCTTCCTAGAGGATCACATCAAGATAAATCAGTAGCTTATGGGGACTTTACCTGCTAGTGCCCAGATAGAAATGAAAGAAGGCATGTTTTAAACTAGGTAATATTCTAGCATGTCATGAGTTTTCCCCCCCTTTTTTTTTTTTTTTTTTTTGAGATGGAGTCTCGTTCTGTCGCCCGGTCTAGCGTGCAGTGGTGCGATCTCAGCTCACTGCAACCTCCGCCTCCTGGGTTCAAGCAATTCTCTTGCCTCAGCCTCCTGAGTAGCTGGGATTACAGGTGTGTGCCACCATGGCCAGCTAATTTTTGTATTTTTAGTAGAGACGGGGTTTCACTGTGTTAGCCAGGATGATCTCAATCTCCTGACCTCGTGATCTGCCCGCTTCAGCCTCCCGGAGTGCTGGGATTAGAGGCGTGAGCCACCACGCCTGGCCTGTTCCTTTTATTTTTTAAATTAATTTATTTATTACTTGAGACAGGATCTCATTCTGTCACACAGGCTGGCGTACAGTGGTGTGATCGTCGCTCACTGCCTCCTTGACCTCCTGGGCTCAATTGATCTCTTGCCTCAGCCTCCAGAGTAGCTAGGATGACAGGTATCTGCCACCATGCCTAACTAAGTTTTTTTGTAGAGACAGGGTTTCGTCATGTTGCCCAGACTGGTCTGGAACTCCTGGGCTCAAGTGATCCCCCCGCCTCGGCCTCTCAAAGTGCTGGTATTACAGGCGTGAGCCACTGTGCCTGGCCTCTGTTTTTTCTATGATTTAATTAATTTATTTATCATTGTATATATTTAAGGTGTTTAACATGATATTTTGTTACACCTATACATAGGGAGAGGATTAGAACAGTTAAACAAATGGACACATCCACCATTTTACCTAGTTACTTTTGTGTAAGAGTACCTGCAATCTACTCTTTAATCAATATTGCATCCTAAAAGTTTACTAAGGGAGTGGATTCCATCTCTTTTAGAACAGGGGTTGGACATATTAGCTGCATGTTGGAGTCACCTGGGGAGCTTTAAACATGCAGATGCTAAATATGTGAGTGCCTATTTCTACCTCAGGAGGGTGGCAGATTGAATTGGCACTGGTGGGGCCTGGATGTCAGACTTGCTTTAAAAACGCTCCCTAAACAATGCAGTGTGAATTCAGAGTTGAGACCTGCTGTGATTCTGGAGTGCAATGGCGTGATCTCGGCTCACCGCAACCTCCGCCTCCTGGGTTCAGGCAATTCTCCTGCCCCAGCCTCCTGAGTAGCTGGGATTACAGGCACGTGCCACCATGCCCAGCTAATTTTTTGTATTTTTAGTAGAGACGGGGGTTTCACCATGTTGACCAAGATGGTCTCGATCTCTTGACCTTGTGATCCACCTGCCTCGGCCTCCCAAAGTGCTGGGATTACAGTCTTGAGCCACCGCGCCTGGCCCTGCTGTGATTCTTTAGCTTGGTTGTGCGTTGGAAATATTACGGAGTTTTTAAAAATACTGCCACCCAGGTCTCACCGCCGGAGGGTCTTACTTCATGGGTGAGGCTCGAGCTTCAGGATTTTGGTGATAAAATGTGGACAGCTGCCTTTGAGAACCACCATTGTATATTCGCAGTCTCACCTTAGGTGCGTGTCCCAGCCTCCAGGAGAGCCAGCCCTCGGCTCTTTGAGGCCAGAGCGTGCCACAGGGTGGTTCTGACAACAGCAGGATTTGTGACCCTGCTGAGGAATTTAGAGGACAGCCGATAGTCACCTATCAGTTATCAGAGGCTGAGGCAGGAGACCCCGTGGGCTGCCTCCCACCTGGGTGGTGGCTTTATTTCACCTGCATAGAGTGGGCTATGTGACCCCATAGTGGAGACAATGTGGTGGCATGAAGTGTCTGAGTGGGCAGCATGGTGGATGTCCGCTCCTGTACATTTGACCCAATCTTCCTTTCCCTTTCTCTTCCCACTTCCTGGCAGAGGCTCAGGGCCTGCGATCTGCCATGCGCTGGCGAAGATCATTTCCAAGAAACATTCTGAATCACAGAACTGAATCACAGTTCAGGGTCAGCATAACTGCGGCCTTATCAATCAGGATGTGTTATTTCACACTCTCAGTTAGTGTAGATAACGGGGAGTTCAGTGCATTTGGACCAGGTGGAAAGTTGCTTTGTGGGTGTTAAAAAACTTTTTAAAGCATTTTGTGGCTAAGTGATCTGAGAAGCCCCCTCTCCACTTCAGACTGCTGAGGGGCGAGTTGGTGGCAACAGCGCTGACTCCCAGACTGGGCTGAGTTCAGTCCCACGTGTGTTTAGTGCAGCACCCAGTGTCTTGACCTGAATCCTTGATTCTCCAGGGCTCTGACGGCGATGCACCCTCTTCTCACGAGGCCTCCGGGCACCCCCAGGCAAGGACTGGCTTTCCTGCTCTTTCCTCAGAGCACATGAAGATACCCTGTCAGGACTGCCCCCCACCCTGTCGTATTGGCTTTGGTTAAGGCGTGTCATCATATACACCTGGGGCCGAGGCCACACCATCCCCGGCTCCCACTGTGGGGCCGGAATGACCAAGCATCCTCCTGCCTCCCAGGCCCAGGCTCAGTGTCCTTTTGTACTCTCTGGTGAATGCCAGCTCCTGCTGGGCGTAGCAGAGTCTCAGGTGACCCAGCACAGCCTGCTGGCTGGGCAGCCCTCAGCACGTTTCCTTATCTGTCTGTGATGCCAGCCCCACCTGTGAATAACAGTGAGGCTACTAAATGAGGAAATGTGCTGGTCTTTGGGAGTGGCAGTGCGGGGGACTCTGGGGCATGTGTCCCATTTTACACTTGAGGTCACGTGGCTCCTGAGGCCATGGGTGGGTAGCATCCAGTTTCTGGAGGAAAGGAGGCTTGGGTGAATCCATCTGAATGCCCAGTGTAGGGACTGGCCAAGGAGATGGGCGGCGTCCTGTCACGTGACCTTTGGAGACCATGCTGCCCTGCCATGCACTGGTGGACAATCACGGAGAAAAGAGGGTCACAAGACTGTGTAAAGAAAAAGCCACTGCCTGTACCTCCCTTCACAGAGACCCCAGCTGCATGAAGGCTGCATGTCACCTGCAGATCACTGGGGTCTATATGCATTGGGAGCTCAAGGGGCCCGAGATTTCTGCACTGAGTACTCACGGCCTTTGTAAGGGGATGATGTAGAATTCATTTTGCTCTGTTTTGTTTTTGTTTTTTACTGGCTGGGGACCAGCAGGGAAGCTGGGGCAGCTCTTCCCCAGCACCTGGGCCTTAGGCTGGGAGCAGGGTGGGCACAGGTGTGAGACAGCAGGATGTGGGCACCCTGGGTGCAGGCAGATGCAGGTGCCCCCCCAGCAAAGCGCTTTGGGAGGTACCTTTTGCCCATCCGTGAGCATCCCTTTGTGGGAGCCTGGGTTTTTTCCCTTTCTCCTCAGTTTTTCTAAGGACAGATGCGTTGGGGAGCTGGGGGTGGGAGAGCGGATCACCCAGAGCTCTGTAGGTGTTCCCCAGTGCTGGCAAGGTCCCTCTTGTCCTTTATCAGCCCCTCCCGGAGGTGACAGCCGTACTGTGTGGTGGCCAGCTCTCCTGCTCTCACAAAGTCTCCTTTTTCTTCTCTTTTCCTGGATTTGACTTAGCTGAGTGCGTTTGTACATGTGTTTGCAAGTGTGTGAATGTGAAAAAGTGCCGGAGACTGGGAGCACATAAGCATGTGATTGTGTGCATGTGTGTGTGCGTGTGTGCCTGTGAGAGCGGTGTGGTGTGTGTGGGAGGGCAGCCCCAGCTTCCAGGGCGCACTCCTAGAGTGCTCCATTCTTCATGGACAGGAACAGGGGCCCGTTTTGGAATCCCGCTCTGAGCTTAGTTCCTGCTCACTGTCACACCCGTGCCCTCGGCCGTTCCTTGCTGCTTTCCTGCGGCACACAGCAGACATGGGTGCTGTGGCCCGTGTGGCGGCCATCGGCATCTCTGCACTAGATGTTGCGCACAGGTTAAAGGGAGGCAGCGCTGATGGAATGTCCTGGGCCTGAATGTGGCACCAGGGCCTTGGTTGAATTCTGCTCCACTGCTGTGCTTCCTGGGTATCTGCCTCGGACCCAGCGTGGAGTAGTCTCACGTTCAAGTTGTCTTGCCTGAAGCAAGCAGCTAGTGGGCCTGCCTTGGGCCTTTGTTGAATAATTAAAGGAGCACAGAGATCCGTTTTGTCTAATAATTAAGAAAAGGAGAGAGAGACTTCTGCTGCCAGGCGCCTTGCATTGTAACCTCTGGGAGACATAAGCCCTGCTGTCTATAAATGAATGTCACTTACACATCTCCTCTGAGCATATGGTTGCAGAAATCCACCTCTCATGTTAATTTGCATATGGCTATCCGACATGGGAGATTTATCAGAGAGAACAAAAAGTAAGGATCAAACACATGAGTTTGGGAGACCATAGGAACTAATACTAATGCAGAATTAGAAAGGGATTTAAGGAAATTCAGCACACCAGCACAGAGTACTACAACATAAAAGAAGCTTTGTTCCTCTCAAAGGTAATTTCTGTGTTGTTTCCCTAATTTAAAAAGTAATACATTAGTGAAAACATTGAGAGAGAGAGACATTTACGAAAAAATACGAATAGTGCCTAGAATCACACAACTCCGAGGGAAGTTCTTAAGAGCATTTGAGACATTTTCTTAGTTTTTAAATGAAAATGAAGTCACACTACGCATGCATCTTTGCCCGCTGCCTTTTGTGACTTAATGTTTCAGCATGTTTGCCTGCTTCAAGTTCTGTAAAACTTGATTTTCAGTGACTATGTAAATAGTCCATTTTGAGTGTGGCCATCATAACACTTCCTGCCTGCGACTGTGTGCCAAGCTCCAGCCTCTGTGGGATCTGTGGGATCCCCCAGTTTTCTGTGGGATCCCCTAAGCCAGCTTTGTGTCGTTATTTCATTGTGGATATGGCTTTGGGGGCTCATCGCCCGTGAGCAGAGGGGCAGAGTCCACCCCGGCCAGGTGGTCTCGGGCTGTTGCTGGCGGCAGGGCGTGGGTTCTGTGGCAGCTCCCACCAGTCCAGTGGCAAGGCCATGAGCAAGCCACGCTCTCTCTTCTTCTCTGACCTTCCCTGTAGCCAAGGATTCTCAGATGGGAAGAACTTGAAAAACTGTCCCTCCTTCCTTTTCTCTAGACTGCTGTATGCTCAGACGCTTTGGAAAGGCAGCCCAACCAGGTTCTCTCCTGGACTCTATGTTTTTACTTAGACACTTGGTAGATTTCCTAAGACTGGGAAGAATAAACCATTGTTAAATTTGAAATTCATATGAGAGACAGAAGAGTTTGAGAAGCCTTTGTCGGCTGCCCCATCAGGTCATGTCCAGAAGGAAGAGTCCCCCTTCCTCAGCAGGACGAGGGTAGCCATCCTGACCCCAGAGGCCCCTCTGTCACCACAGGCAGTGGAAGTGTGCAGTGCCTTCCAGGGCCCATGGGGCCCCTGTCTGCCCTGTGTAGGCTTTTTGAGGTGGGAAGGGATAGAAGGCAAGGAAAGACACCAGTGGGTTAGGAAGAGTGACCACAGAGGAATAGAGTTGGCAGTTGTGGGTTTTTATTTTATTTTATTTTGTTTTTTTTTATAGACAGAGCCTCGCTCTGTTGCCAGGCACCGTGCTGGAGTGCAATGGCGCAATCTCGGCTCACTGCAACCTCCGCCTCCTGGATTCAAGCAATTCTCCTGCCTCAGCCTCCCGAGTAGCTGGGACTACAGGCTCGTGCCACCATGCCCAGCTAATTTTTGTATTTTTAGTAGAGACAGGGTTTCACCATGTTGGCCAGGATGGTCTTGATCTCTTGACCTCGTGATCCGCCTGCCTTGGCCTCCCAAAGTGCTGGGAATACAGGCTTGAGCCACCGCACCCGGCTGGCAGTTGTGGGTTTTAAAGTCAGATACATATGTGTGGTGACAAATCATTGCTCTCTGTTGACTTGCTGTGTGGTATAGGATGAGTACTCAGACCTGAGCCTCCGTTCTCCTTGTCTGCCAAAAAGACGTAACAGTCCGCCTTCATGGAGAGCTTATGGGCTTTTCTCTATGAGAGCGCCTGCCCAGGCTTGTAGTGTCACTGCTGCTGGATAACCGCTGGTCTCCTCCTTTTCATTCTTTTGTAACTACCTCCTGGGCAAATGTGGGTGCATCCTAGCACATAGTGGTGTTGCAATATTTTAAACACTGTCTGATTTTGCCCTGTTTTTCCTGGCATTTCAAACTTCCCATTTCCAAGGTTTGCAGTCCGAGAGGAAGGGGTCTATCTGCACACCCCGGAGAGACCTGCGCCTTGCTGACTTTGTGTGCCGGTGTCTTTTCCCCTTTGGGAATGTAAAGCAGGACCAGCAGGGCTGAAGCCACGCTTTCTGTGCAGCCACATCCTGGAAGCCGGGGGCATGGTGGCACTTTTGCAGGGGACTTGACTCCCCCATTCTTCCTGCTCTTGCCGAGCCCCTTTCTGGCCTCAGACCCACAGCCACTGTCCTTCACCAAGTTCCCTTGGTTGTGAAAACCATCTTCCTCCTGGTGGTCCCAGTGGCAGGATACTGAGAAGTATTGATCCATCCAGAGGGAGAAGCACGTAGCTCTGCTTAACCAGACAGGGTGCCACCCAGATTTTAGTGCAAGCACTGGAGGTGGGATAAAGGACATTTTCTAGGAGATTTTTTTTTTTTTTTTGAATGAAGAACATTCTATTTTTCATTGTAATTCTTCAGGGAGAGAGAGAATCGAGGAACAGTTTCAAATCCATGTGTTCAGCAGGGACATTTCTGGGGGCCAGCTCACAGAATGCCTGCATTTCAGAGCCTCCTCTGGTCGGGGAGGCCCAGGATGGAGGCCACTGCTGGATTCATGTCAGCTCACTCAAGATCGTATTCCCTAGCTGCTCTGAAGGAGTTGTATTGAAGGAAACCTCCAAGTTGAAAGGTTAGAAAAAGTCTAAGCCTCCTGCACTGAGAGACTTCTGCTTTAGTCCTGGAAATTCCTTTTCGGACCGTGTTACGACCTGGATATGTCTTTGAGTGCAGCTGCGAGGCTGTGCTGGCTGTCATCAGCTAACCCTAACGGGACCTCCGTCTCTGAAGCCAGTGAGTTTCCAACCTCAGCCCTGGGATGACAGTGCATTCACACGTGCTTCCCAGCCACCCTCTTCAGATCAGAGAGAACGCTTGACCACACTGTCTGCAGTTTTCTTCATTATTATGACTGTTTTTAGTTGAGACATAATAATTGTACGTACATGCTGGGGACGGTGTGATATTCTGATGAATGTGTACAATGTACAATGCTCAGATCAGGGTGATTTGCATAGCTGGCTTTTCTGTGTGCTTTGTGCAGCACTGTGTGCTGGCATGATATTGCCATGTCACTTTTGATAAAAACACCACATATGATCTTGCATGTTGAACAGAAGTAATATTCCCTCCCCTTTGAAAATGACATCTCTGGAAGTGACCTTGGAAGTTCTAGGCTGTGAGTGGACTACAATGTCAGTAAAGGGCAGGGGAGCTTTGCCACAGATAGGTCCTTCCAGCTGGAATGATTCCCTCGAGCCCAGCAGCGTGGCTCCTTTTGCGGGCGGGCAGGGAGGGGGACGGTGCGGACTAGGCTTTCAGTCACTTGCCTGTGGCCATGGCACTTCCTTTCCATCACTAACACCCAGGGCTGCCGCCTGCTCACTCTTGGAATGGCTGCAAATGCGTGTGTGTGTTGAAGAGCACTGGAATGAGGGTGGTCCCTCCCCGGCCTGCAGCACTTGCATGCTGTGGAGGGATGGTGAGTGGAGGACGAGGACCACTGCACCGTGGGGGCGGGGTGCTGTAGTGAGGGGCCCCCGTGTGAGCACGACTCTCAGATATGCAGCCTCATTTCATTTCATCCTGACTCCTGTGTGGGAGGGAAAAGAGAGCATTATGCTCATTTTACCCATAAAGAAATGAGGGCTGAGGAGGTCCTGCAGCTGGTGAAGGATACACGTGAGACCCCAAATCCCAGGTCCTAATGCACACTTCTTCCTCCTTCTTTCCTTGGATTGCTGGAGGGAGCTGCCGGGAATTGGAGAGCGGACGGAAGGAAGAGGCAGAAGGATGCTTGGAAGGACCTGGGTTTGGCTCTCCCTTGTTTGGTCACTGCTGTGTGGTGCCTCCTGGGACAGGGAGGATGGTACCCAGCCTGGCTCAGCCCAGGAGCCTCCTTAAGCCCCACTTGAGTGGCACCTGGTAGCTGGGAGGGTCAGGCAGTGGAGCACTTCCATGCTGCAGACAGAAACAAGAACCCTCACTGCAGTCCTGGTGCTCCTCTCAGGCAGGCATGGTGGGTTGATGTCCTGTCCCTCTCTGTGGGACCGTCCCTTTATCGTGCCAACCTTTGCATTCCTGTGAGCTTCTGAAGTCTCTGGATGTGGGAGGAGAGACAGGGAGGTATCAGTGGCTTCTCATCGGCTTAGCACGACTGTGTCACTGCCATGATGTATTTCCCTTTGGAGAGCGGCCATCAACCAGTTTGGAACAAAGTCATTCTAAGAGGAGCCTTATGTGGGCCACACATGGGTGAATGAAACTCCATCTTTCAGTGAAATACTACTCTGAACTCTGCACTTACAGGGAGTATGTATTTGTAGTTTGAATCTAAACTGTAGATTTGATGTTGCTAGGTTTGGATTTTCAGACTCTGTTATCAGTAGAAACATTCTTTTAATAGCCAGCAGCGGGTTTTTCCTAACTGCCAAATCATAAGAATCCCTGGGAAGAGGTTGTAGAAAATTAGATCCCAGACCAACTTCCATTTTTCCCCCAACACAAAGAGAACAGAATTTGATCAGGAGTGGGGACTCTGGGGATGTGTGTCAGGAATGACCACCTGTGGTGTTTCTGGCAAGGAACGTTTGGGATGGTGAATGTTTATTGTTGATGCTTGAAATGATGGGTTTTATTGCCCTCCAGAATTTCCCATTGCTGAGATTCAGATTATCGTAGTCGGGCCACGTTCTGCCCAGGGTCACCATAGGTGACAAGGTCCTCAGGGCACTCTGGTCCTGACAGGGCCCCAGGAGTGGCACCATCAGTCCTACCCAGCACCCCTTCCGGGCACTGTCCTTTCCCAGCACTGCGTGTGAGTCTGGGTGCTTGGCCCTGTCCCCAGGCGGCCTGTTCTGGAAGGAGTATACCAGCCTGGGGAAGCTGCGTGTTTCCAGGGCTGTGGCTTTGTTCACCCCCTAGAGTCTGAGAATGCCCTGGGTTTCCCATCACCTGCCTGCAGCAACCACAGCATCTTCCTGGAACAGTGGTGACCGGGAAGCAGGATATGGCACCTTTGAGAAGCAGCAGGCAAGATTTAAGGAAGGGGTGCCTCACTTCACCGGGAGGAAGCGCCCTGCAACCCGCTTGTCTCCCTTTTAACAGGCTCCTCAGCTGACCAGCCCCTGGGCGGAAGACTCAGGAAGCTGAGCCTAGGGCAGTATGACAATGACGCTGGAGGACAGCTGGCCTTCTCCAAATGTGCATGGGGCAAGGCTGGCGTGGACCATGCCCCGAACCTGCCACCATTCCCATCGCCAGCGGGCGTCAAAGAGGTATGTGCCACAGCCAGGTCCCAGCCTCTGGGGCTGTTCCACTTGCTTTCTTGTGCTGGAACTCAGGGTGAATGGGCAGTGACCTGGCCTTGTCCCTGAATACAGACAGCCCGCACTACCCTCTGCATTTGCCTTCTGTCCTGGTTCCACAAATGTGGTTGTGGCTCCTCTTACCTGGCAGGTGGTGTGGTTGGGAGAGCACAGTGGGCAGTCAGCTGTCCTGGGTGATGAGCCCCAGAGCTAGCTATGCAGGTGGGGCCGCCTCACTCAGGGCATCTGAGCCTCTGTGTTCTGATCTGTAGAATGGGTAGGAGGAGCACAACACGTGGGTAGGTTGTGTGGGTTGGAGGTAGGACTCTTACAGGCCTGGCCTTAGCCATTCTCCATAACCCGACAGCAGCAGCCAGTGGCACACACAGCCTTTCTTCAGGGTCATCACACAGGGTCCTCAGTCCTCCCTCCAAGACCTTCCTAGGAGGTGACCCACAGGTGAGGGCCACAGACAAGAGCTTCTTGCTCTTCTAAGAGGCCTAGATAGGGCTTCTGATCAGAATGGAAGCAAAGAAGGTTGGTGTATCCAAAATGATGAATCTTTTCACACGTGGGTAGGATTTTTTTTCAAGCTGGAAAAGTTGGAAACTACAGAACAGATAAGGAAAGAAAGTGATTCACAGTCTTGACTCACAAACAAAACTACTGTTAATATATAGAATGTTTCCACCTGGCCTTTTTTCTATGCTATGTGTTTAAAATGCTATGTGCTTTCATGCATTTGTGAATGTATTAATATCACAGTTAGCGACTGTTTTATCCAGATTTTTGGCTTAATATTGAGAAACTCATTTACCCGTACCATTCCAAACTCTGTCTACTTCACTTGTTAGTTGTGTATTGTATCAGAAGGATGGGCCAGAAGATCCTTTCCATTTCCTTCGCTGTTGAACATGCAAGTGTTTCCAGTTTTCCATGGCTAGAAGAGGCGGGCTGGTTTTGTGGCATGGACCCGGACCTCAGCCTCCAAGGCCTGCCGTCAGAGGAGACGTTTGCTCAGTGGGCCAGCTTGGCGGAGCCTTCACTTGACTCCCCGTTCTCACATTCTCCTCCCTGTGCCAATTTCAGACGATGACCCCTGGCTATCCCCCAGACCTCGATATGATTGATGGCAGGATTGTAAGTGGCAAGGAGGCCATGTGTTCAACTCCAGCATTTCCTGTGTCTCCAGAAACACCGTACGGTAAGAACGAAGTAACACTAGCTGCATGCTGCTCCGTGCCTAAGGAGGGTGACAGCAGCCCCTCGCTCTGCTTTCTTTTCTAGTGAAAACAGCTCCGCGCTATCCTCCGTTCAGCCCACCCGAGCCCCTGCTGAGCAGCCCCGCCAGTCAGCACAAAGGAGGACGTGGTAAGAAATTCACCCGCGAGTCACAGACGTGGCAGCTCAGGCACCGTCGCCATTTTTACAGAGAACTCTTATGCAGAAATATTTCCATTCGTGTCGTATCTCAGAAGCCTTGCTGGGGAAGATGCAGGCATGCGGTCGTGAAATCCACTGTGTGGTGGCGTCCTGGCCTTGCATCGCTGCCTGGCCTCCTGGGGGGAACCTTGCTGTTCAGCCTCTTCATCTGCGGCTGATGGAACTATCCATGGTGTCAGTCGGCAGCTTAGCATTGGTGCTTCTGAAGAAACTAGAGTGCCCACCCCACCCTTTATGTTCTCTGTGGGGATGGTGCCGCACGACGTCCCTACCTCTGCCACCCCAGCTGCCTTCTCACGCATGCCTTGCGGCTTCTCCTGCCTGCCATTTGTGCGTGCCTGATCGTTGTCCCTGGATCTCCGCAGGCGCTCAGGGGCTCTGTCCATGGTCTGATCTCATCAGTCTGTCTGCATAGCTGGCTCAGGCGAGGGAGTGTTAGCGGGCGGTGTTTGGGGTGAGTTACCACACACTTCTTCCAGGTGGATTGAGGACTTGCTTGAGAGTCCACGACAAGGCTGAGCTCGGGCAGGTGGAGAGAGGATGTAAACTTAAAGCCTGTGCACATTTCAAAATCATTCTTCTCTGGGATTTCTGTTCGTTGTGCTGCTGCTTTTCTGCCCTGGTGAAGGATGCTGTTCACGGTTATTAGGCACGTTACCTGAGGGTGAGAGCTTTTCATTAACTTGCATTTTCATCCGCACCTTACCCAGGAGTGTTTTGATCATGACAGCTAGCTCCATTTCCCCCTCTTTCTCCAGAGTAAACTGAGCCTGTGGACCATGTAATAGAAAAATGTCCTTTTCCTAAAATTCCCTTTATGGTTTCAGGAGCATAAATGACTCTCTTCATACATAGCATATAGCTGCTAAACTGCCCGTATTACTCAATAAGTGTGACTGAAATTTCAAAAAAGCTGCATTTTAATGTATACATAATATGAGCGTTACATGAGAGGGTTGTGTGTTCCCGCATGCATTAGCGTGATGGACTCACACATAGGTAGCTATGTGCCTGTTCTGTATTTTTAATCATTACAATAGATGCAGAAAGAGGGACGTCCCTTCCACCCCATGTAGCCGCTTCTCCTCATGGACGTGACTGTACTTGGCTCCTAGCTTGAAAGTGTTCAGTGAATTTGGGCTGGCACCTAACCTTCTGGCCTGGAATCCCATCTTCTGCTGCAACACCAGAACCAGGTTCATTTGAAATAGGTAGATGACAAGCAGTGGAAAGTGAGTAATAAGGCTGAGGAAAGAAAATGCTAGAAACAGACTGCAGACTCATTAACAGCTCCTGAGGGAGGCCCCCGAGATCACCGTATTGCACATAAGAGAATGCTGAGCCCCGTCCAAACTCCAGAAGGGTATAGGAGGCTGCAGGAAGCCTGGGTGCTCAGCCTGGGGTACCCAGTGGTCTGGCTGTCTTATGCTGGCCCGATTGTCCCAGCCTGGAGATAGATAGTAGTTGGCTCCCGTGTGTGAGTGAGCACCGGACCGTGTGTACATGAGGATGGCCCTGCATACCAGCATGTGTTAGATTCCTGGGGCTCCGACTTGTCCTGAGTACTATTTGCATGTAAGCATTCACATGGAAGAAGTTCTGGCTTTGCCTTTAAATATGTAAAGGAGACGTGATAAGAATGTTAATGTGAGCCTTCTAGATTTTTATTTCAGCAGTCCCCAGGGAGGGTCAGCTTTACCTTCGTCCACAAGGAACACAGAGACACACAGTGTTGACTTAGTAGACGCTTTCATCCGACAGCGTGGTGAGCCCGTGCCCTTGCCTGGAGGCTCCACCAGCTCTGCAAAGTCAGGTGGAGTCGTGAGACTGCTCTGAGGGCACAGTAATAACAAGGTAGTTGGCCTGTACAGAATGTGTCCTTGATCTTTATAGAATGATTTCCTTCCATTTCACAGTCACATTCTATGGGTCACTCTTCCTTGCCATTTGGCTCAGTCACATTCTATGGTCACCTCTTACTGGCCTTTGTAGCTAGTAAGTAGCAAAGACAGTGCTAGTAAGTACAGAAGTCAGTGTGTCAGCTCCATCAATGGACGCCACAGCCATGGGCAGGTGACACAGGGCTGATGTTTCACTTTTTTTTGTCTAAGCTAGATGAGAACTAATGTCACAACTGAAAAAGCGCATTGAAAGTCTCAGAGCTATGCAATAACCATGTGATTTGTACATTTAGGTAACCCCTATGAACCTCCACCTCCTTATCTAAAAATGCAGACTATGTAGTACCTGCCATCCACAGCCACTGTGCAGTTTTGAAGTCGTAAGCTTTAGGTATCTGCAGGAATGCTTAACTGGGAACCATTTAGGCCTAGATACTGATGTGCATATGAATGACAGTATTCGCTTTAAAATACCATTAGGGAGAGCCTTCACTTTCCAGAGGGTGAATTAGACATAATTCTCTCTATTTTTCCTGCTAAGTACAATTTAAAGCCTTGGGCAATAAGTATAAGACAAATATAAGAAAGGCCTGAAAGATGGGGGGAAGAAGGCCAGTTAACCATGGACCTCAGGGCCAAGGGACCAGTAGGACTTATTTATAGAATGTATGGGAAACTAAAAATAACTGAACCATGCAGAACATGTTCTCCAACCACAGTGGGCTCAAAGTAGAAATCAGTAACATAAGGGTAGCAGGAACATCTTCAACACTTGGAAACTGAATTGCACACTTATAAATAATCTATGGGTCAAGGAGGAAGTCTCGAGGGAAATTCAAAAACATGCTGAACTGAATGAAAATGAGGATAAAATATCAAAAATCGTGGGACATGGTTACAGCAGCACTGAGGGGAAAATTTATAAGAGTAAATACATACCTTGGGAAAAAAGAAGATTCTAAAGTGAATAGTTTATGCTGTTACCTCCATAACCTAGAAAAAAGAGAGCAAACCAAACCCACAGGGAAAACAATCAGTAGCCACCAAAAGCTCACACCTTACACAAAAATTAACTTAAAATGGAGGATGGACTAAAATGTAAAATGTAAAATATAGTATTTTTTAAAATGGGGGGGAAATCTTTGGGATCACTAGGCAGAGAGTTATGAGGTAGAACGAAAGCATGAACCATACAAGGAAAAGTTGCTAAATTAGACTTTATAAAAATTAAACAGTTTTCTATGGAAAGAATCTGTGAAGAGGATAAAAAAGACGAACTACAGAGTGGGAGAAAAGATTTGCAAACCACATGTCCAAAAAAAGGAGTATCATCTAGAACGTATATAATCTCTTAATACTCAGCGGTAAAGAACAGACAATTCACTTGGAAAAGGAGCCGAAGTATTATTAATAAGTCAAAAAGCAACGGACACTGGCAGGCTGCGGAGAAAGGAATACGTATGTATACACTGTCGGAGAGAATGTGAATCAGTTCAGCCATTGTGGAAAGTAGTTTAAAGATTTCTCAGAGAACTGAAAACAGAACTGCCATTTGACCCAGCAATCCCATTACTGGGTATATATCCAAAAGAAAACAAATCATTCTAACAAAAAGACACATGCACTTGTATTTTTGTCACAGCACAATTCACAATAGCAAAGACATAGACTCAACCTAGGTGCCCATCAGCAGTGGATTGGATAAAGAAAACGTGGGACGTTGACACCGTTGAAATACTCCGCAACCATAAAAAAGAACGAAATCATGTCCTTTGCAACAACGTGGTTGCAGCTGAGCAAATTCAGTATCCTGAGCAAATTCAGTATCCTATCACTATTCATTGTCCTAAGCAAATTCAGTATCCCCTGAATTTAAAATAAAAGTTGAAAGTAAAAAGGAAGGAGAATGGTCCAAAGAAAGGAAGAGGATATAGAGGTGGCGTATGAGCACGTGAAAAGATGCTCGACATAAATAGCCAGTAGCAATATATGAATTAAAGTCATGCTTTGATGTTACTACACCCCTATCAGAATGGCCAAAATAAAAAATGGTGACAACACCCAGTACTGGTGAGCATGTGGAAAAACTGGACCCCTTATACGTTGCTGGAGGGATTGTTAGAATGGTGCAGCTTCTTTGGCAATTTCTTAAAAACAAAAACCTACATCTGCCATATGACTCGGTGATTGCATTCTTGGGCATTTATCCCAGAGGAGGATATTTACGTTCACATAAAGACCTGTATAGAAACCCTTTATCTTTAATAGCCCCAAACTGGAAACAATGTAGATGTCATTCAACAGGCTAGTGGCTAAACAAACTGTAGTACATCAATACCCTGGAATGCTTCTCAGCAATAAGAAGAAGTGAATTATTTATACACACAGCAACCTAGATGGGTCCTAGAAATTAGGTTGAGTGAGAAAAGTCAAAACCCGAAGTCTATATGGTGTATGATTCCATATATGTCATGCTTTTTACATGGCAAAATTATAGATACAGAGAACAGATTCATGTCCGCTAAGGGTTGGGAGGGGCAAGGGTGGAAGGGGAATGGAGTAGCCAAAGATGCAACAGGAGAAGTCATCATGGGGCTGGAACTTCTGTCTGAACTGTATCAGTGATAGTATCTGGGTATGATTTGCATGATGCTGCTACTGGGGGACATCGGATGGAGAGGTCAGGGTATCTCTGTGCAGTTTCTTAAAACTGGATGTCAATCTACAGTGATTTCAGAAAGTAAAAGTTTAATTTAAAAAGATCATTGGGGGACATGGTGTGGGTGTTGTTGAAACAGTATTTTTCGTCAGTTGAGAATAGTTGAAGTGGGTGAAGTCTACATGGAAGTTCATTATAGGGTTCTTCCCATTTTCATATCTGTTTGGGATTTCCTGTAAGAAAACATTAGAATGTAAAGTCAAGTAATACCTGGCTGCTGCCCACACCTGTTTACCAAGCACTTCAGTCCTAGATCCTCTGCTAGGTCAGTGAGAGATCAGAGAGACCCAGCCCTGCCCTCATGGAAGTATAGCTGGCAGAACGGGGATGGGATCTGGTGCACCCACAGCAGGGAGAAGACCCCAGGAGAGGACTACGCACTATGCCAGTAGGTTTTTCTTATTTACTTGGAAGTCAGAGAGTGTTGGGCTGGAGACGAGCAGATGCAAAAGTCCGGTGGCTCATGCAGCCCAGGACAGACTGGAGACCAGCCATTGGCAGAAGAATGGCGGAGTAAGAAGTTGGGAAGGCAGAGCCAGGCCAGGGCATGATCTTTCTAGTTCCCAGAAGGTGGTAATGTGGCAGCCACATGGAATGTGAGGTCATTACCAAACCTTGAGATGGGGAGGTGACCGCTCAGATTTCCGTTTTCACACATCACTGTGGCTGCAGCATGAAGAACACAGTGGAGTGGACATTGTGGTGGAATAGACCAAATGGTTTCAGAAGAGATAGGAGAAAATCGGAACATTCGTGTAAGATTCAGGTGGTGCAATCAGCTGACCTCAATACAGTGGACTTGGAGCCTGACTGCTCTTTCTGATTTTATTGCTTTCGTCACTATTGTTTAAATTAGGTTCTAGCTTCTTGTTAGCATGCAGTTAATATAACATTAACTCCATAAAATTCCTCTGTGCAGCTCATTACGAAAATGTAACCTGATGCTGCCTTAGTCAGAATAAGCCCCTATGTGTTAGGTTTTTTTCCAGACAACCATCAGGACAGGAGTCCAAGAAAAACAGTCCAATTAGTTAAAGGCTATATGGACAGATTTTATTCAGGACTATTGCAATAGGAGAAAGTGCTGGGCTTGGCCCCAAATACAGCAAAGACAGCTGCAGATTTATGGCCAAGGATCAGAGAAAAAGGATCTGGTGGATGGAAAATCACTAAGAAGGGACATCAAGGATGGGAGGGTTCTTGCCAAACTGGCCTAACAGGGTTTCTGCAACAGGCAGGCCAAGGTCTTAGACACAAAAGGCAAGGGATGAGGTGCTTGATGACATATCAAGGGTGATTAGATACCAAGCATGAGGAATGAAAAGTAGGATTCTTGCTAGAACTGGGCTTGCCAAGGTTGGACGTAGAAGGTCAAGGTTGAGGCCTGATGGAGAAGAGGGCTTGGAGGAAGCTGGCTAAAGTTTGGCCAAGGAGGGTCTGTCAGAAGGTAGACCCACTGTATCCAGGCTAACCCGATAGGGTGAACAGACACTCCTCTGTGTTTCCCTCCAGGTCCTTTGAGCACTTAGTTTGTAATTTTTTGTTTTTGTGGGTATATAGTACAGGTGTTTATATTTGTGAAGTACACGAGCTCGTTTGATAGAGGCATGCAATGCATAATGATCACATCATGGAAAACAGGGTATCGTGGGCCCTTAGTTTAGCCATAAGGCTTCCGTGCCAAGTGGCCTGGGAGCTGGCTGGAGCCAGCCCCTGCCCTAGGCATCCTGCACCCACCCTTCCCACAAACAAGCCATTCTTTAATAAACAATCAACAGCAAACCAAAGCATCGCTAGATTTATTAATAGATGGGTGAATTAAAGGAGCCTTTTCTGAATAATGTGACTAACAAGAGCCAAGGGGGATGAATGCCCAAGGCCGGGGCTTCCTGGAGTCTGCTGGTACCGAGAGCTGATGGCTGAAGTGTGAGGAATTTCGTGAGCCAACTGACAGCACATTGGCAGCTTGGGATCTGCCAGGGCAGGATTGTTTACACCACAGGATTTAGCAAATGTTACCAATCAACCTCTTCATCGGCCCCAAGCTTCCCTGTCACCCCAAACAGTAGAAATTCACTGCCTTTTTGTTTTTTTTAAGTCGGCTTGGTGCTAGCTAACTAGTCATGAAGAACAGAGCCTAGTGACCAAACAGATCTTTTTGCATTTCGACATTGAAAGATTTTCAAAGATTGTTCAGCATTCGGTGTTTGGAGTCTAGTCCCTTTGCCAGGCTCAAGTAAGCTCTGTGATAACAACACCCAGCTGTTGGCAACTGCTGTCCAAAGCCTCTCTGAGCAGACAGGGAGGCCTAGAAGGACATGTCAGAGTGGTGTCTGGCAGTTCCTCTCCTGACGTTTCATCTCTGGTCAAATGCTGGATGCACACGCATTTTGGCTCTGAGGCTTCCTATCTGGGTGAGCCCGGGCAGTTCTGGGGACCTCTCTGATCCTGGTTTCATCTCCTATACAACAGTAGTCATTCCTCCTGCACGTGGTTCCTGAAAAGATTGGATCAGAACATGTAGCTCAGGCACCCGGCCCAGAGCTGAGCAACACCCTGCAAACAGTGGACAGCAGTGCTGCTAGGAGAATAGAGCATCCTCATGAAGGGCGGTTTCCTGAGCTGGGGAGGCCGGTGACAACTGCAGGTTTGGGTTCAGAGCTGCAGTCAGAGGAAGAGCAGGCCCCTGGGCACCTGGCCCTGGGTGGCTGAGCCCCGGGGGCCCTGCTCCTCCCAGATACATGCTTGTGCACATTCCTATGGCACGTGCTTGTGCCCAGCGTGCTCATGTTTTAAATGGCAGCATCTACTCCAGGAAAATGATGGCTGTATCAATACTTACTCACGTTATGCATACTTAAATATGAATTTAAATACTGTTTAATTCTCCTAGGGATGTGTTATAATTTAAAAGAGGTTGTGATGGAGTGAAGGACTGGCGACGGGTGGGAGATGGCAGAGCAGCTGTAGGCACTGATGTAATGCCTCCAGCTTCTTAAGGATGGGACTAACCAGGCTTCACCTATCTGGGGCCCTCAAGCAGAAGCCTCAGTGGCAGCCCTCACCGTGGTCTGTTGAATGCATTGCCCACGTGGTCACATTATGCCCCAGAAACCACATTTTGTAGGACAGTATCCTCAGTCTTCTCAGAAATTCTACATGAGGCCAGGAGCAGTGGCTGGTTCCTGTAATCCCAGCACTTTGGGAGGCTGAGGTAGGCAGATCACCTGAGGTCGGGAGTCCCAGACCAGCCTGATCAACATGGAGAAATCCTGTCTCTGCTAAAACACAAAATACAAAAATTAGCCCTGCATGGTGGCGCATG
Organism: Saimiri boliviensis; assembly: GCF_048565385.1. NCBI lineage: Eukaryota > Metazoa > Chordata > Mammalia > Primates > Cebidae > Saimiri > Saimiri boliviensis. The sequence goes on from NC_133458.1 coordinate 110,175,305, forward strand.
CCTGTGATCCCAGCTACTCAGGAGTCTGAGGCAGGAGAATTGCTTGAACCTGGGAGGCAGAAGTTGCTGTGAGCCGAGATCATTCCATTGAACTCCAACCTGGGCAGCAAGAGTGAAACTCCATCTCAAAAAAAAAAAAAAAAAAAAAAAAAAAAAAAAAAAAAAAAAATTCCACATGAGAGCCTCAAATGGAAATGCTTTTCTTAGAAACAAAAATATTTGTAAAACTGTAACAAAAGGAGTCATTTAATCTCAGTCTCCCATAAAGCAAAAATAGATAAATGTAAGATGTAAATTATTCTCTTAGCTGATCCTTAACCTTGGTGATGTTTTCAAAATAAATGAATGAAAAGGCCATGGGAAAACGTTTCCTTTAAAAAGTTATGGTTTGGGCCAGGCGAAGTGGCTCATGCCTGTAATCCTAGACTTAGGGAGGCTGAGGCGGGTGGACCATGAGATCAGGAGTCCGAGACCAGCTTAACCAACATGGTGAAACCCTGCCTCTACTGAAAATACAAAAATTAGCAGGGTGTGGTGGCATGTGCCTATAATCCCAGCTACTCAGGAGGCTGAGGCAGGAGAATTGCTTGAACCCGGGAGGCAGAGTTTGCAGCGAGCCATGATCGCGCCATTGCACTCCAGCCTGGGTAACAGAGCAAGACTTCATCTTAAAAAAAAAAAAAAAAAAAAAAAAAGTCGTGGCTCTGATACATCTCAGCTTCTGAACTATTTCATAATCTTTTTTTTTTTTTTTAAGTTGAGGTAGGAATATAAACACAAAATATAAAAGCAGCCATTTGAAAGTGAATATCACACCGCCATTCGGTACATTCACAGTCATGAGACTGTTGCCCGTAGGTAGTTCAGAGCATGCTCATCTTATAATAGCTTTATAGGTGGTATACAGAGGGCATTTGGGGACTTTCACCTTCAGTGAAAATGATTAGCAGTTAATGTTAGTGTACTTCAAGAGGATGCTTTTATATATTTTGCAACTTCTATTTTGTGTTCAGTTCTCCTGGAGAGTAGGGTGTAGGCATTTTAGGGACCTGGCTTCCAGGCATGCAGCCTGCTGTTGATTGGAGGCTTTGTGAAGGGCTGGGAGGACTGCCTTCATCCAAGTCAAAGTGCATGAGACTGTTAAGGAGTGGGAGCATGCCAAGTGGTCCTCATTGGCTCACAAGAGGGGACGTGGGGTTTGATTGGTGCTGTGCAGACTTCCTGGATTTGGTAGGTTTCAAAGGGTCGTGATATTTGCCACAGCCGGAAGAAAAGGGCAGTACCAAGGGCCCTGGTCCTGTCCCTCTGTAGCTCTGTGATCTCGCACAGTTTGCATAACCTCTGAAAGCATCATTAAATCTGAGCCAAGTAAGAATGTGTGTGCCGTGCATGGTTTGGGGCCAGTCTCTTAAAAATGAAGATTTCAGCCTATGAAAATGGTAGCGTAACAAACATTTGTCTTAAAATATAGTTTGTTAGTTCAAAATACACTTTACGGAAACATTTTCCGAGTCCCAGGGATATTTTATTGATAGAGACACACAGTGTGAGAAGAGGGCAAGAGGGAGACAGAGACAGAGCGGTTATTTTGACGCAATGCTTTATTTTTATTTAAAAAGCTGTTATCCTTCAAAACCTGACAGATGGTACAGTGCTTCTCCCAGTCTTCTTTCTTTCCTGTACTCAACTCCCTTTTCTGTTGAATTTTTATGAACTTTTAATGAGAATGTTTATACTAGGGACAAAGGTATGTACTGAATTGGAATATGTGTGACATTTATAGAGGCCGTTGTTTACTTTGGATTTTCTAGGGCCTCACAAGCACATGTGTTTCTATATGGATTTCTACATGGGTTTATATTCAAGTGTACAGGCCTGTGTAAGTTTGCATAGGAACGGACATGCCTGGATACACGCCTGTGATATACTTTGCATTCCGATTCATGCCGAAGAATGCACACTGGTACATGGTGACCCCAAATAACTGGCATGGATTAGCAAACAGCACAGCCTCCTCCGACCCCTGCCCCAGATGAACAACATGAGAAAGAAGAGTTGACTGCTTCTAAATTTTATTTAAAAGTAAACGTCAGTGCTGGGTTCCTGGAGATCAGCTTAAGGTGCTGGCCTCTGTACGTGCCTTTAGGGGTCTGTTGAGATGAGAATATGAATCCATATGAAGGCAATGAAGCTAAAAAAATAAAAGATGTTGGTACCTCATCCATGGAGCAGGCCAGCTGGGAAGTGTCCCCATGTCAGCCTGCAGACTTCTCGACCATGCTGAATGTTTTCTTGTTCACTCACTTTGGGCTTAAAGGAGTCTTTGTCTTTCTAAATTTATCCATCAGCTCATTCCATTACCCCCTCCTCTCCTGGTGGACTGGTCTTCACCCTCAGCATGTAGAAGTTATTCTGAAGTGCTGCCAACAGGATTTGACGCTGGCCCTGGGGCTTGGTGACAGATGTGGCCCTGGTCCGGCCCCTCTGTAGCTCTGTGATCTTGAACAGTTTGCATGACCTCTGAAAGCATCTTTTAAATCTAAGCCAAATAAGAATGTGTGTGCCGTGCATGGTATTGGGGCCAGTCTCTTAAAATGAAGATTTCAGCCTATGAATACGGTAGCGTAACAAACATTTGTCTTAAAATGTAGTTTTCAAATTCAAAATGCAGTTCCTTATTGAAGCATTTTCAGAGCCTCATTGTCTGTGAGACTTGTGCTCCATCCCGGGATCGGGGAAGGGAGGCGGTCCTGGTGCTGGGGCAGCTGTCGGGCTGGGGACCCTTCCGAAGCAGCCTGTGGCTGGTGTGGAATCTGGAATCCACTGCTCGGGCCTGGGCCTGGGCTCGTCTCCTCCTCTCCGCTCTGAACAGGAAAAGGCAGTTCAGCGCAGCAGGATGCGTCTTAGAACTGGGAAAGGCTTGGAAGAAAACGCTTATGAAGCGCCAGCACGTGAAACGTGCAGGGATGTTTCTCTGTTGGAAGCATTTACCTGGCACCCCTTGCATTTTTGCTTTCCTCTGACGCCCCTTGCCTTTAATCCACAGCTCCACCCCTTCTAGACAGCAGCCTGCCCCACGGTGGTATCAGCGAGCATTGGGTGTCGAGAGGCCAAATGCCTGGGTGTTTTCTCTGAAGCACCTGTTGCCACTGTCCTCTCAGGCTGTCATGGATCGTGAGACTTGCAGAAGGAGTGGATGTCTTGAGTCGCCGAGGGGGCTGAAGGCGAAACATGCAGTCTGCCCCTCGACACTGGTTACTGGCTGGGGCCTGCCCCGTCTGAGCCTTTGAGGGCATTACCAAGGTGCCCCCCCAGATTAGTCTTCCTTCTCAGAGAGACATTGGCCAGGCCATTGCACTTAGGCCGGGAACCACCCTCTCGTCTGTTTAAGTTCTATCCCATTTTAGCGACACGTTACATAGCACGTGTGTGTCCTGTGTGCAGGTATTCGTGGATATGCCTAGACTGAGGCGTTTGTTACTTTCTGAGCACTTCTCACAGGCCTGCACGTGTATAGGCACGCATGTAGAGAAACAGCAAATGAACAAGTTGACATAAAATCCTGAAAGCCAGGCAAGTGACAACTGCGTTGTTTGGAATGAAGGTAAACTCTTCTGGCGCTTCAGGGCCAACCAGGTGTGCAGTGGGCCTCAGGAGTCGGGTCTCCATGTGTCACCTGGCAGAGGGACTGTGTGAACAGCTCGTTGGAATTTGGTTTCTCCAGAAGAGCGTGAGATTGGGTTACTGTGAAGTCCCAGTGTCGCTGAGGTTGTGGAGGGTTTGTGTTTTGTGTTTGTTTTTAATTCCTTCTCCGAAAAGCCTAAGTGGGCACCCGAATCTCAAGAACCCCAGAGTAGAGCCCACCCTGGGGTGCTGGCCAGGACGTAATTTTCAGGAGCAAACAAGTACATTCAAATAAAGCTGAAGATCTCAGTCTGCAGTGCCTGGCCCCTCGGCGTCCTTCTAGCATCCCTCTTGGGTTTTTTTTTTTTAATTGCATTTTAGGTTTTGGGGTACATGTGAAGAACATGCAAGATTGTTGCATAGGTACACACATGGCAGTGTGGTTTGCTGCCTCCATTCCCTTCAACTATATCTGGCATTTCTCCCCATGCTATCTCTCCCCAACTCCCCACCCCCTGCTGTCCCTCTGCTGTTTGCCCCGACAGACCCGAGTGTGTGATGCTCCCCTCCCTGTGACCATGTGTTCTCATTGTTCAACACCCACCTATGAGTGAGAACATGCAGTGTTTGATTTTCTGTTCTTGTGTCAGTTTGCTGAGAATGATGGTTTTCAGGTTCACCCATGTCCCTACAAAGGACACGAACTCATCATTTTTGATGGCTGCGTAATATTCCATGGTGTATATGTGCCACATTTTCCCTGTCCAGTCTATCATCGATGGGCATGTGGGTTGGTTCCAGGTATTTTTTATTGTAAACAGTGCTGCAACGAACATTCGTGTGCATGTGTCCTTATAGTAGAATGATTTATAATCGTTTGGATATATACCCAGTAATGGGATTGCGGGGTCAAATGGAATTTCTATTTCTAGGTCCTTGAGGAATCGCCACACTGTCTTCCACAATGGTTGAACAAATTTACACTCCCACCAACAGTGTAAAAGTGTTCCTATTTCTCCACATCCTCTCCAGCATCTGTTGTCTCCAGATTTTTTAATGATCGCCATTCTAACTGGTGCGAGATGGTATCTCAGTGGGTTTTGTATTGGGGCAGAGCCTGTTGCTGAAAACAGACCCTGTTGGTCACGCTGTCTGTCCCTCCCAGTCCTTCCAGAACTGCCTTGCATTTAGTAGAGAGACCCACAGTGTGACTTGCCAGTGGGACACTGTCTTTGAAGCAGCTTTCATGTAAAGCATCCAGAGTTCCTTTGCTGGGTCATGTGCCCCGTCCTCAGAGGTACCTGTGGATCACCCGATCGCTGGGAGTAGGACTGGTCCTGGGTCCCGCTTATCGTGTGCACGTGTATGGTTCCCCCCAGAGTCTGGTGTGGCAGTGGTGTGGGAGGTGATGGGATGCAGTCCCTGTAGGACCCATGAGCCTGGTAGACAGGCAGTGCAGGCTGGCAGGCGGGTGTTAAGGCAGCATTCCATCCAGCTGATCAGGTCGTGTCTCAGGAAGGGCGTGACCCCTGCTGAGGCTGCGAGACTTTTTTTTTTTTTTTTTTTTTAAAGAGATGGGGTCTCACTGTGTTGCCCAGGCCGGAGTGCAGTGGCTATTCACAGGGGTGATCCCACTACTGATCAGCATGGGAGTTTTGACCTGCTCTGTTTCTGACCTGGGCCAGTTTACCCCTTCTTAGGCAACCTGGTGGTCCTCCGATCCCGAGAGGTCACCGTATTGATGCCAAACTTAGGTGTGGACACCCAATCGGCATAGCACACTACAGCCCAGAACTCCCGGGCTCAAGTGATCCTCTCACCTCTGCCTCCCAAGTTGCTGGGACTGTAGGCATGCGCCACTGCGCCCGGCGGCTGCAAGACCTTTAAATTTGCCATCCCTTCCTGTGTGACCTCTCTGGGTGCCCTGGCTCCTCCTTCCTCCTTGGTTACTGCCTCTTCTCTTACCTCCCACTGGCAACCAAGTCTGCTTGTGTCTTCCTCGGAAAGGGAAACTCCTGTTGCCCCTTCTCTCCCTCTGTCCCTCCTCTCCTTCCTTCCTTCAGCTTCCCTCCATCCTTCTGTTTCTGCTGCCTTGCCCTCACCTGCATTTGAAGGGTGTGACTTCCCAGTGGGACCTGGGTTGGGATTTGGCATCAGCCTCCCTCCATCAGCCTCAGGACATCTCCAGGGCAGAGTCTTCATCACACTCCTGGTGTCTCACACAGAGAAGGATCTGGATACAAGTTTGTTTTGTTTTCTTAGGGGTAAGTGAAAGGAGAGAGATGGTCTTGCAGCTCCAGGGCGCTGAGTGTACCACATCTGCAAAGGGCCTGAGCCCACGGAGTGCATGGTGGGAGCCATGTGGGACCAGCACCTGTGCCGAGGGGCGGTCTGGCGTTGCCTGCTTGTTGGGCCGGCTGTCTTCTTCTGGATGTCTGATTTGCACCCCTGCTTGATCTCAGGATTTTGCTAAGGTGCCGTGGGTGGTCCTGGCTGGAGCAGAGTCAAGATGTGGAGCATCCAGGTCCTGTCCTCCCTGTGGATCTCCGGGTCTCTGGGTAGGGGCAGCAGAGTGTCACGGAAGGATTTTTTTTTTTTTTTTTTTTGGAGATGTAGTTTCACTCCTGTTACCCAGGCTGGAGTGCGATGGTGCAATCTCGGCTCACCGGAAGGATTTTTAAATATGTCTTTTCCTCAGCAGTCTTGCTGCCACCTGGAGCCCAACTTTGAAATCACTTTAGTTTCCGGCACTCCAGCTGAGCAGAAAGAAGCAAGAGAGGAAAGATAAACAGATCTCCAGAAGGTGCTTAAATCTGTAGATCCACACTCAGGATTGCCCTGGTTATGGCTGCGACACCGGTACAGAAGCAGCGCGCCCTGCGTCCTCCTTATCGCTGCTCGTCCCTGTGGCTTTGCTCCGAGCTACGGAGCCCACAGTGTCCACGGAAGGAACGGGACCCACCCTTGGGAGTGCCGTCCTGGTCAGAGTCACCCTTCCTGGGCCTGGCTGCCCCATGCTGGTGCCGCCCTGTGCCGCCTTCCTCTCTGCTTGGGGAATGACAGGCACGGGAAAAGCCAGTCCATCCGCTTCCGCTGAGCCTGCTTCGTCCGTGGTCAGGCATTTCCGACAGCATCGTTTGCAGGAGCTGGTGCCCTACAACACATAAACAATCAGGGAGGAAATGCCTACTTAGGCCTTTGGGAGGAGGGTCCCAGGGATCTTCCTGGCCCGTGTGCAGAGAGGTGGCCCCAAGGGTCCCAGGGTCTCTCTTAGGGTAGGGCATTGACCTGCCTGCTCTCACCAGGTTGATGTGTGTGCCAGGGTCGTACGGGGGCTGAGCAGGCTGGTGTCTTGGCTCAGGCTGTGCAGCAAGCTGTGCTGGAAGCACAGGGGTGCACAGGGGCCGTAAGAAAGGAGGCAGCCAGGAGGAACAGAGGACTTCCTCTTCCAGGGAGAGCCTTCTAGGGGGAGCGGCGTCACGCTGACATTTGAAGAGGGAGTGAGGTTTTGCCAGACACATGAGACAAAAGCAGCCAGGGGTGAGTATTCTGTGCTTCCCCTTGTGAAAACCCTGAGTAATGTACTGTAAAGCAAAGACCCATGACAGGCCCCTATGGTCTCTGTATGTGGACTGGGTTATAGTGAGACTTCAGGCCACAGGAACAGAGCACTTTGACTTGACTGAGGGAGATAGTGTTCCAAATGCTGAAAAAAATGTGGGGTCATTTGAAAAGGGATTTGTAGAATGTATAGGAGTTTTTCACCAGTTGGCTTAGGAGTTTGGCCTTTTAGATGAGGCAAGCATATGAACAGAGAACACAGAAGAAAGGGGACACAGTGCATAGAGGCGACCAACAGCCTGTTGGTACAGTAGGTGCCAGCCAGGTGGAACAGGCTGAGGGATCCAGAATCGTGCTCTAGGACAGGGTCTGGGCAGGGTGTTATGACCTATTGATGCAAGAAGAAAACTTGCAGGGTTTGAGCTGTGCAGCGACAGGGCACGATCTGCATTGGAAGGTCCTCTGGGCCGCTTTGGGAAGTGAAGGGCCTCCAGGTTGGTGGCCAGGCCAGATGAGAAGCCGATGGCCCCGTCCAGAGGAAAGGGACAGGGGTGTAGGCTCTAGCCGGGGTTGGGGACAGAGCGCTGACTACAGATGTCGTTGTTGGAGATTGTGCAGGCTTCCACTTCCTCTCGGGTTGCTGGAAGCTTCTCTCTGCTGTGAGTGTGGGGTCCCAGGGGAATGGGGGTCTCACTTTGGGGGGTGCAGGTCTGGAGGCATGGTGGGTGGGGGAGGTCCTGCCTCCTGTGCCATGGGTAATGGCCGGCCTGGGCCTGAAACTAACCCTTGTTGGGTTTCAGCAGGGAGGTTGCAGGGGATTAAAGTAGGGGGAGGAAAAAGTGAAAAGAAATGAGGAGGAAGCAAACCGCAGCAGTGAGCGAGGCGGGGCCAGGGCCGTCTGGAGGCACTGACTGGGCAGGCCGCCCGCGACAGCCAGCGGCAGCCCAACAATCCCGGATTCTTTCCCGGGCCGAGCTCTCCCAGCCGCCCTCTGAATGGGCCTCTTTGGAGGTGGCTGCCCCGCCTCCCGCGCGACTCCCCCGGGACCAGCCGGAACACAGAGCCTGCCTGCCTGGGTGGGTGGGGGAACGCCACCCCTGGGACAGGGACTCAGGCCTCTGCTCACCACATAGGGCTGCTGGGGACACAGCCCGCCGAGTCCCTCCGTCTGGCCCACATCCTCCCAGGCCCTCCCATGGACTGACCAGGGTCCTGGGTGCCAGGTAAGCTGTACACTGGGACTTGTCGCTTCTTCCTGCTCAGTCCCTGCACCCCTGCTGTCTTCTGTGCTCCTGGTGTCTCTGGCAGGAGCCAGTTGCCCTTGCTGAAACTTTATCTCCTGGGCTCCAGGGGAGGGGGGTGGGGAGGAGGATGAGGTGGGATGTAGAGGTCACCAGGCCAGCACTTCTGGACAGGACTTGGGAGGAGGGCTGATTGTTCCAAGAGTCTCCTTGTCACTTGATGACAGTTCTCAAGTCCCCAAGGCTTTGGGACAAAACGCCCCAGCCCTTGAGCCTGGAGGGCTAGTCCTTGCAGAAGAAAGTCATGCTTTGTCTTTGCTGAGATTCGCTTGGGGCTAACAAAAGCCTGGTTTACAGATGTGCAGCTTTTCTGGAGCAGGACTGCTTCCTAGCACAGCGCATTCCTTCACTGAAACTGATAAAGGGAGCCTGCCCCATTCCAGGGCTGTCACTGCTCCCCCCACCCCCACCCTTTCCAGGGCCCTTGGGGGATCCCAGGCAGTGGGCAACGAGCATCCAGCACACTTGTTTCTACTAAATGCTGAAAGCATGCCTTAGGATTAGGCGCTGGATTTTAAAATGAGATTTACTATTGTCTCTACTGCGGTTGGAGCAAGCAAAGAGGATATTTCTAAATGAGTTCATGTCATTGAAAAAAAACCCCATGCATTCACTGAAAGAACCTGCTCAGACTATGTTAACAGAACTTCTAGACCGAGGGGCGTCTGTTTCTGCACTGTCTCTTTTCTTCCAAAATGTCTGGGCTAGGGCTGGGGCTGTGTGGGGCTCTGGGAGAGTCAGCCAGGCACTGGGGGTGGCATGGGCAGGGTAGGCCTCCTGGGCATCTGTTTCCTCCTCCGTGTGGCTGGCCTGTGATTCTGCTGGCCCTGCGGCCGACACAGCGCGTGTGTGTTCCAGCTGGAAGGATGGGGAAGATTAAGAGGGGGAGAGGGGAAAACCCAGAGCTCTCCATTGTGAAACGAGCATTGCAGTTGCTCTGAGACAAACCCAAGTGGCTCAGGGTCCAGCTTCCCATTCCCAGGCTGGAAGTCCTGCCTGGTATCCCTTCCAGGATTGATGGATTACTCTCCAGTTGATGGAAGATGCTATCTTTCTAAAGGTTTCCTGTCCTTTCAATGTATTTTACATACAGTAATTTTTCACGAATTCCATATTCCTGTCAATACATTGGAGATGGTCTGATTAGGATGAACAGACTTTTCTGATTTTCGAGGTGAGATGAAAAGGATTTTGGTCCACCTATATCGAGAGAGGGGTGATTTTCTCCCCTGGCCAGCCTGTAGCCCTGGTGGCTTGTGGGGAGCCTGGTGCTGTCTTCTGCTGGGGCTTCCTGCGCTCTAAGCGGGAGCCTCAATGACAGGGCTCTAAGTTGCTCGTAGAGTAGCTCACAGAGTAGCTGTGCCTTCCTCATCCCCAGGCAAACCTGTACCACAGCTTCCTTGACCTCCTGAGGGGCAGAGGAATTCTATTACATTCAGTGTTCTGACTCAGACCCTGCTGGTGGGAGGCAGGGATGTCTTGTGGAAAGAATATAGTTTTCTGAGTCCCGGAGATGAGTTGACCTCCTTTAAATAAGCTTCTTAACCTCAGGTTTCAGAATCTGTTTCCTCATCCGTTAAGATGATTTGCATGTGGAAGTGTTTGTGTGAGTATTAAATCAGATAACACCTATGTGTGGCTTAGCGGAGTGCCTGGTGTGTGGCAGGCACTCGGAGAAAGGGAGCTAGCTGTGATTCCGACTTCTGTTATTACTGTCTTCATATGAAAGTTGCTATGTGTCATGTAAACAGGATTTTACAACAGTACTGAGAGCTGTGTGGTTTAAAAGCTGCTGACGTTCAGATCTGCACCTGTACTGAGGGCAACATTTCTCCAAAAGCACCGTGAAAGCTCCCATGGATGGAGCTGGGATCTGATGATCCGCACGTTTCTGAACAAGCAGTGTGCACTGTCAGGTCACTGCATCGACGTAATTCTAACCGCTGCTCACTTTGCCCTTCTCTCCTCTACCCTTCTGATTCCACGTCCCTGTCTTTTAACAAATAACATCCAAGGCAATGAAGCTGCCCAGTTGATTGAGGTTCAGAACAGGAAGGCTGGTAATAACTTGTCATTATTTACGGCTGCTTGTATTGTTTTATCACTTGGAGTGTAGCATGGAAATCTGACCTCAATTTACGTTTCTGTACCCTCCCCATTTTTAAAGTACAGTTGTTGTGTCTTACCTGTTTACGGTGAGTACCACATGCGATGATGTCTGCTTGTTGCTCCAACTATCAAAAGTGACTTAAGAAACTCATGAGAAGAATGGACTTACTATGACCCTTACTTTGACTCATTTGAACATCTCTTCATTTTCCTTCATTTCTGGATTTATTTTTCCTTTGTTCCTGAAGGGTATTTCTGCAGGATGTTCTTTTATTTCAGTACCAGAAGCATGTGCCATTTCTTTCTGGCTTCTTTGGTTTGGGTCTCTTTTGAAGAATTGAAGATAGATGGAGTCTCAGAAAAGCTGTCATTTTACATGACACTGAGATAGGGAAAATAGTGCCAGGTAAAACATGATGCACTGTAAGTGAAAAGGTCTGCACAGATTTCAGAAATATGGCTCTGTGAGAAAAAGCAACTTGGGACTGGGCACAGGAGGCCTTGAGGGGCAGGACCTGCAGCCCTAGACTGGTTGCGTGGTCAGCTTAGAGTGTGCAGAGCTGCAGGTGGGCTGGAGACAGGGTGGCTGCCATGCGATGAGTCCTCAGCAGGTGACCCCTCTCTGCCGGCCTCCTATGGAGGAAGCCCAGGTGATGTGACAGCGAATGAGACACAGCCTCACCTCTGAGGCACCTAGACACAGTTCCAGCAGAGTGTGCTAGCGGCCATGTGCTAGGCCGACCAAGGTCTGTGGCCACTGAGGTCCTCCGTATGAGGGGATCGGGGAACGGAGCCAGGCTGCTCTTGAGGGCTTTAGCGGGCTTCACGTCCTGGGCAGGGCTTTTGTGATTCTGTGGGCTCTCCACTCCCTCCAACTTGAGCAGTCAAGTCGTGGTAAATATTATCAGCAACTTAGTTAGAATTTTTAGCCACTCCCCTCAGTTTTATGTTTGTCATATACAGACTTTCACAAACCATTTTCATTTTTCTTCCACATTCCATTCCTAGGGTATGTGTGTTAATTTTCATTTCACTGTGGTTTTTTTTTTCTTTTTTCTTTTTCTTTTTTTTTTTTTTTTTTGAGATAGAGTCTCGCTCTGTCACCCAGGCTGGAGTGCAGTGGTGCAACCTTGGCTCGCTGCAACCTCTGCCTCCCAGGTTCAAGTGATTCTCCTGCCTCAGCCTCCTGAATAGCTGGAACTACAGGCGCATGCTACCATGCCTGGCTAATTTTTGTATTTTTAGTAGAGACGGCATTTCACCGTGTTGGTCAGGTGCGTCTGGAACTGCTGACTTCATGATCCATCTGCCTCAGCCTCCCAAAGCGCTGGAATTACAAGCATGAGCTACCGCGCTCAGCCTTCACTGTTTTTTTTTTTGCCAATTCTATTTCACTGTTCCCACTGGTTCGTGGTTTTGCTGTGGTGCTTGCTTCTTTCCATAGATTGAGGCTATGTAATTAATATAGACCTGGTCCTGGGGCTGAGGGACCAGTTCAGAGGGATGCTTGGTGCTTCCACACTCCTTTAGCCTTTAATCTCTTTATAAAATGCCGATGAGACTCCTCCTTCCAGGACAGCTAGGAGGGTCAGGAAGTCCTCAGTGAATGTTCATCATCACAAAACCTTGGTGGATGGTGGGCAGGGGGGGAGCTTCCCCGTGCGTCCCCCTCCCTGAACTGCTGGATAGAGAGAGGCTTGGGGCTGTAGACCCAAAGAGGTCTTTATAGTGTGCTGTGCATTCTAAGTGGCTGGTCTTTGTGAGAAGAAGATAATGTAGAGTAAAATCAGGACAATATTTGGTCTTTTTTCTTTCTGATCTCCCAAGTGTTTGTTCCCTCCTTCTCCTCAGAGCAAAATAGTTATTTCTTGAATTTCTTTCTTATGGGACAGGAGTTATTGTGGACAAAGGGACTGATGAGAGCCGCAAGCACTGCCCCGTTCTGTCCCAGGACAGCGCTCTGGGAGAGAGAACTACCTGTGGCAGAAACTGTGGATTGCTGTAAATGATCTTATTAATTGGAACATCACTTGTTATACTCGAGAAATTTTAGTATGCTCAGAGCTTTGCTGCACTGCCCTCCAAACGCTGACACACCCTGCTGGCATTTCAGCAGTGCTGGCGACCTCTGTATTCATGAGGTTTGGATCCAGTGGCATGCAGCTGGGCTCCATAGCACCTTCAGGGCCCAGAAGCCAGTGGCATGCTGCATGACCGTGGAGACGGTGCCCCCGAAGGACAGAGAGCCAGCCTGAAGAAGGGCACCAGCAAAAACCAGTGGGTTGAAAATGAGACCCTTGCATCAGCAAAGTGAGTAGCCTACCCATTAGGCGTGGTATGAATTGGAAACCTTAGTGAAACAAAAACACAAAGAGAAAAGCAGTAAGGATCTGGAAAGCTGAAATGTACCCCACTCTCAGCCTCCGTGGCTGGATCCCTCTCACCCGCAGAGCTGTGGACAGAGCAAGAAGGGATGAGGTTGCGCATATGAGCCAGAGGTGGGAAACCCAAGAATCATGTTTGAGTCCTGCTCCAGCTGGGTGATGCGTGTGTTTCCTTCCAGGTGCAGGCAGGGAAAGTGCTGAAGCCCCGGGCTACTCACAGGTGTAGATGGACAAGGGCGCACACCTCTAAGCCCACTGAGCATAGTCACTATTGGTAAAATACTGATAATTTGTAAAGATAGCTTACATTTTCTGAACAAAGATAAAATGCATTCGCAGTCTCTGTTTCTATTTACTGCAATGAGAGTATATCTTTGGTAACTGAGTGAAGGGTTTAACTGAAGCCGAGATTTCAAATTCTTACCTAACATAGGATTCCCAGTGTTGCATTCCTCATTGCTCACAGGATGCTGTAGAAATACTGGGCAAAGACAGCACTGCCTGGTTAGGGACCTGGTTGGAGTTTGACCAGTGATAATCTCTCAAAAGCAGCAGCCTTCCAGTTACTGAAAGCACACGAGAAACCCCCCATTACCTGCCTGTGGTCCCTGGCACATGGACTGGGGGCATGAGGAATGCAGATGCCCTGAGTGCCACAGGGGTTCTTAGAGATGCAGGTCCCCTAAGGGTGTCTTTCATGTCCATTCATTGAAATCTACCACACTGAATAAGGTTTTCAAGTCCCAGTAAGAGACTTCTGAGATGACACGGGAGGTTCCCCCCTGGGCTCTTGGCTTGAATGTAATTTAAATTTCCATGGTGTAGGCATTGATATAGTTTGGATATTTGTCCCTTCCATGGGGGCAGATCCTTCACGGAGGGTTTTGTGCTGTCCTCATGGTAATGAGTGAGTTCTGTTAGTTCACACGAGAACTGATTGTCAAAAAGCCTGGCACCTTCTCTCTCTCTCTCTCTCTCTCTCTCTCTCTCTCTCTGTTTCTCTCTCCTTCCTCTCAACATGTGATGCCAGCTTCCCTTCACAAGTCCAGTGGGAACAAAGGTAGGCAGCAATGAACCAGCACAGGGTGGTCAGGCCAGGGTGAGGGCGTGTAGAGCGCACATCAGTGGAAGCTTCCTGAGGCCCTCACCAGGTGCAGATGCATGTTCTGCAGCCTCCAGAACAGTGAGACAAATAAAAACCTCATTTTAAAATAAATTGCCCAGCCTCGGTTGCTCCTATATGGCAGGGCACATGGACCGAGACAGTGGCTGTAGGAGAAAACGATGATCCTGGACCAGCACTCCTTGGGGCTTCATCGTCAAGCCACCTGGCACCAGGCTGAAGTGACCTTTCCATAGAAGGGCTGTAGCAAAGTTCAGTGTGTGTCATCTGTGTCCCTTGTGCCATTTCTAAAGGAAAGCTAGATTCTCTGGAATTCTGCCTGAAAACAGAAAGCATCAAGACTTCCTGTCCTGTGGACCAGTCCAGCTATGAGACTGGAATTATTCTGGAGACTAAAGACTTGGAACCAAGCATCTTAGGTACAGCCTCTTCATAGGCATAGACCCTGGCCGGGATCGTCTTGAGCAGCCTGAGGCTTTCTCTGACCGCGGTCCACTCCTGTGTGGATCGTGCTGTGTACATGAGGGTAAGCTCCACTCTCCATCGTGATAATCAGCCCAGGGCTCTCAAAGCCACTTACATGGTTGTCTCTTTTCTCGTGAAGGGCAGTACTTCCTCTGTGGATTTTTGTTTTTGTTTTTTTGTCTCAGCATAAGGAAGGCTCCCCTGAGGAAGTTCAGATGGCTCTTTTCTTTTCTGGTGCTGCTTTGCACACCCTCACTCTGGCCTGACTGTCCTGTGCTGGTGCATTCCTGTCTACCTACACTCCTGTTGGACTGGAAGCAGCTTTGAGGCAAGGATCTTGCGTCACTGAATCTGTTTCCTGTTGCAAGTAATGAGTCCCAACTCAAATTGGCTAAAGAAATGAGAAAGGAGAAAATGTAACTATTTGCAGAAGTCAAAGGGTAAAAGCTGTTGCGTGTCCATGGACAAGTAAATGGATAAACAAAATGTGGTCTGTGCATGAAGTGGAATATTACTCAGCCTTAAAAAGGAAGGATGTTCTGACACACACTGCAACATGGAGGAATTTTGGGGCCATTGTGGTCAGTGAAGTAAGTCACAAGAAGACACATCCTGTATGATTCCACTTATATGAGGTCCCTAGAGTCGTTGAGTTCATACATGCAGAAAGTGGGATGATGGGGACTGGGGAGGAGGATAGGAAAGTATTTTAATGGGGACAGAGTTTCAGTTTTGCAAGATTATAAAGTTCTGGAGATAGTTGGTGATGATTGTTGTATAAAAAAGTGAATGTACTCGATGCCACTGCTCTGTATACTTGTTATGTATGTCTTACCACAGTTTGAAAAAAATAACAAAACTCACTGAGCAGCTGTGGGTGGCTGTGGCCTCAGATTCGGTTTCATGAGGACTCCTTGGTCACTCAACGGGTGGCGCTCTCTGTCTGTGTAATGCATTTCTTTCCAACGGCCCCCAGTCCCTGATTTTCTCAGCTCTGTGTTGGCTCTGTCTGCAGGTTTGATATGGTTTCTAGGCAGCCTCAGTAGCTCCACCTCAGTATCATCTTTCCTTAAAGTCTAGAAGGAAGGAAGTTGTTTGTTTTCTTGAGAACTCAAACCAAAGCAGATTTTTTTTACGACTCTCATCCCTTTTAGGTTGCTAAGGGACCGTGTGAGTTCCCAGAGGAACTGGCCTCAGTGCATCCCAAGTGTAAAACCTGCTTTGGAAACACTCCCTATGAAGAAAAAACCTGTTTTCACTGTTTCAACATTAGAATTCTCTACACAACACCAACTAAATTGGGAAATGTGTTTCCTTTCCAGTTGATCAAAACCTTGAACATAAATGGGACATCTTCAAAGAATAAGAGAAAATAAGGCTTCAGTTGTAATGAACTATTGCATCTGCATTTTCTACTTCCTTTTGTGTTATTGCTTAAAAGGAAGTCTGTGGCCTGGTCGTTTTTGAAAGGGATAATTCCAGTTGGGATGAGAATGTCATAGAAAGGTCACTGGGCTTTTGGTGGACAGGAGTCCCACTTCAGCTTTGGCTGGAGCAATTCTGGCTGGGAGAATAAGAATCATGCTTGCTTTAAGAAGACAGAAACAATTTCTCATTATGAGAGCATTTCTCATATTTGCTGAAATCAGTAGACCTTAAGCTGTAGAACAAATTTCATATTATTTGTATTATTTTGACATCAGGATTTTAAAAAGAAAAGGTTCAACACCAAGAAAGTATGTATTATTGATCCATTTGTCAGTTTTTCATCATTTTTGTCTGTTTATAGAGTATCTGTAGGACTTGGATTCTCATCAGAAACCAAGAAAATCCTTTTTCAGTAGTTGGGGTTGTCACTAATTAATTCTCATTATATCTGGCTGCCTGCCATCTTCTCTTTGCTTTCAAGGAGGTTGGTTAAATGGCCTGATTGTTCATAGACAAATAACAGAAGAATTATAAGATAAGGACTCTTTTTTTTTTTTTTTTTTTTAAGATGGAGTCTTGCTCTGTTGCCCAGGCTGGAGTGCAATGGCACGATCTCAGCTCACAGCAACCTCTGCCTCCCAGGTTCAAGTGATTTACATCTAAGTTTTGTATTTTTAGTAGAGACAGTGTTTCACCATATTGGCCAGGCTGGTCTCAAATTCCTGACCTCAATCCACCTGCCTCAGCCTCCCAAAGGGAAGATAAGGACTCTTTAAAAAAAAAAAAAAAAAAAAGTAACCACAACTGTGGAAACTCTGGTACAGAGTCTTGCCTTTCTAAATTAGAATTAAAAATTCCTAGCTAAATAAACCCTAGAAATCATCTAATCTGATCCCAGTTGAAGTGAGTCTGTAAATGAAAATCCTGAAGGCTCCAGCAGTTGATAATGTGCCCAGCACCCACCATGGTCTATGATCGGGGAGCTCAGGCTAGAATTTGGAGATCTGAGCATCCTCGCTGCAGCAGTCCTGATTCCCTGCCTAGAAATGGAAGGGAAGAAGGAGACGACAGACTCGATGTTCCCTTTTTTTTTTTTTTTTTTTTTTTTAAGAACTCTCTCAAATAATGGAAAAGGATACTTCCTATGTAACTGCATAATAATCCTGGGATGTGACCAGGAGGGAGGAAAGAATGGAGTCAGATAGCTAGCTAGCTAGATATTTCTATCTAGAGATAGTTAGATAGATCGATAGTTCACTCATTTCTGAAAGTTTATTGTGAATATGCCTGTGTATTTATGGGCCAAAGATTGAGACTGCATTTTTAGGTAGTTAACCAAACTTAAGTTTCTTCACCTGAATAGGAGACTATAATACTGACCTCAGCTAAATTCATTTTATTTTTCATTAAAGGTAATATAAAACATTCAAAGGCGGTTTGTAGTTATTAACTAATTGGTGTATGAGCAAATAATTTGTATGCCTTATCAGGAACACAGGAAAATGTTGATTTTGTTTGCAATGTCACATGTCCTGATTTTTTTGCTTAGTAAGTTGTGGTTCCTGCATCTGTGACAAGAGTCATATCCGAAGGATGAACTTGGATGTTTGGGTCCCTCACGAGTTTTTAATGTGTCTGGCAGCTTCTTCCACATTTAGGTTGCAGGTCTCTAGCCAGGCTCTAAGGCTTTGGAAGAGCGAGCCAGTGGCCCTGCGTAAGCCCCGTGAGTTTCTTTTCTTCCTGTTAACTTATATGTTGTGTAAATAGTGGCTGTTGGAGAATGAGTGATATCCAGCTTCCCACAGAAGCTTGGATGAGAGCGTAAAAATAGATCATTTGGAAAAGGGCCCATAACCCTCTCACCCTTGTTCTGGGTAAAGGAAATGAAGGAAGCGGAAGCTGAGAAGAGAAGAGCATAGACATTCCTGAGGTCCCAGAAGGACTGGCACGCGCCTCCTGAGTTCTAGCCGGGTCCCTGGGGGCTGCCTTGCAGCAGTGGCTTCCCTCACCCTCACAGGGCACCAGGAACACCAGCTGCTTAGGCAGAGTACCGGAAAGTGAGATGAGTGTTGCTTCCACACACTAAGGGTATTATGTCTCCAGCTCTGCGTCTCAGCAGCAAAGGGAAAATGTGAGAATGTTGTGGGAATGAAGGGCAGAAGGAGGCTGAGCCAGTGGGATGTCTAGAACTAAAAGGAGCATCTGTTCAGGGCCCCAGACCGGCTCTGGCTGGCAGGGCTGTGCGGGGTGCACACGGTCTAAACAGCATCTCTGTGTGCCCTCTGGAGCCTCCCGCGTTGTGGAAACACATCTTCCTAGGGGAAAGGTGCGTGGCCTCAGGAAGGCGGCTTTTGCCTTAGAAGAAGCTGACCTTCCCCGGAAGACACTCCCCATAGTTGCTTTGAGAGACCATCATGCTCACCATGGTGCCCTTACCTCTGAAGCAGAGACAGGCTGCCAGGGGCACAGGGCTGTGGAAGGCCTCCCTGCCACATTCCCTCTCCGGAGGCAGCAGCGGGGTCAGTGCCTCCACAGATGGCCCTGTGCAAGACAGTGCAAATGCCGTCTGCTCCCCACCCCGTTATCCCCACCTCGGGCCACTTCCTGGGCCCCTTCTAGGTGCAGAGCTGAGGATACGGGCACCTGACCCACCCACAACAAGGAGCTCAGCCTACGTCATGTCCTCATTTTTAACGCTGCTAAAAATGTTCATGGTAGTTTAATTGTGAACATCAAATGTGCAAGTTAAACAACAGCAACAATGCTGCGTGTTCTTACGGTGAGCACATTTCTAGAAATGAAGCGAACTCTTCTTACAGAAGGGTTTGCAGTCGGTGGATCATCCTCACTTCACTGCTGCCTTTGACTAAGGTTTTTGGTGCATTTCCCCCAGCCCTGCAGCCTCCTGTTCTGTGTTCCCTGGATGCCCAGCAGGGACAGTGCTGAGGAGCACTTCGAAAGGGACCCAGACTCCCACTGCCTCACTCTCCCCACTCGTTCAGTATGGGCACATCCCCAGGAGCCGTGCAGACCTGAGGGTAGTGGAGATGGTAGGTGCTGAGCACCGCACCTGCAGGGTGTAGGTTTTGTGTAAAGTGCAGCCGCTGTCAGCATCCTCCTTGCTGTCTGCAGTCCCGGTCACTAGAACTGGTAGTGACTCCACTGACGTGAAGATGTGACCCTCACCCATCTTAATCTGGGAATGCCAAGACCCATTTAATAAGTGGATTAATTGCTGTGACATTGAGCTGTGTGGCACTCCGTAAGCCGACTTGCATCTCTGAGCACCATCAGGGGCCAACCACCTGCAGGAGAAATGGACTGGGAAGCCCAAGTCTCCCTGTGTGCATGTCCTTGGGATAAACATGGAATCCGATGCTTTGAGCAGCCCCTTCTCCAAATAAAGGGTTAAGTCCTGTCACCCAGTCAGGAACTGGTCTGACAGAGGGAACTACACAGCCAGGGTGCCCCAGAGTTGGTGCTAATTGAATGATAAACAAAGCCACTTTCATGGGAAGTGCTGGGCTTGCTGTTTTCTGGGACAAGCACTGTGATAACGGGAACAAAGTGGGATTTTATTTTCCTTCAGCCTCTTCTCATTTGGTGAAATTCCCAGGCGCCATGGGAGTGCCCTGAGGGCTTCTGAGTCATGGTGTGGGGTCTTCCAGAGCTTTGACACATGGGGACTCTGTAAACGGGGATGTGAAGCATCAGAGATTGCCCCGTGGCTGTGTGGAGACCACTAAGAGCACTGTCGGTCATTCAAATGGGGGCTGCGTGCTGTGCTGGGTACATGCTCCTCTCTCTCTGTCTTCTTTTTTTTTTTTGGAGACAGAGTCGCGCTCTGTTGCCCAGGCTGGAGTGCAATGGCATGATCTCAGTTCACTGCAACCTCCGCCTGCCAGGTTCAAGCAGTTCTCCTGCCTCAGTCTCCGGAGTATCTGGGATGACAGGTGTGTGGCACCATGCCCAACTAATTTTTTGTATTTTTAGTAGAGATGGGCTTTCACCATGCTGGCCAGGCTGGTCTCAAACTCCCAACCTCGTGAGCCACTGTACCCAACCCATGCTTCTCTCTTGTATGACCCTTTGAAAGCTCAACCAACCAACCATAAGGTGGACATATTAGACTTGATTAATAAACTTATTTTTTACTCCAAAGTTCTGTGCTTCTTTTTCGCATGGGACCCTAGGAACTGAACAACCGTCCGCCTACTCCTCTGAACCAGATCCCTGAGCAGTATTTCCGTGTCATGGTCTGAACTTCTCCGTCTGACCTCTAAGCTTTGGCTAGATTATTCATTAATTCATAATGTGAATGACCTGGAGCTCCTACAGGTGCCAGCCCAGTGCTGAGGACACAACTGTGAAATGGCAGGGGTAGCCCCTGCCCCATGAGCAAGAGAACCCATGAGGTGGTTTTGTCAGAATCCCACCCATCCTTCCAGGCTTCCATCAAATGCCACTTCCTCCAGGAAGCCTTCAGGCTCCTTCCAGATGAGGCACGTCTCCCTGTGGGTCCTCCTGCAGCTCAAAAGCTGCGCCTCACGTGCTCCTCCATGCAGTAGTAATTTGCTCATGTCCTCATCTGGCTGACAAAAGCAGGATGCACAGGCACTCCCTGTGTCACTTTTTCCCTCTCTTCTGTTCTCCCACTGGTGCAGGCCATGTTAATGGAAATCTGGTGCTTAGCACTTTTATTTACTTTTTTTTTTTCTTCATTTTTTTGAGATGGAGTATTGTTCTTTGGCCCAGGAATGGAGTACAGTAGTGTGATCTCGGTTTATTGCAACCTGTGCCTTCCAGGTACAAGCAATTCTCCTGCCTTAGCCTCCAGAGTAGCTAGGATTACAGGCATGCCCCACCACACTTGGCTAATTTTTGTATTTTTAGAAGATACGAGGTTTCTCCATGTTGGCCAGGCTGGTCTTGAACTTCTGATCCTCAGGTGACCCACCCACCGTGGCGTTCCAAAGTGCCAGAATTATAATCACGAGCCACAGCACCCAGCCTCAGCAAAGACAGTTTAAATGGAAAATAAATACAAGCATAAATGGAGATAAGTCGTCTTAGTACTGGGAATAGAAGTGAGGGCGCACAGGGATGGTTTGAAGGCCCATGCATTTTTGTTTTTCTATCCCAGCTTCAGTAGAAAGAAATAATTAATTCACTAAACACTTATTTTAGAACATTTCCTGTGGGCCATACTGGGAGGAAGGGCAGTCAGTCACAAAACTGCATCTGCTCTAGGGATTTCCAGGTCAGTCGTAGCAGGAGACGTACATGTGCATTCATGACACAGACTGAGCATTTGCCAGGCCTCGCCTTGGGACAGTCATGGGGTATTTACAGTTGGGTGCGGCAGACACACCATTCCTAAGGGTCTTAACAGTATGCTCATACAAACAGAACATTAGCGCTGGGCTTTTCTATCATGAAAACATTATTAAATGTTGAAAACATTAGCGCAGAAATTGGCATCCCACCCTTTCCCCCAAAATGCACAAGGCACTGTGTTTCAGATTGTGTATTTGATTTTCAGAAGTTTTACTATTAAGTGCTTGTGTGTGTAGTTTTCGTTTTACATATCCTGCTTAGATGTTTTTGTTTGTTGATTTTGTTTTTTACCTTGTGGCTTGATTTCTTGAGTCTTTTGGGGAAATTCTCAGTATGTACATTTCCCAGTATTGCCTTTGCCTCATTCGATTTCTCCAGCACTTCTTGGACTTCAGTTATACTTACGTTAGAATTTTTAAAATTCCTATCTCATGTCTTACCGTCTTTTTTCTATTTTTCATTCTTGTTCCTCTTTTTTAGATTGCATATTTTCTTTCCTATTTTTCTCACAGTTCCTTCACAATTTCTTCTGCTGTGTTTATTCTGCTGAGAAAATCATGAACTGACCGCTTAATTTCATTTTTTTTTAAGTTCTAGAATTTCCATTTGATTATTCTTAATGGACTTCAGTTCTTTGGTGAAATTCTCATTGCTGCTGCTTTCTTAAACATTCATTTAGTTATTTTAATGTCTGTGGCTTTTAGCATCAATTTTTGAACTAGCCATGGGTGTTTTTTCTGTGTGTGGGGTGGTGGTGGGATCTTGTTTTTCATTTATCATGTTTCTTGGCATTGATGATCAACTTTTAAAAATTGAATATTTGATATTGTATTTTAAAAATATAGACAAAGTCAGGCTCTGGGCAGGAGAGGCATGTTCTCTTTAGAAAGAATATGATTTTTCTGACAGGTGCCTAGTCAGATCCTGTCATAGTCTTCTTGTTTCTAGTTTACAGCCCTTCAAGGGTCTCACCTTGAAACCTGTGGTGTTTGCAAAGGTCCCTCTTCCTAGGTACATCTTGAACTGCTGTTTTTGATAACTTAGCATCCACTAAGAGACTGCCACAATCCCTGCTGATCTTTTTAGCTTCATAGCAGCTGGCTTTGTCTTGGTTACTGGGCACTGGGCTCTGTACCTTTGCAGCTTAGGACTCAGAAATGCCTTGAGGGGAAACGTGCTCAGATCATTTGATTCTGTCTCTGAGACTCATTTCTCTGAGACCTTGGGACTTCCAGAACTGGTTGCCTTTGTAGCTCTGAACTCCAATTTTTATCTCCCCAGAACAGTGTGATCACCGTAGCCTTCCTTGACTGCTGGTTTGTATGTGGCCTGCATGCCACATGCTTCCAAATGGGTCCATGGCTGAGAAGGAGAAATGGCCATGGATTTTGGCCCAGTAAGCCCTGGCTGCCTTGGGAGATCTGAATGCCTTCCAACTATTGGTGTTGTATTTTGTGTAGCTTTCATAATCGTCCTCAGTGGAAGTTGTAACGCCTGCATTGTAGCTGAAAATGAACATGCACTCTCTTTCTAGTACTGGCTTCGAGCTGATGCCTCTGATGTGGCAATCTTAGATAATGGTTTACAGATTGTAATGTCTGCAGGATTGTTGATAAGCATGCTTTTCCACCTTTCTTGAGGACCTGCTGTGAACAGCCTAACATTCTGGCTTCTTTTGCCTCACTGGATAAACATCTGTTTAACCTCATTCTATTTAACCATAACGTCTGTGTAAATTTTTCACCCTCACTTTTAGTCTAATGAACCTTGTGTGGTGTGGGTAGCAGTGTTAGTCCTATTAATAGGTGAGGCGGTAAACTGAGAAAGGTAAAGTAAATTACTGTATTAATATAATCTACGTAGTGACCCTAGATTCAAACATGAGCCTCCGCCTCCAAATCTTGAGTTATTTTTATTATTCCACAATGATGTTTTAGACATACTCTCATAACATATTTTTTTGCTCTTTTTCATTTCAAATACTATAAGTCTTGGGGATATTAATTTATAGCGTTAAGTTCAATAATTTATAATTATTGTATAATGGATAAGTTTAATTTAAGTGAATTGTTCATCTTTAAATATGAAAGATTAGAGATGTATGCTTCAGGTCAGGATGGAGTAGTAGAGACTAGGTTGATCATCCTGCCTGAACAAACAAAAAATAGACAAACTTTATGAAATAATGGCTTCCAAGACAATGGGCATCAGGCAGTAAAAGACAATGGTCCCTGAACAGTAAGAAACAAACATGGCGACTCTACAGTTGTCACTTTACCACTTTGAGAAAGTTTCCAGGCATAAGGCAGGGAGAGGAAACTCAGGCAGAATCTGGGAGACTTGGGCAGTTGGAGTTGAAACTCTGGGGAGACCACAGTGGCTTGCAGGATGGAAAGAAGGCTGAACAGAGAACTGTGGAGCCCTGCAGAGCATCTGCCATATGTATTCACCTGAGCATTGATCAGGGAATGCAAAGGAGGATGTTAAGAGACATTCAAGGCCAGGGAAAGAACCAAAGGAAAATATTGGAAGGAGAGGCTAACCCAGTGCTAACTCTGGGCTGGGAATAGTGCATGTTCTTATAAGCAAGAGAGGAAAGTATCAAGACTCACTGGGCATTGGGTAATATACAGGAGGGTTTTGCCTCAGTAGTGGGAGGTAATTAGCACTAGATGGAGCATGACTCAGGCCTTCCTAACAAATGTGAAGAGCAAGACCCAAAAAGATAAAATCATTTCTAAGCAACTTAACTGCATCCCAGAATAAATTTCAAGAATATTTATAAGAATACAAAAATACCCAGCACTCAACAACATAAAATTACAATGTCTGGTGTTCAATAGCAAATTACCATGCAATCAAAGAAGCCTGAAAATAGGCAATATAATTAAGAGAGAAACCAAATCAATCAAAACTAATGGGGACGCAACGCTGATGTTAAGATTATGGACATTAAGACAAGGACATTAGGACGTTTATTTTAGCTACGTTTAATGTGTTCAAAAAGTTAAGTAGAGTCACGGAACGTATAAAAAGACCCACACTAGATTTCACTGGAGAGAGAAACTCCAATGTCTGAGATGAAAAATAACCTAGATGGATTTAATATTTGGCTGATTTTGGATAAAATTACAAAAGCAATTCAATGAAGAATAGATAGTCTCAACAAATGGTAGTGGTGAAATTGAATATCCATATTTTAAAAACTAAACTTTGTTAATATGTATGTCTCACACCATGTGTAAAAAAATCAACTGAAAATTGATCATAGGCGTATGCATATAATTTCTTCCAAAACTATAAAAATTTTTAGGAGAAAACAGAAAAAAAATATTTTGTTTCTGGATTAGGCAAATACTATTTTAGATACAACACCAAACACACTATTCCTAAAAGAAAAAAAAAACTGATAAACTGGGTTTAAATCATAAGATTTTGTTCTTCAAAAGATTTGAGACGGAGTTTCACTCTTGTTACCCAGGCTGGAGTGCAATGGCACGATCTCAGCTCACCACAACCTCCTCCTCCTGGGTTCAAGCAATTCTTCTGCCTCAGCCTCCCGAGTAGCTGAGACTACAGGCATGTGCCACCATGCCCAGCTAATTTTTGTATTTTTATTAGAGATAGGGTTTTACCATGTTGACCAGGATGGTCTCGATCTCTTGACCTCGTGATCCACCCGCCTTGGCCTCCCAAAGTGTTGGGATTATAGGCGTGAGCCACCACGCCCAGCCTCTTCAAAAGATTCTTAAGTGAATCTTATTCAGCAGCTCGGGCAACAGACTCAGGAAATATTTGCAAATCGTATATCTGATAATGGACTCTAAAATATATAAAGAACTGTTACAACTGAGTAGTAAGAAAGCAAACATCCTAGTGAAAAAATGGAAAAGGATTTGAACAAACATTTTACCAGAGAACACATAAAATGCCTATTAATAAGTATATAAAAAGATATTCAGCATCATTAGTAATTAATAAAATGCTAATGAAAAGCACAGTGTTATACCACTACACCTGCTCTAGAATGGCTAAAATTAAAAATGCCAGCCATACCAAGGAGGCACAGGAATGATGGTGGGGATGTGAAATATTGCAAGGACTCTGGGAAGCAGTTTTGCATTTTCTTAAAAAGTTTCACAGATACCTACCATGTGGTCCAGCCATTCCATTCCTACGTAGTCACCCAAAAGAGGTGAAAGTATATGTCAGTACGAAAATAAAGTATCTAAGAATGTTCATTGCAGCTTGATATAAGTAGCAGCCCCATAATGGCCGCAACCCAAGTGTCCATCAACAAGTGGATGGACTGAGAAAATGTGCTCTGTTCATTCAGTGGAGAAGTACTCACCATTGAAGAGCAATGAGCTGTGTATGTGTTCTACAATGTGGCAGAATCGCAAAATAATTTGTTAAGTAAAAGTAGTCAGAGGAAAAAAGAGTTTATAGGAATGATTTTAGTCGTGTAGAATTTTAGGAAATGCAAACTAGAGCAAAGTGACAGAAACCATATGAGCAGGAGAAGGGGCTGGAGGGAACTCTTGGAGTGATGATTTAAATGTTAATTATCTTGGTTGTGGTGATGGTTTCATGGAAGTTTACATATGACAAACTGACCAAATTATTTACTTTAAGGATATTCAGTTTTTTGTATGTTAGTTATACCTCAATATATAAAGGTGTGGTTTTAATGTTTCCTGAAAAATTAAGCATTTAAAGTTCACATTTTCTCTACCAAGATCTATTAGATAGCCAGGAATGTTGTTAATTTAGGCATAATTCCAGACATTTTGTGTGCTGATTAATATATTTTAAAAATCTATAATGTTTCATTAGGAAAAGAATTGCCGCTAAATAAAGACAGTAATTTTTAATTCATATTGAAATGACATTTGTGATCGAAAAAGTGCTTCACTTTACATATGTGGGGATGCAGTATAATTTTTAGAATTTTCGTTCTTATCACTTAATGGCTCAGAAATATTTAATTAAAAGAAAAAAATAGAATTTCGTTCTGTCTTGGTAGAGATAGAGCTTATTTACCTCATTGGAGTGAAGTGCATTCTTTTTAATAATTTCGTTTGTGAATTGATTGATATTACAAATTCTGTAGAGATCAATTAAAAAAGAAACAGGATACTACATCCTATATGTGGGGTAATTTAGTTGAGTGGTCAGGGTTTTCCTTCCTCACTGGTCTGAATAATCCACAGACCAGCGCTCATTGACATCTGGATTAATGTAAACCCTTAGATATTTCATTCTTCAGAGATCACATATGCAACTGATAATTTCTTTCAGAATATTCTCAGTAAACATCATTTTTATAAAGTGTGATTCTTGTATTAAGTTGTATTGGTTTTCATTTGAAGGGTAAAGAAGGTAGCCTTTTTTCAGTGTGATTAAAATAACACAAATTTCAAGCATGTGAGGTGATAGACCTGTGAGTTGTAGGGAAAGCGGCATCATTTGGAAATCTCTAAATTTCAGCACCCTCTCCAGAAATGAATTACATGGACTTTTTAAAATGTTATTATTCTCTTATCAATCTTCGCTTGTTTTGAAACAGAAAACAAAATGACCAGTATTTCTAATAATATTATTTTGTTGACCATGGTAGATGTGTCCATTCCTTGAAGCCTGGTTTTAAAAAAGAAAAACAAAAGGCAAGATGTTTTAAATATCCAGAAATAATGCAGCTACTGGGCAAGAAGCAAAACAGAAATTCCATCAGAGGAATGTGCCTGTGATCAAGCACGGGACGCAGGCAGGTTTGCGTCCCTTGCACCCCGTGCTGTGGCCTTTGTTGCAGCAGGATTGACCTGGAAAGCTCCAGCATGGGTTTGCGCCCTGGTAGTGCTGGATGTCAATAGCCCAGTTACCAGCTTGGGAGGGTGGGGACCAAAGGAATGTGAGGACACCCAGGCCGCCTGGACACTGCAGGGCCTGCACTTACCATCTTTCTGGGGAGAAGTCGCCTGCTGGCTTGCAGAAGAAAGGCCATGCTGATTCTAAAGTGAGGAACAGCCTGGATCATGGGGTAGAGAGTACATTATATAGGACTTCAGCCTTTATGGTGATGGGGCTGGGAGGACCAGCCCAGAGGACCCAATGCGCATCTCCCCACATGGCCACGGGGATGGCGGTGCCGACCAGCTCGTAGTAATGGGCTGGACCTTGTGTGGGGACTGAATTAAGTGGCTTCGTGTCTGGGAACAGTGATGCCTGAGAATAAACCTGTGCTTGAGGGTGTAGGGCTGGCCGCCTCCTCCAGCCTATTATGGGTAGTGATGTCATGTTCGGTATGGCCGTGGATGACAGAAAGCCTCAAAAATCAACACTGTTTCTTGTGTAACATGCGAAAGTGGCAGAGGTGGTGATTTTTCCAGTCCTGCAGCTGAGGTCTCTCTGCTTTCTGTGTTCTCGCTGCAGAACCACGAGGCTGCCCTGAGACGCTCAGTCACGCTGTGGGGATGTCAGAGAGCCCCATCGGACCCAAATCCACCATGCTCCGGGCCGATGCGCCCTCGACGCCCTCCTTTCAGCAGACTTTTGCTGCTTCCTGCAGCATTTCCAGCAATGGCCCTGGCCAGAGGAGAGAGAGGTAAGAAGATGGGTCTTTAAACTTGGCACAAACTCCCCTTAAAGACCCAGAATGCTGAGCTGGGGGTGGAAGGAGGGGTGTGGGACCAGCCAGGGATTGCCTGAAGATGGGGGGTACAGGGGACCAGGGCTGTGTGTACAACACTGCCACCCCCCAGGGACAGGTGTATGTAGTGAAAATGTGGGCAAATATAGGGACAATACAGGAAGCAGAGGAAAGTCAGTCTTCCAGGGATTCTGGTTAACAGAATGACCTGGGAGTGGGAGGGGGTGGGTATTAATAGAGAAAAATGGCCTATTTCTGCTTCACAGAGATACTGTCCCTGAGGAAATTCATATGTGAGACCATTCCTCTTGCCCAGAGTAGGAATAAATTTCTTTATGCTTTGTTGTGTGGACACGTAGCTCCCTATTTAACTTTTTAAATTCTGCCTCCATTCTCCTTAAAATAAAGAAAGAGCCTTCCTCTGAGGACTTGGCATTACACATAGACTCTGTACCCATGAGTGTTCCAGTGCTGGCGGAATACGTGTTTGTCGTGTGTGGTTTTAGCCGTGTTTCCGTGTTCGTAGGGGTGTGGTAATCTCCAGGAGTCTTTGTGGTATCTGTTAATCAGCCGGTTGCATGGATGGAGGGCTGATGGTGCGTCTGACAGATGAAGGAAATGGGCAGAGGGGTCATGCTGCAGTGAGGGGGGGATCCGCAGTGAACCCACGGCCCCGCTGCGGGGGTGAATGTGGGTGGCATCCCTGCCTAGTGCTGAGGGACCAGACCGGAGTGCATTTCTACTCCCGAGGGCACATGTGTCTGTGGCCACAGGTGCTGGGTGAGGGCTGAGGAAAGGCTTCCCAGTGGGTACAGAGCTGAGCTGCGTCTTAAAGGATGAAAGGGCCTTGACCCGGTGAAGGTGCAGGAGGGAAGGTGCAGGGGCCAAGGGAGCAGCATCTGCGCCCTGGAGGCGTCCGTGGGGCGGCTCCCCTGGGGGCCCTTATTGCGGGCTGGAGCATCCTGGCATGAAGCGGGGGTTTGACAGGCAGGCAGTGAGCTCAGAGAGGGCCTTAGTGCATATAGTCTGGAAAATACCTCTTGTGCTGCCTGGAGGGCCCGGGCACCCACTTCCCCATCCCTGTCTCCCCTTGTGGGGGGCGCTTGCTGGTCTTCAGGTGTCTCTTGGTGCCTTACGTGCTGTCTTGGTTGGCTTGTCTTCCGAACAGCTCCTCTTCTGCTGAACGCCAGTGGGTGGAGAGCAGCCCCAAGCCCGCGGTGTCCCTGCTGGGGAGCTGCCGGCCCACCGGAAGTCCCCTCAACGCTGAGTTCTCCGGTGTCAGCAAGGACTCCCCAGTGCTGCCCTCCTTCCCACCGGCAGAGCTCCAGGCCTCCTTCCACAGCCATGAGCTGTCCCTGGCACAGCCACCGGCCTCCCTGGCGCCCCCCAGCAGCCAGGCCTTCCTGGGCTTTGGCACTGCCCCAGTGGGAAGTGGCCTTCTCCCCGAGGAGGACCTGGGGACCTTGCTGGCCAATTCTCACGGAGCATCACCGGCCCCGGGCATCCCGCTGACAGCGACAGGGGCTGACAATGGCTTCCTGTCCCACAGCTTTCTCACGGTGGCGCCTGGACACAGCGGCCGCCACAGTCCAGGCCTGCAGGGCCAGAGCGTGACCCTACCCGGGCAGCCGCCCCTCCCTGAGAAGAAGCGGGCCTCGGAGGGGGATCGTTCTTTAGGCTCAGTCTCCCCCTCCTCCAGTGGCTTCTCCAGCCCCCACAGCGGGAGCACCATCAGCATCCCGTTCCCAAATGTCCTTCCGGACTTTACCAAGACTTCAGAAGTGGCCTCGCCTCTGCCAGGTAGGTGTGTTTCCGGCAGGTGGAAGGGCCCCTCAGTCCATTCACTCAGGAAAGGAAGGGTTGAGACCTGCCACTGAGCTGGGGTGCAGGCACATCTCTAGTGCTGCGCTGGGCACCTGGAGAGAAGATCCCGAGCCGTTGGGGTATTTTCCATTTTCCTCTCCCAAAGCCAAGCACTGGCCCAGACCTCTGGTTCACTCTCCTTGACTTCTCTGTTTGGCCACCTTGGCTTCCTTCCAGTTGTAGAAAGTGCAGACATTTGCAGTGGTTCTATGGTCCATTTCACTTGGGACCATGGCTTTCTGTAAAGAACAAATTCCTTTTCAGATTAAATGAATTCATCCGAAAGATAATTATGAAGTATTTCAAGTGCATAAGAAGCGATGTAGTCTATGGGTTAAACACCACCAGCCTTGCTCTCTGTCCTCCCTACCTTCCACGTATTCTTAAAAAGTATTGTGAAACCCCGTCTCTACTAAAAATACAAAAAGTTAGCTGGGCATGGTGGCGCGTGCCTGTCATCCCAGCTACTCAGGAGGCTGAGGCAGGAGAATTGCCTGAACCCAGGAGGCGGAGGTTGCGGTGAGCCGAGATCGCGCCATTGCACTCCAGCCTGGGTAACAAGAGCGAAACTCCGTCTCAAAAAAAAAAAAAAAAAAAAGTATTGCAGAGGTCTGATCCAAGGATCCTGTTGTTTTGTTTTGCCTTGTAAGACAGTCACTGCCTGCTCCAGCTCAGTCATTTCAAAGGCAAGAATACCTTTCCTTAGGGCATCCTCTGCTTGCTTGCCCCTGGCATGGGATTTGGACTTCTGGGGTCACAGCAGATGAGAGGTTGCAAGGAGAGAAGTGCCCCTCACAGTCACTGTTTTTAAATTTTGCTTTGCAGATATTCCAGGTGATAAACTTGTGATCGTGAAATTTGTTCAAGACACTTCCAAATTCTGGTACAAGGCGGATATTTCAAGAGAACAAGGTACGCAGGGAGGATGTGGGCCTCCTTGGGCATCTGTCCCGCCACCCGCATAGCTGCCTTGAGTGCGGATGGGCACTGCAGTGGGAATGTCAGACAACCGCGGCCTTGGTATGGATTGAGTTAGAGCAGGGCCCGCATATTATTCCATGCCTCCTGGGGAATCGCTACAACCTTTAAGTTTTTATAGGGGAAAACTCGCTACTAATGAGGGAGTTGGTGAGGAATGGGCCCGAGCCATGAGCATTCCAGGGTGTAGGGTGTAATTCTGGTTGCTTGCACCAGCCAGTGGCTTGCCAGTGATGCCAACCCACAACTGCTGACTGTGAGGAGGAGACACACTGTCCTGCATCTCCATGAAGCCACAGAGGACGGGGTGAGGAAGCAGGAGAGACGCCCTGCTCTGAGAAGTCAGGGACACTGTGTGTTGGTGAACACCTATGTGAGCACTTAGCAATGAGAACTGGCTGTGGGCTAAACCGCTTTCCTCACACACAAACCAGGCGGAACATCTCTCTGCTTGGTAGAGTGTCAGGCAGTCTTTTACAGTTTGAAATTATTAATAGTTTTGAGCCATGTAGTGAGGCATTGGTTTTTACCAGAGCATGAATAGAAGAGATACAGGAGAGAAGGGCTGGCAAGCTCTTCTGGGCAGCCCTGTCCGGAGGCAGCCCCTGGGCCATGAGCAGAATTCACGGGATGCCTCCCTGGCTGCCAGACGGCCTTCCTCCCTGGAGGCTGTGTCTCAGCTGAGCGTACCTTCCTCTGGATCCCTCATTTTGGCAGTGCAAAGAGCTTGTTGCTCCTGGGATATACCTCAGAAAAGATAGTGTGTGCCTGGCAAGAGGGCGGGGCTGTGCCTCCAGTGCCTGGAAGATGGAGTCAGGAATCCCAGGAACTGAAAAGATTCCTAGCGGCCGCCTGGTGGAGGCTGGAGTAAGAGAGGGAACCGGGTGGTTTAAAGCAGTGAGAAATGACAAGCTGCCCGCAGTCAGCAGGAGACCCGCTTGGCTACTCTATGCCCTTTTATCTCCACTTCAGAAGAAAATCAAGCTCTCTTCTTCTGAAGATGCCTCAGGAATGCCTAGAGATGAATAGCTGAGTGGCAGAAAAATAGCACTGTCCAGCTCTCCACTGAAATTCTGCTATTCAATTATGTAGATGATAGAAATGGTAAGAATGTGCATCTCTTATGATCTCAAAGAAGCGATTGTCATTTTAAGTGGAAAAGAGAGAAAAAAAGCCCTTGGCCTGGAAAGACCTTCATCTCCCTGAATTGGGCTTTGTGAAATGCTGCTCACCATGGCTGCGGCCGGATGCTGTGTGCCTGCTGCCACCACCCAGGCCCTGCTTCTGTCTCAAGAATCCCGATGACTGTGGCCTCCAGTAACTCAGCACCTCCTCCAGCTGGCCAGATTGAGAGGTGCTTATCCAGCACCATGTCCTAGAAGATTCTTCCACTCTGTTGGTGCCGTCTTTTAGAACAGGGCGATGCGTGGGGCCAGATGCCCCCTTCTCTCCTTGTGCAATGTCACTGAAGCAGGGGACATCTGAAACAGACACATTTGGGTTGGAGCACACTGCTGGATTCCTCAGCAGGGTAGCGAGGTTCGAGCCTGCCATGGGGGACTGCCATGGTGCTGTGTGGCAGTCATCTGCCCTTGCTGGCACTGGTAGATGCAGGATAAGTGGATGTAGATGTGCAGTACGTGTAGGGGCTGCTGTTGGCATGTGCCTGGTCTTCAGCATACGTTGTAGAAGGTTTGCTGGGAGGACCCCATCTCAGGATGGCTAACGTGCATCGGGTGTTGGTTTTTCCAGCTAAGCTCTAAAAGCATAACCTCCTCCATTTTCTACATATTTTATATGGAAGAGACCTGTGCAGTCTGACACAGAAGGCTGCCCATGGGTGTCATTTATTTGGGTTTTAACTGTCAGATGGGCCTTTTCCTAGAAAAGCTACGGTGACATTTCAGGGGGATGCAGGGAAAAAAAAAAAACAAAACACCCAGATAGCCTCTTTGGGAGTGCAATTTGTGACATATTTAATTCCTTGAGATTTCCTAAAGCTAACGTAAAAAATACTTCAGGAGGAGAAGAGGGCCTTACAGTAAAATGGGAATTAAATACTACTGTCCCAGCTGTACTTGTGGGTTGTTGCTTCTCTGAATGCTGTGAAATTACTCGTTGAAGGGCGAGACAGTGTGAGACGGTGAGAAGAGACTGACTTGCCTCCCCTCCCCCTACGTCCATCTCTAGGCGAGGAATGTGATGCCAGTGCCAGGGTGAAGTGTGTGGCTGCCATGTGCAGTGTGTGGCTGCTCGATTTTGCAACTTCAGCACACCAGCTCCCCAGCCCACTTCTGTTTGGAAAAACAATGGGTTTAAAACTCTCCTTTTAAACTCCCATTACCTGTGCGGGAGAGTGCAGCCCCCTGGCCCCCAGGCAACCTCTGTGCTTCCCTCGAGCTTGGGGAGAAGTGGGCGGAGCTTGGGGAGAAGTGGGCGGAGCAAAACCCATGTTCCCTCCGCTGCCACCAATATTTGCCCAAAGTATCAGTCCCATGAGGCTTCAATGCTTTATTTACCACGGGGAAGTAAAACCATGACCAAAAAAAACAAACTCTGAGGTATATTACGGTTGAAAAAAATGTAAGTGATCTTTTGTCTTACTTTGGAAGAAAAAAAAAAAAGGCCAGGCACAGTGACTCTCGCCTGTAATCCCAGCACTTAGGGAGGCTGAGATGGGAGGATCACCTGAGCCCAGGAGTTCACGACCAGCCTGGGCAATATACTGAGACCCAGTCTCTACCAAAAATTAAAAAAAAGAAAAAAAAATTAACTGGGTGTGATGGTGCATGTGTGTAATCCTAGCTACTTTAGAAGCTGAGGTGGGTGGATCGCTTGAGCCCAGGAGGTTGAGGATGCAGTGAACTATGATTGCACCGCTGCACTTCAGTATGAGTGACAGAGCGAGAGACCCTGTCTCAAAAAAATAAAAATTAAAAATCGAAAAAAAGTAATACATGTTCAGCCCCCAAGTTTATAGAATATGCTGTGAGAAAACATGCACCAGGATTCAGGGTTTATTCCCAGGGCCCATGCCCTGCCCCAGAAGGGGCCCCCTCCTAGCCTGTGGATCCCTTGTGTGGGTGACTGCAGGCCTGGCTGGTGCTCCCAGCAGTCTCGGGCATGCACAGTGAGCCTGTCTGTGTTTACCTGCCCATCTTTGCCCTGTGTGCAGTTCAGAAGCTCCTGCTTCATCCCCAGGGGCATATTGAGCTCCTCCCTGTGACCTCATCCTGCACATGGGACCACAGTGCAGGGCATTGAAAATTGTCTAAAAGAAACCATTCGTTTCATCCTGAGGCCAGACAGATGCCCTGGCTGTGGGTCCGGCCTGGCCTCAAGGGGCGTGAGGGGCCTCTATGTGGAAGTGTGCCGGGGAAATATTGACTGAGGCATGCCGGGGGCATCCCACCACTTACTGGTTTATGTTCTGCGCCCTGATCGCTTCCAGACAGAGCCTTTGGCATTCCAGAAAGGCAGCATTTCCATGGCTGTAATTATGTTTAACTTTATACTCTAAATCCCCAGTTTCCCCCGTTTTTTAAAATAAAGAATAAATGTCTAGAAAAGAAATTCTGAGACATAGTCTAGTTATCAGGGAACATTCTAGCCTGTCTTGGCAGCATCAAGTTGAAATTACTATCACCCTAACCCACTTCATCGTTTTCCTGTGTCATGAGATGTGACTTGGAAATGCCAGATTATGATCAAGAAGGGGAGAGGTTTTTTGAAGCAATGATTCTGATTAGCCGAATGCCTCCCGCTCTCACCAAGGAAGCTGGGTGACCCATCGTGCAGGGCCCTGGGTTGGCAGGCACATGGGGAAGGTGTCCTCAGCCTCATCCAGGCTGGGCTCATTTGGCCACGTCAGCCACAGAGCCACGGGATAGAGGGCCACCTCTATTTTGTTATTTCCTTGTTGAATCTCAGAATTTGTAATAAATTTTCAATAACATTTTGGGTATGCCCTTTTTTATCATCAGAAAGTGTAATTGGAAACTTCTTTCCTTTCATGCTGTTGAAAGAGTCCATGTTCTAAAATCTTTAAGAAAAATGCCACAGGGGGCAACGTCCAGGTAGCGGCAGGGTGTGCTGTGACAGCCTCCCTCCCACTGCCAGCTTCCTCCATTTGTGTATATTTGGACCTGGTTCTGTTTCTTACTCAACATGAGCCTCGGTCTCCTGGAATGTCAGATGGGGACCATCATTTGGATGTCACAGGTGTTGAGGGATTAACAGAAATTCCTGTGTTTTTCCACGGGCAGCCCCCAGGACAGTGCTTGGCACCTCAGACTAGCTAAAGAGAGGGATGTTCCTGTTTCTTCTGCCTCCTCACAGGCAGGCCCACACATGAAGCATACACGACAGCACAGAGACCTCCCTGAGGGTCCCTCAACTGCACCGACACGTTGTTCTTCCAGCCAAGCAACGGGATCCTGACCAGGTCCCCACTGACTCAATTTTTGCAAAGAGTAAGGGGAAGAGGACCTATCCCAAGGTTTTAAGTGGGCACAGACCTTTGTCTACCTGGCAGACGTTCATGTCTTTCTCCTCCCTTTCTCCAGCCATTGCCATGTTGAAGGACAAGGAGCCAGGCTCATTCATCGTTAGAGACAGTCATTCCTTCCGAGGGGCCTATGGCCTGGCCATGAAGGTGGCCACGCCCCCACCTTCAGTCCTGCAGCTGAACAAGAAAGGTGAGGTTACCACTCCCTATTGATCTGTTCGACCCATCCACAGAGAAGCTCTGTTCGTTTATTGTTAGGCTAATGAGATAGATGACTTTAACAATACTCACAAATTTTATTCTTAGTATTTATTTTTTCAGGTGTATGTTACAAAGTATTTACCTTATTGAAGAAAGAACATTAATTTGTAAATTTTATTTTATTTTATTTTTTTGTTTCGGATAGGTAATTCATTTCATTGTTCAAAAATTAGAACCATAGGAGAAGGCATCACGGAGTCTGTTTTGCTTCCATTTCGGTTCCACTTCCCTCATTACCCTGTCACCTCCCTTGGGCAGCCATCTGGAGTAGATTCGTGTGTGTCTTTTCACTGACGACCTGGAGAATGCAGGCAGACACACATTTGTATATGAAAACTAGCACACTACACGCACTGTTCCTGTGTCTCTACTCAATAGGGTATTTTTAGATGGATTAAAAGTGATACTGGAATAAGCGTCATGAGATGATCTCCAGTGCGGATAAAAGACTATGCCTGCCTGAATCCTTTTTGCATTAAAACTCATGGCAAAAAACTGTAATGAGTTTTGCACCAACCTGTAATAGAATGATTTCTGTTTTTGGGGGGATAATACCCAGTAATGGGTTTGCTGGGTCAAACAGTATTTCTGCCTCTAGGTCTTTGAGGAATCGCCACGCCATCTTCCACAGTGGTTGAACTGTTTTACACTCTCACCAACAGTGCAAAAGCGTTCCGTTTTCTCCACAACCTTGCCAGCATGCCCCTATTTTCAGTTTATTCTTTTTTTCACCCTTTTTCTCCCCTTGCTGTTTTTCCCCCATGATAGTCGTCTTTGTGTGCTACCATACCACAAACTCTAAGTCAAGGGAAGCTATTCCTTCACTCTCCCTGTCTCCCCAGGTGGAAGTTGTGGACTGAGGGGACATTGCAGGTCCTTGGTTCCTTGTAAGGGCAACTTGACTCACTGGAAGTGGGGAAATCAGAAGCGGCTCAGATTTTAAACTCCCTGTGTTTACAGAAAAGTGAGACACCCACGTGGTTCGCTCATGCTCTTTGCCTAGTGTCTGAGAGGATTTATCCAAATCCTTGGATAAAACCTCTGCTTGATGCTTCCTGGAGAAAATCGCCTTGGAGTTACACCCTGTGGAATGTATGATTTGGCTGCCAGGCGGTCTAGCCTCAGGCAGGTCTGTGGCGTTTCCAGAAACATTGATGGGTTCATTTTGGCACAGGTGACGGTGTGAGAGTGGAAGGGGTGTGAGGAGTGAGGCTGGGAAGGATCTCGGGCTCAGTCAAAGCTCAGTCCTGAAACCTCTGGATACTGAGTGTCTTGAAGTGAAGTGGAGAGAAGGTGTGTAGGGGAGAAAGAACAGATAATTCTTGAAAAGTAGGATCTTCCAGCATCCAGAATTCCAGCTTAAAAAGCCCAACAACATGCTGCTTCTAAGTGGAAATAAGGGCTTTTGTAGCTGGAAAGCTGAATTCGACCTGATTGTTGAGGAGTGTTCAAGCCTTATTTGGAAGCAAACTGAATAATGATGGCAGGAAAAAGGGTCTCAGGACCAAGAGCATCTGGCGAGTCTGCAGAGATGAGATTATTGTGAGAGCAGGAGTGGTGGATGGCAGCTCTTGGGTTTTGCTTGGCTCCTTGGTTTCTGTGTAAAGTTTTAAGGCAAGGACAAATAACATTTCTGCATGCATTATCTTTTTAGAATCTAGATGACAGTGTATAACTGATTCTACCTCTGTGCATGCATCCTGCCTTTCAGACAGACTTTGGATTCGAATCTTAAGATCAAGGCAACAAAATAGGGGATATTAGAATAGCAGACTTCAGGAAACCCAGCATTGTTGGTGGCCTCTGGGTGAAATCTTATCTGGCTGCTGTGTCTTCACGCTACCCTGGATTTGACATTCAGATTTCAGAATCCAAGGACAGGTCTGAGCAAATAGTTTACCAGTTCATAAAGAGCACAGCCATGTACCGTCCCACCTCCGGTAACCTGGATATGGGACAGCTAGGGACGTTCTGGATGGTGTTCTCCAGAAAGCCCTGGACAGAAGGACTTCCCACCGAGCCATTTCTCACAAGTGGCATCCAGACCCATGCTTGGTGTCCTTCTCAGTTTGAAAGCCAGGCATCATTTTCCTCCCACAACTGAATGGCAATGTGTTCTTATCCCCATTTAATTCAGCACAACCTTTTATAGAAGCTGATCATTTCCTTTGCTGCAAGCTTTACTGGCCTTGTGAAATGCTGACACAGTGATATTTGTCACGTTTATTGATGGTTTTTTTTTTTTTTTGTATTTTTAGTAGAGATGGGGTTTCACCATGTTGGCAAGGCTGATCTTGAACTCCTGACCTCAAGTGATCTGCCTGCCTCGGCCTCCCAAAGTGCTGGGATTACCGGCATGACCCATCAGGCCCAGCGTTTGTCATGTTTATGAACACCCTTTGGAAACCTACTGTGGGCAAGGCACTGGGGACCATGCCCAACTCCAGTGGGTCCTGCTGCCAGGAGGTTTCCAACATCCAAAATACTAGAAGTTCAGGCAGACAGGCTCCCATGGAGGGTGATGAAGGGGGCCCTGGAACACAGAAATACAGCACACTGTAAAGGTCTGTTGGACTCATTAGCAGGGGGCAGTGGCTTCTTGTTCTTTTGGTTATGCTGTTTGTACTTTTCCACTCTCAGACAGTTTTGCCATTCAGTGGCTTTTTATGATGTGTTTTCTCTTTGGACTCATGGGCTGGCCTGAAGCAGATGTACTGTTTACTATTAATAGCAACGTGGTAGAGTGCTTCTCCTGTGCAGCTGAGTGCTTGCTTTCTGGAAGGTTTTGCAGACTCAAGCTCCTTGTTAAATTCCACCTGGGAGACTGACCTTTTTCCAGCTCTTTTCGGCGATTCATTCTAGGTATCATCTTCTGTCTGAGCCTTTGTCATCTCTCCTCTTTGAGAGGGGATGCAGCTGGAGATTCATGATCCTCTTTCTTAGCTGCAAGCTCATTCCCTTCACTGGGGATTCTTGCAGAATGTTTGAGGGCCTCTCTCCCAAGGGACCTCTCCAGCCCCCACACTGTCACTGCAGGGGTTCCTGCCCTGTATCTGACCTAGCCTGTGCTCATCCGGCCATCCTGCAGCCCAGTTACCATTCCTAGGATGAAGATGGATTTTGGCAGCCTCTTGCACAGTGGCTGGACTCTTCAGAGAAGAGCCTTTTCCACTGTCTCCTGGCTTTAGTGCTCTCTCTTTCAAATTCTCCCATGCTCCCATTTTCAAAAAATTCTTCTTTCTTTAAATTTCTTGCCCCAGCTGGAGATCTGGCCAATGAACTCGTTCGGCACTTTTTGATCGAGTGTACCCCGAAGGGAGTGCGGTTGAAAGGGTGCTCGAATGAACCATATTTCGGTAAGTCGCTTGAGAGGTTGCCATCCATGTTCTGAACTCGTGAGGCCTGTATTCCCTCTGCTCGCTAACCTGAGGTTTGGGACCATCACTCTTGTGGTGGTTTACTCATCGTTCAGTCCCCAGTTCTGAAATTCCACTGATCTGAATGATTGTCTTTAAGATAAGCTAGATTTGAAATTGTTCTTAGAAGCTTTGTCAAAACCAAACATATGAAAAGCACTGTACCAGAAGTAGGAATTACAGACTTCAATAAGATTCTGTCCTAGTTGGCAGGCAGATAAGTCCTGAGAAGGTTGGAGCCCCAGTGTGACCCTATCCCACAGGCACAAGGAGCAGCACAGAGCTCCCAACAGAGCACCCTGCCTTCCCTGCAATTGGGAGCCTTCCCTACCTCATGAGCTTGTTGGAAAGATGGCTTGAGCCAGCCACACAAAGCACAGTGCAGCCTTAGGCATCATTGCTATTAGAGCTTTGTTAGGAAGCATTGTGCAGGGGCAATATATATGGCCGGCCACGTATATAAGTTGGAGTTGGCTGGATCTCAGCCCTCCCGATTCAAGATCCAGCAAACTGTGTGCTTTAGTCTTTGTAACTTGGTAATGATGTGTCCATTATAAGAGTGGTCAGCAGTTCCCTTTCCTTACCTCTCAACCATCTTTAGGAACTTGTTACTTCTTTGAAGCTTTTTGCACAAAGCTGCACACTAATCTAACATATTGGTTGCTAAAAAGATAAGGGCTCAGCCTTTGCATCAGTTTCATTCCAGCTGATAAAGTGAGCACACAACACCTACAGCGGTTGTTGACTCTTGTTTGCTGTCTGTCCACTTCGCAGGGAGCCTGACGGCCTTGGTGTGCCAGCATTCCATCACGCCCTTGGCCTTGCCATGCAAGCTGCTTATCCCAGAGAGAGGTAAGGCCTCAGGTCCTCAGTGCTAGTCTGGCTCTGTGTTGATTGTCTATAGTCAAGGCCACTGGTTTCAGAGATCCATAAAGATCCATGGAGAAAAATACTCAGACTGGAGGCTTTTTCATGTACTCATGGTTGAACCCAAGAAAAGGACGAGTTCACCCAAATCAAGGAGAGAAGAGGAGATTCTGCTTCAACTGACGACTCCCAGATAGCTTTACATCGTGGATTTTGATGAAAGGTTTCTATAGAGCAAAAATTCTGTAGCTGAAAAATACAAAATGCTCAGACAAAGAAGTCTTCAGGGTCATTGATGCTGGATTTTTCTGTTTCTACGAAGTGGGCAAAATGTTGATGTTGTTGAACTTAGGTGATGGATGCAATGTTCTTTTTACTTTTATGTTTGTTAGACAATATCTGTAATACAATTATGAACAACACCCACAGCCTATCAGGGCGACGTGACCATATGTCCCAGTTTTCCTAAGAAGTCATGACTTCACATAAAAATGATCTAACTTAATATATACGTAAATGTGATTTATCTTTCAAAATGTCTTTATTCATATGACTAATTCAGTGATTAGAAAAATATTTTGTTAGGCCTTGTCATCTCTACTTCCTTTTTTTGTTTTTTGAGACAGAGTCTCACTCTGTCACCAGGTGCCAGGCTGGAGTGCAGTGGCACGATTTTGGCTCACTGCAAACATCCGCTTCCTGGGTTTAAGCAATTCTCCTGCCTCAGTTTCCAAAGTAGCTGGGACTACAGGCGTGTGCCATACCCAGTTAATTTTTTGTATTCTTTAGTAGAGATGGAGTTTCACCATGTTGGCCTGGCTGGTCTCGATCTCTTGACCTCGTGATCCGCCCTCCTTGGCTTCCCAAAGTGCTGGGATTACAGCCATGAGCCACAGCACCCGGCCCATCTCTACTTTCATTCAGAATGTGATCATGGTTTCTCTGGGTCAGATTATTGTCCCAAAGGGAAACTTTCAACTCTGCAAAACCATTGCATGTCACCATCTGGGAATTCTGTCATCAGGTTGTCTAACTTTGTCATGAGGATTCTTGGTCAGGAGCAGAACTCATTTCTATGTTTTCTTGCCCCTCCCTACAGATCCATTGGAGGAAATAGCAGAAAATTCTCCACAAACAGCAGCCAATTCAGCAGCTGAGCTGTTGAAGCAGGGGGCAGGTCAGTAAATGCAGCTCTGTTTCCAGATCTGGGGACTGGGGAGAAAAAGGACTCAGGGACACAACTTCCTTTTGCACTTTGACTATTCAGGTTTTCTTTCTTTCCTGCGAGCCCTGAAGGAGGTTTCCTTTTATAGAAACTTGCATATAGCTGGGTGGGGTGCAATTGTTGGGACATCGACCAGGGCTTCGTGGGCCAGTCTGACTTGAGCAAGACTAACTTCAGTGGAATAAATGTCAAGCCCTGGATTTAGTTTGGGGGAAAATATAGTAAGACAGGATGTGGGTGACCTGTCTCAGCAGCTGTAAATGTAGAAATGTTCCAGAGACGTGAGTCAACAAGTCACTTGGCATGAGTCAACGATTTGACCTACACTACCAGCAATCCCAGTGAGACACACAACACCCAAGAACCAGCTCGCCAGAAAGAGCAGGTCACTTAAAAAAAATGTATTCATAAAGTTTCTTTTTTTAGAGCAGTGACAGATTGACATTAAAATGGAGAAGGTACAGAGATACACCATATACACACATAGCCTCCATGCTGTGAACATGCCCCAGCAAAGCAGTGCACGTGTTACAGTTGATGAACCTGCATTGACACAGCCTCATCACCCAAGTCCCTAGTTTCTTTATATTAGGTTCACCTTGATGTCTTGCATTCTATGGGTTTGGACAAATGCATAATGACAGGTAATCACCGTTATAATATTATAGTGAATTATTTTATTGTCCTAAAAATCCTCTGTGCCCATCTGTTCATCCTCCCTCCCCCACCAACCCCAGGCAACCACTCATGTTTTTATTGTCTCCATATTTTCAACTTTTCCAGAATTGTCATATAGTTGAAACCATATAGCTAATAGCCTTTTGAGGTTGGCTTCTTTCACTTGGTAATATGCATTTAAGTTTCCTCCATGTGTTTTTATGTCTTAATAGCTCATATTTTTTTTTAGCAGCAAATATTTCATTGTCTCAGTGTACCAGTTCAATAACTGATTCACCTATTAAAAGATATCATGGGTACTTTCAAGTTTTGGCAGTAATGAATAAAGCTGCTGTAAACACCCATGTGCAGGTTTTTGAATGGATGTAAGTTATCAGCTCCTGTGGGTGGATGCCAGGAGTGCATTCCTGGATTGTATGGTAAGGGTGTGTTTAGTTTTCTGTTTTTTGTTGTTGTTGTTGTTTTTTAAGACAGAGTTTCGCTCTTGTTACCCAGGCTGGAGTGCAATGGCACGATCTTGGCTCACCGCAACCTCCACCTGCTGGGTTCAGGCGATTCTCCTGCCTCAGACTCCTGAGTAGCTGGGATTACAGGCACGCACCACCATGCCCAGCTAATTTTTTGTATTTTTAGTGGAGACGGGGTTTCACCATGTTGACCAGGATGGTCTCTATCTCTTGACCTTGTGATCCACCCACCTCGGCCTCCCAAAGTGTTGGGATTACAGGCGTGAGCCACGGCACCCGGCTGAGTGTGTTTAGTTTTATAAGGTACTGGCAAAGTGTCTATCAACGTGGCTGTCCCATTTTGCATTCCCATTAGCAATGAATGTGAGTTCTTGTTGCCCCACATCTTTGCCAGAATTTGGTGTGGCCAGTGTTCTGGATTGTGGCCTTTCTAATAGTGGCGTAGTAGTATCTCATTGTTTCTGATGACTTACAATGTGGAGCACCTTTTCAGATGTT
This sequence comes from Saimiri boliviensis, assembly GCF_048565385.1. Lineage (NCBI taxonomy): Eukaryota > Metazoa > Chordata > Mammalia > Primates > Cebidae > Saimiri > Saimiri boliviensis. The sequence continues at coordinate 110,218,046 of NC_133458.1, forward strand.
TATTTACCATCTGTATGTCTTCTCTGGTGAGGTATTCATAGAGGTCTATGGCCTGTTTTTTTAATTGGGATTTTGTTTTCTTATTGTTAAATTTTAGGAGTTCTTTGTGTATTTTAGAAACTAGTCCTTTACTTGATAGGCATTTTGAAAATATTTTCTTCCATTTCATGGCTCACCTTTTCATTCTCTTACAGAGCAGAAATTTTTGATTTTAATAAAATCCAGCTTATCAATTTCCTATTTTATGGATTGTGATTTTGATATTGTATCTTAAAAGTCATCACCAAACACAAGACCAGCTAGATTTTTTTCTAATGTTATTCTCAAGGTATTGTTAAGTCTAGGGTCCATTTTAATTTAATTTTTGTGAAGGATGTAAGGTCTGTGTCATGATTCATTTTTTAATTTTTTGCCTGCAGATGTCCAGTTGCTTCTGTACCACTAGTTGAAAAATCTGTTTTTTCACAGTTGTATTGCCTTTGCTCTTTTGTCAAAGATTAGTTAACTATGGTCATGTGAGTCTACTTTTGAATTCTTTAATTCACCTATCTGTTATTTCACCAATATCACATTGTCGTGATTGCTTTAGCTTTATAGTAATCCTGGAAGTCAAATAGTATCATTCCTCTAACTTTGCTCTTCTCTTTCAATATTGTGTTTGCTATTTTTGGTCCTGTGCCTTTCTGTATTAACTGTAGAATCACTTTGTCAATATCCACAGAATAACTTGCTGGAATTTTGATTGAGATTGCTTTGAATCTATAGATGAAGTTAGGAAGAACTGTCTTCTTGACAAAAGTTGAGTTCTCCTGTCCATGAATATGGAATATTTCTCCATTTATTTAGTTTTCTGTGTCTTTCATCAGAGTTTTATAGTGTTCCTCATACAGATCTTGTCTATAGTTTGTTAGATTTAAATGTAAGTAGCTTTTGGGAGGTGCTAATGTAAATGGTATTGTGTTTTTAATTTCACAGTTTACTTGTTTATTGCTGGTATTTAGGAAAGCAATTGACCATTCGTATATTAACCTTGTATCCAGCAATCTTTCTGTAATCACTCATTAGTTCCAGGCCAGGTTGCTTCTGCAGCATTAGATGCATTCCTAGTGGCCCCAGTGTAAGAAGGTTATAAACAAACCACACACCATAGGGCTCTTGTGATTCTGTGGCCTTGAGGGAGGGACAGAGAGAGGACAGTGGGGCATGCTGACTTTCAAACCTTGAGTTTCAAAACCATTGGAAGTTTTTTATGCAAGGTAGGTATTTACTTTCAGAAATGTTGGGGAGGGAATTTCTGAGTCTGGGAGAAGATTGGACTAGAAATACCTCCATTCTGCACCTCATGTATCTGCAGATTATTTTACAGGTGTAACTCCACAAGGAAGCTGTATGAAATATGCAGGCCTTTTCTTATTTTCTCTACAATTTGTATTATTCTTCTATGTAGCTTTCCTCTGTAAAATTATATATCACTGTGTCTGTTACCTAGCTAAAGTAAAATTGGTTTGTTTTGAATGGAATGTTTATAGTGTTTAAGTCATTTTAGACTCTCCTTATATAATAAGTTATCTGTGGCCAAAGTAAAGGTGAAAATAGCTTGCCCCAAATTGCAAGTATGCTAAAGCTCGAAGCTCCAAAATAAAAAGTGTAGCTGTGGTCATGGGTTTCAGGGCACGTTCTGCCACTGAGGATTTTGATCTCTGGCAAATCACTCAGCCTCACAGACCTGAGGTTTGTATCTGGTCAGTGGGGGTGATAATATTTCCACACATAGCAGTTGAAAAGATGAAATGAATAGGACATTGAAAGTGCCGTGGGAGTGTTTTTCTGGCCCAAGAGGAATGGCCTTTCTTGGGAAGCTGACCTCACCCTTTCCCTTGTGAGCTCTAGATCCCATCTTTGGGCCTGGGCTGGTCCTGGACCACAGCCCCCAAATCTGTTTTAGGGGGTCCCTGGAGCCCATCATGGTTCTTAGCTTTCTCCTGTTAAAGTAACAGTGGACCCTGTCTGTGGGTCCCAGCGAAGCGTCCAGGAGGATGCAGGAATTCACTGCAGACCTCTCTGATGAGCAGCGCACTCACTCTCAACTGAGAAGACGGGGCTCTGAAACCAGATCTACTCTGATGGATTTAATTGTGTCAGTCACATCTTTTGAAAGTGTTATTTGAAATTTTGAAAACATTTGATTAGTGGTTTTTAAATCACAACATATGCATTGGCAGTGTTCAGAAAAGCATTGAAGACTGGTGATGGCAGCAGGCGCAGAGTAGTTGTCCTGCCCAGCTTGTTGGCTCCTCTCTTCCACCCACAGGGCCTGTGCATGTAGTGTCTTGTCATCCCATCATGACAGCCCTGGCTCCTGAGTGGCAGATCCAGGCCTGGCATTCAGCTCCCACGTCCAGCCATGCCCATATCCTCTTAGAGACACAACCCTGCCCATTCAGCCCTATATGGTAGCACTAGGGCACACGCATCTGTGCCTTCTGCTCTTTTGATTTAGTACCTTCTCATCATGAGCAGTGTTTCAGTTTTGTTCTTAAGCTTTCTGGTTATCCTACAGTCACTCAGTAAGTGTGGCATTGATAGATGAATTCGGTGAATTTAGTTGATCGTAACAGTGCATCCCAATAGTGCTTGCTTTTAGATATTTAAACTTTCTCTTCTATCCTGCCTTATCGTTTTTAAGTACATTTTCCCATCTTTTAAAATTACATATGAAATGTATCAAACACTCCAATTTTTTTCTAAGGGTGGGTCTTCTTAGAGTCAGACGGACTTCACTCAGAACTTTGAGCTTGTGTCTAATTACCTGAGTTGGGCATTTATATATTGAGCATTTTTTTCTTTAAAAATGTCATTTCTAAAACACATTGACAGCTGCGAATGTTTGCTGTCCATTACATTAACCCCATTTCCAAGTCACGAAACTAGGACAGCAGATCTGTCACCAGAGGAGTGAGGCTGTCACAGTGACCACCCCTCAGCTGGTGCCGTCTTCACCTGGAGGACTGGCTGTAAGTGTTTAGAATCAGCGCAGAGCAACCACTGTAGCAAGATGGTGGAACTATTGCAATCTCTGATGACCTCCAACAATTTAGTTTTCTTTCCTAAACTGAACTTCATCTCTTGTCCTAATTCGCTTAGAGTCCTAGACTCCTGGATGTGCAGTATTCTTTGAGATGATCACGTCCAATTTCCACATTATAAAGATAGAGGAAGCTGAGACTCAGAAATATTAGCAGTCAGACAACTTACAAAGATGAATATAAGCTTTTAATTTTTTCCAGTTTAATCCCTTTTCATTTGATACTAAGGCCATTATGCCTTTGTTCCAATCTCTAAAACAATTTCGGTTTGTGTTTTAAGCCTCAGTTCTTAATTGTTTCTTGTTGAAGCAGAGGAATATAATATAATCCTGAAAAGAAAGACATTTCTTTTTACTAGTCTTATAATAGATTTCCCAGAAATGTTGTGGTTGCATTTTTTAGCATATGGTACGTATATATATATTTTTAAATAAAGTCATATATGTTCTTTAAATTTTAAAAATGGAAGACATAAGTAAAGGAAAAAATGATAGATGTTACTGCTATTCAGTCCCCGAATATTGGGAGGAAGGGTGGACAGCAGGTTCAGCGTTCTCCAGTCCAAAAAGCACTCCCGATGTCAACCAGATCCAATCATAGGCTGCCTTTTTCCTTGTACTTGGAGTCATGCTGCATGTATGATTCTTTTCTCGTCTCTTAGATTAATAAGTTTACCCGTGGATTTTACAAACATAATGCAGGTCTTATTTTTCATGGCTACACAATGTCCATCTGGACCTGCATGTAATTCACCTCCTTATACTTATTCATTTAGCATGTTTCTGGTTTTTAATACCACAGACAATGCTTAGGTGACCATTTTTCTGCATCATGTCCTTTTTTCTGAATTCTGGATTGCTGCCTTAGGACCATTCCCACATGTGGGCCCCAGACTTGGTTCTGTGTTATCAAGTCTGTTTCCCAGATTAGCTAGCAATTGACAGAGCTCCATGCCATGGGTCTGGTGGACGCCTTCCTGGTAACTCTCAGCGGGCACCTAATCTTCACCTCTGGCACAAGCACTTGGGCCAGGTGCAGTTGGACAGCCACAGCATCGACCCTCAGGCAGGCGCAGGCATGCCTGTTTTCTGCTGGAGAGAGGCTTTGGGGCACCTGGTGTTAATTGGCTGATGTGTCCCCTCCATAGAACAGCCACCCTAGTGGCAGCATTTTCTTCTCTCCTTTGAGAACTGATGACATAGCTCCTGCATTAGGGGGAGAGATTCCCCAAACAGCAAATTCCTACCAAAATCTAGCCAGCAGGACTGCTCCTCGTCAGAAAGCCATTTATGACTCTCTCAAGAGTGTATGGGTCTGGGCTATGGCAGCTGTGGTTCTGTGTGAACTGGTTGAGATTGTGCCAGTTTTGTGGAATTTTCCTAGTAAGTTAGGTCAAAATTTCCCCTTTTTTCTCTCTTTCATAACCGCATGATTAGCATGACAGTAATGCCAGTAAAATCATAGACAGGCTGTCCCCATCACGAGGTCTGTTTTGAATTCTCCAGGCTCCCTCGCAGCTCCTGCCTGTATACACACATGCTTTTTATTTTCCCATTCTAATCACAGCAGACGTGGCTTTTATTCTGCTTTTCCCGATGATTGCTGATGACGTCTCTCCATGCTGCCGTGTGATTTTCCTGGTTACTGCTTGCTGGCTGTGTGGTATTCCACTGAGGGGGCCCATTTTACCCCTCTCTCATTTCTAGTGTGTTTCTGGTCTTTCCCACTATAATGGGAATATAATGAATATGTGGCACAGATGTCTTTCTCTGCAGGTTAGCTATCCCATGTGGTTATTGAATACTTCCTTTCTCAATCTCCTTAGAAGTGGGACCTCTAGGTGTTTCAGATTCACCTGATAAATATCACCAAGTATATTAATCTTTTCTCATGATGTTCATACAAACATATCCAAGACTGAGTAATTTATAAAGAAAAAGAGGTTTAATGGACTCACAGTTTCACATGGTTGGGGAGACCTCATGATCATGGCAGAAGGCGAAGGAACCGCAAAGACACATCTTACGTGGTGCCAGTTGAGAGTGTGTGCAAGGAAACTGACCTTTATAAAACCATCAGTTCTTGTGAGACTTACTGTCACGAGAACAGCATGGGAAAAACCCACCCCCATGATTCAGTTACTTCCCACCGGGTCCCTCCCACCACACATGGGGATTGTGGGAGCTGCAGTTCAAGATGAGATTTGGGTGGGAACACAACCAAACCATATCACCAAGTTATCAAAAATGGGCTCAGTTCCTCAGAGTGTCTTCAGCTCTAAACAAAATAGCCTTTGCTGTGGAGAGAAAGGATTGCCCAGCAACTCATAGGTGACCCTGCGCTCTGACACCCAGGGACATCCTAGCCCATCTGTGCGCCTGTGCGTCAGTGCACCCTGCAGCCCACCCGTCAGGCCACCTGCCAGCACATCTATCAGAACATCTACCAACACACCTGCCGAAACACCTGCCAGTAGGCATGGGCCTTGCTGCTTCCGGAAAGTCAGACTCCAAGGCAAAGAGAAGATGGTGCTGCTCCATAGGCCTGCCTCCCCCAGGCAAACACGGTCGAGGGAGGCAGCACCACCCAGCGCGGACCGTGCATCCGAGTGCTGGGATGCTTTGCTGTAGACCGTGGGGAAAGCACTCTTTTTCTGTTAGTGAAACTTTAGAGGCCTTTACCGTGGAAGTAAGATACGTACATGCTCACATCGAGGGACTTGTATCCAGCAGACAGGGGCGAGTGTGGGAGAGCAGTTCTTTTCCTCAGGAGGAAGCCTACTCAGCCTTTGGGCAGGAGAAGGCCTGGTTTCCTTCAGCGAATGAGCTGCAGGCCGAGCCTGGATGTCTCGGAACACCTCAGTTTCACCCACGGCCCGAAGTCGCATGTGTCCTTGTGTTTGAGCTGCAGGGTCACAGGCTAGAAGGGAGAGGAGGGTTGTGGAGTCCAGTCGTTTTCCTTCCCCCAAGAGGAAGTGGGCGGGGACAAGACCCACAGCCCTCCCTTGGCAGCACAAGGAGCCAGGACACTAGCAAGGCCGGGCCACTTACTGGCTCTTTACAGTCTGTTCTCTGAGCTCACTGCAAGCCGTTCCTTCTCTTGGCAACCAGGATTCCAGGACACATGCTTCCCTCACAGATGTTTCTCGGGGGCTCCTTACCTAGAAGGAGGGGGGTTTCATGCTGATGTGACTGTTGTCCAGACCCACCCTGAGACCAGAGAAGGTGCCTTGGGCTCCACCTGGGACTTGAGGGTTTTATATTGCTGCAGGGTGAATGGGAAACTCCTTCTGGCTGGGAGGAAGGCAAAGCCACATCAGGCGCGTCTGCTTTGCTCTAGTAACTCGCTTCCTCTCTGCCTTGACACGGGAACAAGTGCACCCTTGGAGCACTCACTGTTCATGCTTTCAGACCTAGGAGCAGCTTTCAGAACTAGGAGCAGCAAAGGCCATTGGCCTTACGTGCAGACAGGACAGGCCACATGTGTGAGTCATTAGTAAACCCGAGGTTTGCACATCAGCAACTGACAGTGTGTTAACAGGACATGCCTGTCCCAACAGTTGCAACTAACCCGTGTTTCGCTTGGTGTCTTCCAGCCTGCAACGTGTGGTACTTGAACTCTGTGGAGATGGAGTCCCTCACCGGCCACCAGGCGATCCAGAAGGCCCTGAGCATCACCCTGGTCCAGGAGCCACCCCCTGTGTCCACCGTCGTGCACTTCAAGGTGTCAGCCCAGGGCATCACCCTGACAGACAATCAGAGGAAGTGAGTGCCCGGAGGGAGGCAGGAGCCGTCAGCAGGGGTGGGGCTGTCACCTTCCTCTTGCCCTTCCCTAGTGTGAGTGGTCATCCAGGTAAATCGTTAGCCATCCTTGAGACTGTCAGTAACCCAGCGTCTGTCTAGGCTTTTTTCTGTCATTAAACAGGTCCTGGGAACCACATAGAAACGATTAACATTTGTTCTGAAGGTGATTTTTCTTAGAAATCAGTAAAATTTTTTTTTAAAAAAAAGACATTTGGTGTTTTAAAATTACACACATACACACATAATTTGCAAACGTAAAAAAACCTTTTTAACCCAGTTACTTAAAAACACTGATATTACGATCAGAATCCGTTGGTCCTGGAACCTGTTGTTTTCACAGAGGGTCCTCTCCTTTCAGGTGAGAGTATGACTTCAATATGTACTATTTCCTTTGGCCAATTTCCAGTGACTTTGGTCAGAGCTGTTACTGAGCCAGCTGTGCTGGAGCAGTTGCTCCTGCCGCGGACCTTTACTGAACGCCTGGCACGAGCATGGGACAGAGCAGCCACAGGCCTGTTCCTCTCTCCTTCCCCCCAGAATGCCATCCCTGAGTGGAGCCTGCGGCCTGGGAACAGAGCATTTCAGATGCAATTATTTTGTCTTGTGTAGTTGAGGAGGCATGTTGGCATCAACCGTGGCAGCCGCACGATGGTGGGAACCGTCACAGCAGACAGGTCCGCAGGGGACACTAACACCAGCCTGGTTTTTTTCCCAGGATGCTCCCCTAGCAGGGCCCCCATGCCTAGGAGCAGGACATTTTCATGATCTGCTCAAACCACCTGGGAGGTTGAAGGCAGGATCTTCCTCTCCATAGCTTCAGGAACAAGTGAGTGCGACAGGTTTCGCTCATAACCCTTCACCTGCTAAGAAAAGGAGCACAAAGCAGAACTTGGGCTTTGCTGGTCAGACCCAATCAGTGCCCCGACACAGACCAGCAGATGACACTGGGCAAGGTCCCAATGCTTGATGCTCTCATATTTCAGCCCTGCACCAAAATACCTATTTCAAGGTTTAGTGTTTCAAATGAAAAGGGCACTCAGTAAGTGCCCTGTGTGGCAGACGCAGGGTCAGAGGCGTGGCTTAGCCCCACTGTGCTCTCAGGGTCAGGGTCAGGGGTGTGGCTCAGCCCCACTGTGCTGTCAGGGTCAGGGTCAGGGGCATGGCTTAGCCCCACTGTGTTCTCAGGTCAGGGTCAGGGTGAGGGGCGTGGCTTAGCCCCACTGTGCTCTTAGGGTCAGGGTCAGGGTCAGGGGTGTGGCTCAGCCCAACTGTGCTCTCAGGGTCAGGGTCAGGGTCAGAGGCATGGCTTAGCCCCACTGTGTTTTCAGGTCAAGGTCAGGGTCAGGTGCGTGGCTCAGCCCCACTGTGTTTTCACGGTCAGGGTCATAGGCACAGCTCAGCTGCACAGTGGACTCAGGGTCCAGGGCATGGTTTGGCTGTGTGAGGGACTCATGGTCAGGGTCAGGGGGCATAGCTTTGCTGTTTGGTGGACTCAGAGTTAGGGTTGTGCCTTGGCTTTATGGTAGACTTAGGATCAGGGGCATGGCTCATCTGCATGGCAGACTCAGGGTCAGAGTCAGGGGTGTGGCTCATCTGTGTGGCGGGGTCAGGGTCAGGGTCAGAGGGATGGCTCATCTGCATGGTGGAATCAGGGTTGGGAACATGCCTCAGCTGCATAGTTCACCCAGGGTCCAGGTTAAGCATGGCTCAGCTGCCTGGTGGACTCAGGGTCAGAATCGGGGGTATGGCCCAGCTGCACGGCGGACTCAGGGTGTGTTGGGCATAGCTCAGCCACACAGTGGACTTGGGGTCTAGGACATGGCTGAGCTACACAGCTCACCTAGGGTTTCCGTTGGGTGTGGCTAAGCTGCGCGGTGGCCTCAGAGTCAGTGTTAGGGGCATAGTTGAGCTACATGGTGGACCTAGGGTCTGGGATGTGAATCAGCTTCCTAGTGGACTCAGGGTCAGGCTCAGGGCATGGCCAGGCTGCCTGGTGGACTCAGGCTCACAGTCAGGAGTATGGCTAGGCTGCCTAGTGGACTGAGGGTCAGGGTCAGGGGGTATGGCTAGGCTGCATGGTGGACTCAGGGTCTGGAGGCATAGCTTGACTACATGGTAGACTCAGGGTCAAGGTTGGGCTCCTTAAGGTCCCTCACAATGTTGACTGTTCCCTCCTCCCTGCTGCCCTTGGGGGAGCTGTTATTTCTTCATAAGATCTGTTCTATGTGCTCTTGTCAGGGTTATCTTTTTTTCTGCGTCTCTTTAGTTTCCCTGCATTCTTTATACTCCCTGGAGATGGGTCATGTCCACATCAGTACAGATCTTTCATATTGTAAGAGTGAGAGTTCAGACTGGCTTATTCTGGACAAAAGGGGCATCTTCTCACCAACAATCAGCACATCTTCTCACCAACAAATGCACCTGTTTGAGAGGGCCTGCTGGTGCTGCAACCTGGCATTGAAGCACCCCCAGGCTCTGCCTCTGCCCTTATCTGTCTCCTGGCCTCTCCCTTCATCTCCAGATGAGTTTTACCCTGTGCCAGTGCAGAGTCACTCCCAGGAGAGGGTTGACCCCAAAGCCAGCCAGACTGGCCCAGCCTGGACACAGCAGAGTGTTGAGATGGTGTCCTTTGGGGTCCGTGTGGACTGGGTGGATAGCACTCTTGGAAGGAAGGGCTAGGCAGGTGAGCCGGAGGAGGATGCCCCAGGTGGTCATGTCAGTGACTGAGGGCTGGCAGGTGAGCCTGGATGGAGGTCTCCATGAGGGTCGTATTAGTGACCATGTGGAGCCCTTCTCTAAAGAACGTACCATGCACAGCACTTTACCATTCACTCAGTGCTTTCAGATCTATGACTGCATCTGACGGGCGTCTGTCCTGTGGAAAGAGTGGGCTGGTATTGTGATCCTCTTTTCACAGGTGAGGAAACCGAGGCTCGGAGGTGGAGGCTGTTAGTGGTTTCCTTACAACCTTGCAGCCAGCAGTGTCTGGCAGAGCTGGAGGGGCTTGCTTGTGTCCATCTCACACCCACCAGCTTTTCCAGTTTGTTAGGGCTTCTTTTTTGGGAGTGGGGGGAGGGGGGATGGAGTCTCACTCTGCTGCCCAGGCTGGAGTACAATGGCACGATCTTGCCTCCCTGCAATCTCCGCCTCCTGGGTTCAAGCAATTATCTTGTCTCTGTCCCCCGAGTAGCTGGAATTACAGCCACATACCACCATGCCCAGCTAATTTTTGTATTTTTAGTAGAGACAGGGTTTCACGAAGTTGGCCAGGCTGGTCTTGAACCCCTGACCCCAGGTGATCCACTCACCAAAAGTGCTGGGATTATAGGCGTGAGCAACCACGCCTGGCCTGTTAGGGCTTCTTGACATCATTCCCACCTTCCACACAGCTGGCAGTTTCGGCCCGTGTGGTGCTTCCGTCTACTGGTGACAACCTTTCTGCCCAACTTCATGACATCTGTTGACTTTGAATGAGCCCACACTTTCTTCTCTCCAAGTGACGAGTAAAAGTATAAAACGTTTTCTGCTGCAAGAATCTTCCTGTATGGTAGAGCCCGCCCAGTGAATCCCTGGTCTCTCAAAAGCCCCAGTAACAGGAGCCATCCTCTCTGCCCTGTGTCCCAACAGGCTCTTCTTCCGGAGGCATTACCCCGTCAACAGTGTGATTTTCTGTGCCTTGGACCCACAAGACAGGAAGTAAGAAATTTGCATTTTTATTAAACAAGGAATATACTTAATTCTGTCCCTTAATGTAAAAATTAACCTGACTTTTTTTGTCTTTAATTTGCAAGGTGGATCAAAGATGGCCCTTCCTCAAAGTGAGTTGCTGGGATTTCTTTACATTCTCTCTGTCTACAGTTACAGTTCAAAGTTGGATTCTGTTCTAGATTTCCATAAGGGGTGCCTTATAAGAAAATGATGACACTCTCCCAATTGCTTTAAAAAACAAGAAAGTAAAAGTGTTCTCGTTTTGGACGAGGATCTTTTTCTCCTGGCTGTTGGCGGGATGTGCAGTATTTACATGTGTCGTATAGCACTGTGGCATAGATACAGGGAGATGGATGGCACAGCCTTTTTGGTCATTTGGGAGAGGGTGGGCTCAGCAGTGCTGAGGTCTGCACAGCTAGAAGGAAGTGCTCCCTGTGTTCAGGTGTGCGGTTGAGGCGGGGGTTCCAAATTTACCAAATACAAGGGAGGGGGGTCTTCATCACGCCCTTGCTCCACAGACAGCCAGGCAGCTGTTAGAGGTCCCTCTTTTTGTTTTTTGTTTTTTTGAGACAGAGTTTTGTTCTTGTTGCCCAGGCTGGAGTGCAATGGCTCGATCTTGGCTCACTGCAACCTCTGCCTCCCGGATTTAAGCAATTCTCCTGCCTCAGCCTCCCAGGTAGCTGGAATTACAGGTGTCCATCACCACGCCCAGCTAATTATTTGTATTTAGCAGAGATGGAATTTTACCATGTTGGTCAGGCTGGTCTCAAACTCCTGACCTCAGGTGATGCACCCGCCTCGCCCTCCCAAAGTGCTGGGATTCAAGGTGTGAGCCACCGTGCCTGGCTTAGAGGTCCCCTTTTATAAGCACACTTTCCCTGGCTCCCTGAGTACCATGGCCTTGCTTCACTCACCTGTGCTCATTCCGGGCCCAGTGTTGCCATCAGGGCCAGCTGGGGGATCTGGTCCTAACCTCCCACTCGCGGGCACAATGGGCTGCTTCCTCCCAGCCTGGTTTTCTCAGCACAACCCAGATTTAATGACCACAGTGCCTGATCACAGACATCCTTCCCTGGAATCCTGATTTCAAATGGCTCATCTGTCCAGGGAGTTGCTCAGTGCATGTGTTAGCAGAAGGGAGGATAAGGAGAAGGAACCCTGGTACAGATGAACTGGGCTTCCCCGATGGGGACTGTGTTCTGGGCACACTCCCTCTCTGGCTGGTAGCAGAAATATGGACTTTCATCTGCTTGGAATTTGTGACTGTATTGGGGTTACTCGAGTGTCATTTCCACACCCTTCTGTGGTGTGGAAACTGCTAAATTTAAACAAAAAAAAAAAAAATCCTTCATTTTTCTAAGAAAGAGAAGAATCCTTTCCTCCAGATTTGGATAGGGATAATGGTTGTTATTGTGTGAAGTGCAGGACTCATAAAAGCCTAAGATAATGGCTTTAATTCTTCTAAGAAAAATAATTCGATGGGCTGTTCTTTATTAAAAGCCCCGGAACTCTATGTAGTTTGTAATTCAGGCTTCCCAGGCCTGAAAGGAGTGCCTGGTGTATTTCCCTTATGGTCCCAGTGGGTGGGAGTGTTGAAGTCCAGGCAGGACTGGCATTCTGGCATCATCTCAGGAGTCCCTGAGTCCCTTGCTGCTCACCTTGTAGACTGTGGTCTCATATGTCAGGGCTGGGGCTCAGGAATCTGCAGGGACAGGTGTCTGGGGATTCTGGCCCTGGCATGGGGAAGCATCTATAGAGGAAGTTGAGCCTCAGCTTTGACTCAGGTCCTAACCTGGGGCTGTAGGCAAGGCACTCACCTCTCAGCCTCAGGGTTCCCACTGCAGAGCTAGAGTCAGACATCTCATCTGCAGGTCTGTGAAGGCTGGAGGTGAAGTACGTAAATGGATAGCCAGAAGGGTGCTGGGCACATGGTAGATTTTTGAAAGGTGGCATTTAAGATTCCTTCCGGCGGTGCTGCTGGTACCTGGAGGAAGTAGAAGCTTGGGACCTTGTGGGACACTGACCGCTCTGACCGGACTTTCCTTTGGCAGAGTCTTTGGATTTGTGGCCCGGAAGCAGGGCAGTGCCACGGACAATGTGTGCCACCTGTTTGCAGAGCATGACCCTGAGCAACCTGCCAGTGCCATTGTCAACTTCGTATCAAAGGTCATGATCGGCTCCCCAAAGAAGGTCTGAAAGCCCCCCCTCACACCCAGACCCACCAATGCCTCTCGAAGCCCTGGAGACAGCCGTGGGGTGAGGGTGGGGGCCCCACTTTCTACCAAACTGATGAACCAGACATTCCAGGCCCATGAAGGGAAAGAGGATCTTCCAGCTCTACAAAAACAAGAACAAACATCACCATGAATTGGTCTTTCCTGAAAGTGACTTACCTGATACATCTCTGTAGCCACACGCTTTTTGGGTAGAAGAAGCTTGGCACGGGTGTACCACCCCCCAGGGTCCCCGTGGGAAAGGTATCTGCAAGGAAACAGCCCAGAACACGAGGTGGTCCCCACGTCCCTGGCACACCAGCATTCCAGGGGATGAGGAGTCCCAAGCCCTTGAGGCAGAGGTGCTGAGAGACTGCCCTCCTTGCCCATCGGCATGGGCACTCCTGCCCAGCTGCACCGGAGGCCGGGGGTCTTCCTCACCTTGTCTTTCTAAGACGGAGATGCTAATGAAACTGAGAAGTGGGGGTGTATGTTTGATGAAGGTTTGTGCAAGTCAGGCTCTTCTGGAACATCGGGGGGCCTACAACGAGGGGCCTTTGCGATGACGGGCTGTGAGGATGGGGTGGGGGGAGGAATTGGCCACTCCGCCACGGTGAGCGCCCCGAGCCTCCTGCTCACTTGTGGTGAGCTGGGTGAGCTGGGCTGGGGAGAGCTTGTGAGGACCCTGAGAGGAGAAGCGAGAAGGAAACAAAAATGCCATTTCTATATAATTTATATTTTACTTATGCCAAATTATTTATGATGATTAGCCATTGCTATGCTGTACCAGTGTCAAATGCTGCAGCCTGCCAAGCTGTGATTTTTACGAGGCTTGTCCCCATATAGGACACACGGCAGGCCCCTGGCCACCGAAATAGTGTGCAGCGGACTTCAGGCACTGCTGTAAGTCCGCCACGTGCCGTGCCACCCAAAGGTGGCTTTGCCTCAAGCAGCCTTTCTTCGATTGTGGATGACTTCCTTTCTGATGGGGAGAGTCCAGAAGGGATGGAAAATGCCTGGATTTAAGCTCAGCATCCCCCACACGGGCTTTTTGACCATTTTCAGGCCTAAAATGGTCTTTAGGCTGCACGTCCTAAAGTCCCTGTCTTTTTTATCAGCCCTCCTCGTGCTGCTCCTTGCCACCCTGGGCTTCCTGTTGGGGACCCTATGTGCTTGTGGCATGTGTGAGCAGAAGGGAGGGTGAGGAGAAAGAGAAGGAACCCTGGTACTGACAAGCTGTTTTTGAGTGCCACTGTTCGGCATCATCCAAGCTACTGAATCAGCTGTATTTTGGGCTTATTTCAACATGCCAGTGCCATGGTTTTCTTGCTTGAATCTGTCCATGATCAAGGGTTTGGGAGAATTCGGGACCCTGGAACATCCCCAGAGTGAGAGAGAAGACTGGGCCATGTCGGAATAAAGCCTTGGCCTGCTCCTCTCACAGCCCAGGTGCTCTGCAGGCACGCTGACTGTCCCGATTGCGATCCAGCCTGAAATTCCCTCTCCTCTGCCTTCAAAAGTCAAATCCCCACTCTTAGGCCATGCTGGTGTCACAGGCTCCTGTCAGGGAGCTGGGGTTTGGGAATGTGCTTTGTGAACTCTGCTTTAAAGTGAGGGGCCGAAGAGAACTTAGCAACAGGCAGAGTTGGAAGCAGCCAAATCACAGAAGGTGTTGTGTGCATGTGTGTGCGTGTGTGTGCATGTGTGCGCCTGTGTGTGTGCGTGTGTGTGCGTGCGCATGGGTGTGCACACATGAGTGTGCATGTGTGAAAGCAGGTGGACATTCCACTTTTTAGCTCCTATTGATGCACCAAACCAAGTGCCTCCTTTCCGTGCCAAATGTTTGCCTTGATCTTTGTGGACCTCCTTCCTTAACATGCGGTGGCGTGACTGTCAGGAGGTACCGGCATTTTCAGCAGATTCTCACCCGTTGGCCCTGATGTCTTTGGCAGAGGCTTCTGGCATCTTGGTTTTTCATCCACTGCAGGAATGTGGCCACGGGGAGCAGAGGTTTGTGCTTTCCTCAAGAGGCGCCTCATCCTGAGATGGTGTCTACTCACGTTTAACCAAAAGATTGCAGGCCAGTTCCTTTATCAAGGGCACCAGGGAATTTGCTCCAAGCAGATAGCTCCTTCTGAGGAACCTAAGGAAGCAAGCTTCCACACTTTCTGAAGAGCTGGTACAGGAGGTTTCTTTCTTCCTTTTGTGTTACATGTGCATTAAACAGAACAAGATGTGTGTCATCACAGATTGTGCTGTGGGCTCAGAAACCGCGAGAGAGCCCCCACCGTGGACTCTGGCTCTAGGGCCACAGGAAAAGGCACGTTTCCAGGCATTTTGCCTCCAGGGCTCCCACTGGGCAGGCGCATACCGCCCTGGGGAGTAAATGCCCAGAGTTCACGAACTATGCCCAGTGCATGTTATGGCCAGGATCCTACTAACTACTCAGAAAAAGTACGTATTGTATTCCTCCAGTGTTAAGCTATAGCCATGTTAAAAGTCACCGTGCATTTATCCTCAGCATCAAATACCTTGTAACGTCTTCTCTGCCTTACTTGTTAGTGCATATTTTTACTTTTCTGATACTGTAAAGAATATATCCAGTATGTAAATGAATGTTCTATAAATCCTTTGTATAGTCATTTTCTCTGCTCTTTAAATATCATCTCTATTCAGAGTATAATAAAATTATCAACTTGGTAAGCCTCCGTGAGACAAGTATTTGAGTACCCTGAAGTATGTTTGTGTGTGTTTGCACGTGTGTATGTGTGTGCATGTGTGCACTTTTGTGAATGTCTCTGCACATGTGTGCATGTGCTTGCACAGATGTATGTCCGTCCACGTGTCTGTGTGCATCTGCGTGTGTGCTCATGCATGAATGTATGTTCGTGTGTTTACAGATCAGTGGTTTCAGTTATAAATTCACAAATGTTTTGCCTTCAGGAATATATGAAGATTTCTGCCCAGAGACCTTTGAAATGTTATATCCAAAGATCTTTGAAGATTAACCACAATGCACAGTGTTGGTAATGGGTCCTGACATGATTTTGATGTTGCTATGAATACTCCAGCTGCAGGACACACCCCTGAAGTGGGCCAGCCAGAGGGACTTCCCAGTGTCTATTCAGAGTGGGCACTAAAAGTGAATATTGAAACTCTGGTGGTTTCACTTACACATCAACACATGTTGGAGACAGCCATTGTCACCTGCCTCTTCCCTTCCCCAGCCAAGGCTTCTCCCTCCCTTCCTCAAGGGAATTTGCCCCTTTATGCTGACTCTCTGCCCTCTTGGGCCGGTCCCCTCCCTTCTGAGTCAGGTGACAGAGCACAGGACCCCATCTAACCTCATTCCCTCAGATTCAAACCAGAGAAGAAGCAATGCTTTGGGCTTACTTGGTCATGGACAGATAAAGATTTCAATTAGCCGCCATTCCCTGCCACCGTGCAGTTTTCTGCCTGCGTGGTCCGCCCCCAGAGGCTCTAACTTTCCACTCTGAGGAGACAGAGGAAATACTTCACCCCAGCTATGTTGGGAGAGTTGACTTGAAATGGTCCTGGTGTTACTGCTTTAGAGCAAAAGGAGAGCAGGCGGTGGCAGGTCATATCTTGTCCAGCAGGAAGCTCCCAGTGAGTCTTTGGAGCCAGTTGTTGCCCAGACCTTTGACCAGTGTCACACGGTGGAAAGGTGGACAATGATTTCACTGTAGTTTAGGGAGTGTGCTTTCCAAGCACATGGTCCTTGTCACAGTTACTGGGCTCCGTAGGATGTGTGCATGTCCCTAGGTCCCTGACCAGAGCCAGCCCTGGGGACAGTCGGAGAGACCCAGTGGCCGTGAGACCTCAGCTGGACCGGCTCCTGCCACTTGCTGCACGAGGATGTTGTGGGCTCTCCATTCATCTCTCTGCAATGTGTTACCCAATGCGTACCTGGACCTTACCGACTGGGGTCGCCCTTCTATCATGTGATGGGCACCTTGGCCCCACCAGGTGGTGGGGCGTCAGGTCATTGATCTATTGTCTAATGAACAGCTTGGATCTGCCTGCTGGGGAACGGTAGGTCCACAGCTCAGGTGTGCTTCTGTGTCTCTTCCTGTCCTCAGGGAGGTAGGGTAGGCATCACACATGCTATTCTGTGGAACATTCTACATACCAGTTAGATTTTCTCTTGGTTGCTTGTATTGGTCAATTCTTCTGCATTCTTTCTTTCTGTCTAGTCATTTGTCTTAGTCTGTTTGGGCTGCTACAACAAGGATATCACAGAATTATAAAATACAAACTTTTTTTCTCACAGTTATGGAGGCTGAGAATAGCAGAACTATGCATTTTTTTTAAGCACGCCTGGAATACTCGCCAAGATAGATCATGTTCTCAGCCAGGAAAAAAATCTCAACAAATTTATCCAGAGCATGTTCTCTGATCATAATGCAATGAAAGTTAAAATTAATAATAACAAGATCAACAATTTCTCAGTACTTGGAAATTAAACAACACTCTTCTAAATAACCTATGGTTCAAAGAAATCTCAAAAATTTTTAAAAAGATAAAACAGAATGAATTCTATAGAGCATATATCAAAACCCACAGGATGCAGCTACTGTAGTGCTGAGAGGGAAATTTATAGCACTAAATGCTTACGCTAGAAACGAGGAAAGGTCTCACATCCGTAACAGATGTGGCTTGGGTTGGTTTGGAGCAGTGAGTTTCACTGTCTCTCCCTGCCCTCTGCAGCCCAGTTGACTCAGCCCAGAGTACTAGAATCACTGTGATCTTTCGGTGTTGCTTGGTGCCTCAGGCAGACCTATTCTTAAGTACATGTGAGGCACCTCTTGAGGAGGCACTGAAATAATAGCTTGGGCCCACTTTGAAAGAACTGAGTTGAGACTCGGTGGTCTAGGTGCTGTCAGTGGCTACACTCAACAACACAGATGAAGCTCAGAAATAACCACAGGCCAAAAAAGCCAGACCTATCATAGAGTACTTATTATTTAATTTCATTTAGATGGATATCACAATCAGACAAAACTAACTCATGGCAGTAGAACCCAATGTTTGCACTTACCAGGTTAGCTATGGTTTACGTACGTATTCAAGCTTCCCTCTACTGAAGAGAACCCAAGGAATGTCCGACCCAGGAACAAACCAGAGTGGTCACAGGTCAAAGCATCCTTCCTGCCATCCTTCCTGCCATCTGGGCCATTTTCATGATGTTGATTATTCCCAGCCACGAGCATGGAACATTTCTCCATCTGTTTTTGTCCTCTCTTATTTCATTGAGCAGTGGTTTGTAGTTCTCCTTGAGGAGGTCCTTTGCATCCTTTGTTAGTTATATTCCTAGGTATTTTATTCTCTTTGTAGCAATTGTGAATGGGAGTTCACTTTTGATTTGGCTCCCTGTCTGTTATTGGTGTATAGAAATGCCTGTGATTTCTGCACATTGATTTTGTATCCTGAGACTTTGCTGAAGTTGCTTATCAGTTTCAGGAGATTTTCGGCTGAGATGGTGGGTCTTCTAAATAAACAATCATGTCATCTGCAAATAGAGACAATTTGACTTCCTCTCTTCCTATTTGAATACACTTTATTTCTTTTTCTTGCCTGATTGCCTGATCAAAGCTTAAGTCACATGAACCACTCCCGTGTCATGAGTTGATAAGTGTATAAACAGCCTCTCCCCAGTGCCATGGGGGCTGGCTTATGATTAACTTGTTTAGAGCTCCAATGGCAGCTCCACACTGAATGGCTCAAGAAGAGCGCGGTGACCTTAGCTGCCTGGAAACGAACTGTTGAAGGCGGCTGGGTTCTCCCCGACAGGAGGGGTCCAAGTCTCTGCTGATGGGGACGTTTCTTCTCCAGTGCTCACATGGCAGCTGGCCCATCCCGGTTTCACAGATCATGAAGCTCAGGGTAGGAAAAGTTTAGTGATTTGGCTATGGTCGGGAGACAGGCATAGAAAAATATGAAGAATTTGTTCTCCTGTGGTCCGCTTTCCGCCCTGCTTTTCTCTTTGCTTTAATTTCTGTGTATAGAGGCACCCAGCCAACTAGCACAGAACGCAGCGAAAACTCAGCCCACGGGATTCCAGAGCCTGTGTCCTCTGCTGTGGCACGGAGAGGCCTTCTGTGCACACACACCCCCAGTGACCCATTTCTCCCGAGTGGTTCCCTCTTTCTGCCCTTTGCGCTGCATTTTGACAGAAAGATTTGAACTCAGTTTACATTTTCAATGGACTAAGGACAGTAGCAGATGGGAGGGAGCGACTGAGAGCACTGTGGTGCAGTCCTGCCCCCTGGTGGGCAGCACCGCTTACTACAGCAGGCCTTATTTTACTACGTGATTTGCGAAGATCAGGGCTGCATATGTTACTGGCTAGGTTCAAAATGGAAAGCTAGTGAAATGGAAAATTTAGTGGTCAGAAATGTGAATGCTGAAGCCACGTCGCCTGGCTTCAAATCTTGGCTCTGCCCTGTATTCACTCTAGTACAATGACAAGTTACTTAGCTTCTCCCGTTTGTCAAATAGGAAAAGTAATCAGGCTTACATGCCGAGATGGTGGTGAGAATCAGATGCGTTAATCTACATTGATTCAAATGATGCCTGGCAAGCACTCCTTACTTAACAATATCTAGACAGAGTTATCTTTTAAAAGTAGTGAATAGGATTTTCTACAGTCCCCATTAAGTCATTTGACAGGATTCGTGGATGTTCAGCATCTCAAACTGTGAAACATTGAGACCCATTTCACACAGACTAGTTATCCTCTGCAATAGTGACCACATAGGACAGGGGTTGGTAAGCTTTTTTAAGGGTGGGAGTGCTGGGCTGGCTTAGACTAGACAGGCAGGGCCAAGATGAACCCCTCACTCTGCTGGGGCTAAGGCAGCCCCCATCTTCAGGTGACTGACGCATGGGTTGGGGTCTCTCCCAGTCTCAGCACACACAGCAGCTGACATTATCACTGTGGTAAGTTCCCATAGGCAGGAGAGAGCAGACCATTCTCCTCCTGTGCCACTTCCTCACCCTGCCTCCTGCTCCCCACCCACGGTTCGGCTATCTTTGCCATCTGACCCTGACTATAAAGAAATGCCAGGAGATAAAACAAAAGCAATTCCCTTTATGAGGCAATGAAAACCTTCTAAAATTGATTGTGGTGATGGTGGATATACTAAAAACCATTTACTCTTACACTTCAAATGTGTGAATCGTATGGGATGTGCATTATGTCTCAATAAAGTTACTATAAAAGTAAAAGAATCTAAAAGGAGACTACAGACAAACTCAAGAGGTCTCAGATTGTGGGCCGTCATCCTTAGGTCTCTGCACACAGATTGCTGGGGGAACAGTGGCCTTACAGTGACAAAATGGCTATCTATGGTCATGTGACGTGCTACTTTCGAGACCCAGACTTGGGAATCAAAGTGAAAATAAACTTTATTGGCTGGACACAGTGGCTCATGCCTGTAACTCTAGCACTTTGGGAGGCCGAGGTAGGGGGAATCACTTGAGGTCTGGAGTTCGAGGCCAGCCTGGCCAACATGTTTAAAACCCATCACTACTAAAAATACACACACACACACACACACACACACACACACACACACACACACAAACACAAACAATTAGCCTGGAGTGGTGGTGTGTCCTATAATTCCAGCTACAAGGAAGACTGAGGCAGGAAAATAGTTTGAACCTGGGAGGTGGAGGTTGCAGTGAGCCGAGATTGCACCATTGCACTGCAGCCTGGGTGGCAGAGCAAGACTTCATCTCAAAACAAAAACAAACAACAAAGCAAAACAGAAAGTAAACTTTATCCATCAGACAGTCTTCTGGCTGGTGCTAGTTTCAAGAACTACAAACACCCTGCAGTGGATGAGTTTGTGTGATGGCACCATCTCAATCCCTTCATCTGTGCCATGGTGTTACTTGGCAGCCTTAGCAGCAAAGTATGCCAAAAAAGAACTGACCGGTAGGGGTAGGAAAACTGAGAGACAGGAGGAGAATTTGGGGACAGGCAAACTTCCCAGGCACAATGGGGGGCTCTAAGTAAAGTGGCCAGTTCTCCAAAAGATCTGGGCTCAGCTTTCCAACTTCACCTTAGATTAAGAAATTTAACCCAACAGGTAGGAATGCACAACGATGGGCATTGCTGCTCCAAGCCAGTCAGGGAGAAGACCGGAGTCTTTTTGATCATCATTCCATCATCATCTGGGAACGCGGGAGCAACAGAATTTGATCGTAGAAGCGGGGACTGTTGAGAACTGGGCATAGACTTGGAGCTTGGACAAATGGTTAGATGGGGCTCACGCCTGCACAGCAGCCTCAGTGGAGAGCTGGAGAGCTTGGTGGAGACACCAGGACACAGGCAAGGAGGGATCCCCGCAGCTCTGTGGGCCCCATGGCTGGTTTATCCCACAGTGGTTGAGTTTCTTCTAGGGCTGGTCTGGGACTTAAACTTCTTTTAATGCTATAGTGCACGTGTCCTCGTTTGTTAATTACTTTCTCAGCCAGTCATCTAGACTCCATGAAGTGCCACGCATCATGAAAAATGCTGAGAGAGTTACAAAAAGATTTTTTTTTTTTCTCACCCTCGAAAGTCTTATGGGGAAGATAAAACTGTAAATAAATAATATCAACTCCATGTGGCCCACGCTGTGGGTGTGGTTTGTAGGAGAAGACCTATAGCTGTGTTCCCCAAGCAGGGAGAGTCAGATGGGGATGTCTTAAATCTTGGATGCTATCTGTACGGCCACTCCACAGGATAAACAGGTCTGAGCAAGGAGAAGCTACAGGGGGCCAGGATGTTTAGGGACTAAGGAGGTGGACAATGATTTCCAAAAGACAAAACCTTCTCCCTGGTCCAAGGAGGTGCAAAGTAATGGGGTACAGTCTCTGAAGACCTAATGGAAGCACCCAGAGCAGTTCCTCTTTGCCACGGGCCAGGTGAGCTCACAGCTGCAGGTTTGAACACCTTTCTCCTCTTCTTCCTTTTCCTTTCCAAGGCTTCTCTTAAAGACCCAGCTAGCTGGACTGGGGATGCAATCTTAAAGATTGCAGCTAGCTGGACAGGGGATGTGCACAGCTCTGAGTCAAGGTGGATGCTAGAAATCTTTGTCCTTTTTTTTTTTTTTTTTGAGATGGAGTCTCGCAATATCGCCCAAGCTGGAGTGCAGTGGCGCAATCTCGGCTTTCTGCAACCTTCGTCTCCCAGGTTCATGTGATTCTCCTGCCTCAGCTTCCCAAGTAGCTGGGATTACAGGTGCACACCATCACACCTGGATAATACATATATATATATGTTTATATGTATATATGTATTTATATTTTTAGTACAGAAGGGGGTTTCATGATGTTGGCCAGACTGGTCTTGAACTCCTGACCTTGTTATGCCCCGACCTCGGCCTCCCAAAGTGCTGGGATTACAGGTGTAAGTCACTGCTCCTGCCTGGACCCTAGAATTCTTAAAGGCACCTGCACATCCTCAACTGAAGTGAAGTCTTCAAAACTAGCCACTGGGGTGGATATTATGAGGTAGAGTTCAAGAGAGAATTGAAGGAGGCTCAGACAGGCGATTGCCAGCAGAGCCCAGCTCAAACCCTGGTGGGCGAGGCTGCAGGGCCTGGGCAAGGCTCCCTGGGGCTGCAGCCTGCCCTCTCCTCCCCTTTTCTTTCTTTCTTTCTTTTTTTTTTAATTGCATTTTAGGTTTGGGGGTACATGTGAAGAACATGCAAGATTGTTGCATAGGTACACACATGGCAGTGTGGTTTGCTGCCTTCCGTCCCCCCGCCTGTATCTGTCATTTCTCCCCATGCTATCTCTTCCCACCTCCCCACCCCCCCGTCCCTCCCCCATTTCCCCCCAACGGACCCCAGTGTGTAGTGCTCCCCTCCCTGTGTCCATGTGTTCTCATTGTTCAACACCCACCTATGAGTGAGAACATGCGGTGTTTGATTTTCTGCTCTTGTGTCAGTTTGCTGAGAATGATGGTTCCCAGGTTCATCCATGTCCCTATCTCCTCCCCATTTCTTTCCCTCCGGAAGCTTCCCCTTCCAGGGCCTCCCAATCTCGGCCCCTCCCGTCCTTCTCAGAAAAGCCTTCTTCACTCACATCGCTTCTTTGATGTACGTTCCAGTGAGTAAGTAGGACGATTGGGCAAAGGCATGAAAGTATTTCCGACTTTTGATCAAATGTCTGTTCCTCACCTGAAATCAATTTGCAACCAGACGGTGTCGCACCTTGGATGCTGAGAGTCTCCTGCACCGTGATGTGGCGGCCCCTTCTTCCCCCACACCCCATACTCTCCCATTTCGAGCCCCTCTGCTGCCCTCATATCTGGAGGCCGCTCCTCTCTCTGTCTGGAGGCTGTTCTGACCTAAGCCCCTTTATCAGCAAAGTGGGTCCAGTGCTCCTTGCCCTCCTCCATCACTGTCCGTCCCAATTCTTAGCCTTTTTCGGTTCTTAGCCAATTCAGGCATCTCCTGGCTGCTCAATTCTTAGCCTTTCCTTCACCCTCACCCTTCCTGTCAGGCCACTGTCTCCAAAGGACATTTCTCGCATGAGGCTGATGCTGAGTCCTTGAGAGGAAGAGAGCTGCGGCTGGAAGAGAGGGCTCCTACCGGGAGGAGGCAGCAGGTTGCAGAGCCCAGGCTCAGGCACCCGCTGGGGACGATCCAGGAAAACACCCACAAGCCAGCATGTCAGGAGGCACCCTCACCTAGGGAAGCGAGGCAGGCGAGGTTCAAGACAAGGAGTGTGCACTCTGCATAAACAAAAATGTCCTAGGGCAAGGGTGTGGAAGGAGAACCAGAGGGTTACTCCTGTTTTGCTCTCTGTACTTGGAGACATCCTCTGTGCTTCCTATATCATGGGGCCCGCGGGGCTGAAAGCAGAGTGGCTTGAAGACATCCTCTCTTCTCACCCCCTCCCCTTTCCTCCCTCCCCTCCCCTCCCCTCCCCTTCCATCCCCTTCCATCCCTCCCCTCCCTCCCCTCCTCTTCCCTCCCCTCCCCTCCCCTTCCCTCTTCCCGGTGTTGTGGGCACCTCTGTCCACAGAGGGAAACGTGTGCCTGAGACTGTTGTGATTCCTCTCTGATTTGGTCTTGTGATGGCTCTCTGCAGAGTTCCTATAAACTCTGCCCTGCCTGATGGGCCCCGGAGATTTGGCCGTGGATGTGTACAGATAGCACGGCTTTCATGAGATTCTTCTTTATCCTAGCAGGCAGCCTTGTGCCGGAGGGTCAGACCCCCGGCCTGGTGTTGCTCTCACGGGAATCTTGTTTATACTGGCTGGCTCCCATCTGACCTGTGACCAGCTCTTCCCACCAAGATAGCCACTCTGTAGGCGAGCCCTGACCAAGAGAGGAGCTAGGTTCCGGTGCCTCCGTCCGGGGAGATGGAAGAGGCAACTTGACAAAGCACATGGAGCCACAGAAGCAGCATATGAACTCAGATCCCAGAGAAGAGGGCAGCATGCCTCACAAGGCCAGCAGGATGGAGAGAGCTGCCTGGGACACACACACAACCAGTGGGTGGGGAGCAAGGTGGGGGGACCGGTGGGCTGAGGCCTTTAGTGGGGTCCAGGGGTCTACCCTCAGGAAGTTTCCCATGGGAAGTTCTAATTGACGGGTTTAGAGCAAGCAGGCACCTGTTGCATGTAAGCATGCCGTGACCAGAGGTGGTCATTGCAGCATATCTGTAAGGTCCATGTGGGGGTCAGTGGGGTGAGTCAAGTAGGTTGTATCCAGCTGTCTCATAGAGCGGGGTCACCAGGAGGTGATTGCATAAGGCAGATATCTGGATTTATCACATCGAGGAACTGGGAGAAGGTGGGGAGCTGGAAAGCGTGTTAAGGATGACTAAGCCCTGCCTCTGGTAGGAAACAGTTCCTCTGCTGGGAATGGCAACACGGAATGGTAAGAATCCACTGCAAGCTGCACCCTAGGCCTTTCGTCTACTCTCACTGCCACGGAAACCCAGTGGTTCTGGGTTAGTGGGTCTGCACGCTTGTGCATGTGTGTGTGCTCATGTGTGCATGTGTGTGCTTGTGCGTGCGTGTGCACATATGTGTGTCTGAGGTCTTTCTTTTCACCCTTAAACCCCAACAGGCTAGTGACAGGTTGTGGGCCCAGAGCAGCAGGGGCCACTGACCTTCAGGGGCCTCCTGACTCCCGAGTCACCTGGCAGGGCCCAGGAGGGCTTATGGCTGGAAGGACACCTGGGGACCCAGGGACGGCCCTGTGGCCCGGGCTGGGATGTGGCAGGAACAGCCTGCACCTGACAAGGACCGGAAGGTGGTAGCCTTGAAGTCACACTTGCCTCGATTTCATGAACAAATGGGCAATGCCTTTTGCACAACCGGCATGGCCGTTTCCAGTTCGCATCCGCTCCCGGAGACTGGCCCAGTCGGACCAGCGTATTGTTTGTGGGCGATTTCCCACCCGGCTCACAAAGCCAGGCACCTTTACTCTCAGGCCCTTTCCAGAAAAAAAGTAGGTTCCTGGGTCACGCTCTCATTACTGTCGGCGTTATGCGGAAATGCGGATACAGCAGACAGAAGATCCGAGGGACCGCAGGTCACCGAAGCTGTGTTAAAGTGCTGCAGCACATTTGCCTTTTTTTTTTTTTTTTAACTTTCAAGACTGGCCATCATGCTGAATTGCAGCGAAAGCACCTATAAGGAAGCCCCCCTGTGATGCTGTCAGCCTGCGAGGGTCGGGAGGAAGAGAGGGGCTGCAGCCCCGCGCCTGCCCGCGCGTCCTCCGCGGGTGCCGCTGGCCCAGGCGTGGCCGGCAGGGGGCGCGCGCGCCATTCCGGGGCGGGGCCGCTTCCGAAGCTGAGCCGAGGCCGCCTTGTTCCGCCCAGGCGTGGCCGGCAGGGGGCGCGCGGGCGCCATTCCGGGGCGGGGCGGGGCGGGGCGGGGCGGGGCCTCTTCCGAGGAAGCTGAGCCGAGGCCGCCGTGTTCCGCAGGTAGGGAGCGCTCCTGCTCCGCGGTCGGAGCCTGACTCAGCGCCTCCACCGGGCGCGCTCGCCCTCAGGGTGGCCGGACGTTCTGGGGAGGTCGCCACGGGCCCGGCACGACGCCTGCCGGGGAGGGGGTGGGCGGCTCCGGCCAGGGACCCAGGGCCGGGGCTGAGGGAGACGGGGAGGGAGAGTGGGATAGACAGGAACTGTCGAGACCCCGCAGCGGGGCCCGAAGGCCCCGCCCCGCCCCCGGGTCGCCCCGCCTCGCCCCCGGGTCGCCCCGCCCCGCCCCGCCCCCGGGTCGCCCCGCCCCGCCTCGCTGCCCCGCCCCCGCTGCCCTCCGGGCCACCGGCTCCACGGGCGAGTTAGGACGGGGCGGGCGCCTCCACGGCGCTTTCCGGGCGCGCGGTGCGGGTCTCGCGCGTGCACTCGGTCATTCCCCAGCTCCTCCGCGTCCTGCGAACGTGAGCGGGACCCCAGCGCTGCAGGAAACGCGCCCGGGCGCTGGGCCCCCTCCCAAGGAAGCGGCCGGGCGGACTCTGCCCTCACCCGCCAGTGCGACTGCTGGCTTCTGGGAGGCTCAGCTCCCGGACTGCAGAGGGAAGAGCTAGAAAAGCGACTCCCGAGAAGGGGAGTCGTTGTAAGCAGTTACTGCACTGCAGAGTGGTGCAGGGCTAACTTGGTAGCGCAGATCAGTCGGATTTCTCTTCCTTCCTCACGAGAAGGGCATTTGTCAATTCCCCGCTGCAGAGGCAGCCGGTGCTGGCCAGTTGCCTGGCACGCGTGTGCTCAAGCACACATCAGCTGCGTGTTTGTTGTATGTTGTATGCACGAGGAAGATGATCCTATCTTAGCGTGGCAGGGCCAGGAAGGGGTGAGAGCTTGGGCCCAGAGCTTCCGACTGCGCAGCCTTCGCTCTGTTCTCCTTCAGTGACGGCTCCCTCTCCTGAACGAAGACCACACTGCCCCGGAGACACAGGAGGGAGGCCTTCTGGCCTGGCCTGGCTGCCCTTCCTGGAGATGCCCCTCCTTTCCCAGAAGGCAGGCTCAGCTCCTGGATGGCGCAGTCAGTGAGGGGACCCAGTGCTGCCCAGGTCCCAGTCCACCGTGGACACCTGTGTGATCTGACACTTCCCCATGAGGACTTTTCCTTCATCCGCTTCAGCCCCTAGTGAGGAAGGAGACCCTTAATCACCTTTAATCCTCTTAAGCTTCTAAGATCACTTACCCCTAGCCTTCTGCATTGCATTTCAATAGAAGAGGTAAAACCTAGCAGACCAGGCACCATCCTTAATGGAACCCCTGTAGATAATCGGGCATGGTATGGAGGAATCTTACCGGAAGGCATTGTTTTTTGCTTAAACACGATCAGACCCCCACCTAAGTCACATACCCCACGCCTACTTCATGGATCAAGACCTTTTCACATGTAGTTTCTAAGATTGTGAGCCTTTACAAAAGGACAGGATTTTTCTAGTCCTGGAGTTCAGCTCTTAGGGCATTCAGGCCCACCGCAGCTGGCCAATAAATCACCACTTCCTTCGCAGTTCGGTGTTCAAGAGGTTTGTTGGTGGCCTTTCCTGATTCACTAGAGCCTCCTCTGCAAGATCCCACCCAGTAAACTTGGGGTGTTTCTCTTGCTCCTCTGTTTTTGGTGTTAACACCTTCCCAGAACACCAGACCATTCCTGTTATGACCAGTAAAGACCTCTTGGTATTGTAATTTAAGGAGGTCAGACCATAGCAGCATTCTATTTTTTCCCTCTTTGTGTACTAGCTAGAATTAACTCTATTTGTTTACTTCAGGCATTTACTTATTGGAATTATCTGATTTTGTGATCCTGAAATGTAGTTTTTGCAGAAAAATCAGGATAAATTCTTGATTCTGCTCCTTTTATTTTTTACAGTTTTTAGATTGAGTTGTTTTTTTTTTTTATAATTTTCAAAAGGTGACCAAGTAGAGCTTGTTCACTGAGAGGTGCCTTTGTGAACCCCTCAATTATTATTATTATTATTATTATTATTTTTAGACAGTCTTGCTCTGTCTTCCAGGCTGGAGTGCAGTGACACCTTGTATTAGTTCATTTTCATGCTGCTGATAAAGACATACCCCAGACTGGCAAGAAGAAGAGGTTAATGAACGTGCAGTTAGTTCCACATGGCTGGGGAGGCCTCATGATCATGGTGGAGGGCAAGGAAGAGCAAGTTGGGTCTTACATGGATGGTGACAGGCAAAGAGAGAGAACTTGTGCAGGGGAACTCCTCTTTATAAAACCATCAGATCTCATGTGAGACTTACTCACTATCATGACAACAACACAAGAAAGACCTGCCTCCATGATTCAGTCACCTCCCACTGGGTCCCTCCATAACACAAGGAATTGTGGGAGTTACAATTAAAGATGAGATTTGGGTGGAGACACAGCCAAACCATATCATGCCTTTTTGGCTCACTGCAACCTCTGCCTCCCAGGCTCAAGTGATTCTCCTTCCGCAGCCTCCAGAGTAGCTGGGATTATAGGCATGCACCACCACACCTGGCTAATTTTTGTATTTTTTGTAGATAAATAAGACAATGTAACAAAATATGTAAGGCAATAATTGCACATCATTTATCCCATAAGGGACTAGTATCCAAAGTACATAAGGAAATACTACAGCTCAACAACAAAATGGGCAACAAACTTGAACAGACTTTCCTCCAAAGAATGTATACAAATGGACAAAAACCAAATGAAAAGTTGCTGAATGCCATTTAGTCATTGGGGAAATGTAAATCAAAAATACAATTAGGAACTGCTTCAAACCTATTGGGATAGCAACTATTACTAAAAAAGTAAATAGAGAATAGCAGGTGTTGACCATGTTGTACACCACTGGTGGGAGTGTAAAATGGTGCAACTCCTATGGAAAACAGTTTGGTGACTCCTCAAGAAGTTAAACAGAATGACTAAATGATTCATAAATTTCACTCATAAATACATACCCCCAGAGAACTGAAAACAGATGCTCAAATAAAAATGTGTACATAAATGTCCAGAGAAGCACTATTCATAATCAAAAGGTGAAAACAACCCAAAGTTTCATCAACTGATGAATGAACAAAAAAATACGTTACATCCATATAGTGGAACCGTATTTAGCCGTAAAAAGGAAAAAGTACTGACACATGATACAATGTGGACAATCTCAAAAATATTATGTTAGCAAATGAAGCCAGACACCAAAAGATTACATACCGTGTAATTTCATTTTTTTTAAAACATGCAGAATACATAAACCCACAGAGATAGAAAGGAGACTAATGCCTTTTAAAGGCTGGAGGGAGGGGGAAATAAGGAGTGACTGTTTGATAGATCTGAGTGAAATAGTTCTGAAACTAGAGACAGATGACGATTGAGCAATATTCTGAATGTACTAAATGCGACACCTAAAAATGGTGAAAACTTAATTTTATGTTGTGTGTATTTTACTGGGATTAAACCACAAATGGGTAGGTTTTTAATAAAGTCTTTTGAGAGGCAGTACAGTTTAGTGAAAATACTATGGATTACAGGTGTGGTAAGATTTGATTTTCTATTTTCTCACTCTACGACCTTGGAAAAACCTCTTGGAACTGGATTCTGTGTCTGGAACGCATGGTCAGTTGGTGTTACTTCAAGGATTAAATGGTAGGCTGTAACCAAAGTGTCAGCGCAGACATTTGGCACATTTCAAGAGGCCAAGAGTAGTCATTTGAGTTGGAGAAGAAAGAAAAAAGGGACAAAAATGCAGGACAGTTCCTTGGGTGACCTTGGACTGACCCAGTGCTTTCCACCTTCTTGCTTGTAGATTTCAGGAGTAACTATAGCTTGTGCTGAGAGTGCAACATTCTGAGATGCTGGGAATTGGCTGGACTAGCCTGGGCTCTGTCCAGTCCAAAATTTCCTAGAAACAAGATGCCCTTCAGTGCTTTAGCCCAGCACAGATTTCCAGAGTCCCTCAGCTCTATTGAAAGTGGAGCACAAGCAAAAGAGACTCCATCTGCCCTGGGCACCTTTCCTGAGTTCTGGGGGACAGCTCGCAATGAATCCTAGGTTGCTATTGTCCCTTACTGCCTAGCTGTAAGTGATAAATCCATTAGATGTAACTTGTGCATAGATGGGTGTTCTGTCTCACTGGACTCAGGCTGGAAACCAATAGTCATGGACCTGCTTCACAATACATGTGGTAAAATACAAACAGCAGGACATGAGTTCTCAGTGATTACGGGACTTGGTGGCCACCTTGGATCTGGTCCAGCCCTGCCTCGCTCCATCATCTCCATCCCCAGCTGTGTTATTTTGGACAAGTTACTTAATTTCTGTGAGACTTCATTGTCTTCAGTCTAAGATTGTTAACGATAAACAAGATACTGCCCACAAAGTGCTAGAATTATGACGTAAGCCTGTGTCAGTTCCTGGCCTGATCTTCAATAATAAAGAAGAAAGGGAAGGAACATGCATGACAAAGTGATGATGGCTTCTGGGATGGTGAACAATTTTTTTTTTTTTTTTTTTTAATAAATCCGGTGGATACACTTGTTTCATTCTCCCTTCACGTTGCTCTGTCACCTACCTCTGTAGGTGTGGTCTCGCCCAGGTGCCAGGGCCTTAGCCTGACCTAAATTGTGGTCAGTTTAACCAAAGTTTGTGAGTACCAAGATGAATCTTAGAGCTTCGTATGTGGGCATGTCCAGAATTTCTGGAAAGGAAAACAGGTGAACAGGGATTTCCGGGCCAGGCAGAGTGGCTCACACCTGTAATCCCAGCACTTTGGGAGGTCAAGGCAGGTGGATCACCTGAGGTCATGAGTTCAAGACCAGCCTGGCCAACATGGTGAAATCCCATTTCTACTAAAAATTAGCTAGGCATGGTGGTGCACTCTAGCTACTTGGGAGGCTGAGGCAGGAGAATTGTTTGAACCCAGAAGGCGGAAGTTGCAGTGAGCTGAGTTCGTGCCATTGCACTCCAGCCTGGGCAACAAGAGCAAAACACATCTCAGAAAACAAAACACAACACAACACAACACAAAACAAGACAAGACAAAACAGGGATTTCCTATTTCACCATGGCCATTGCTCTGAGAGAGGCCAGTTCACCTGTTCATCTTTGTCCACTGCCCTGTGTGATCCCTGGCCCATGGCAGGCATCAGAGTGCTGATGCACACATCATTACAGCTTTTTAGCCTTTATAACAACCCTGCTCCCTGTGACCCATCTGTGCCCCAGGAGCTGCTTTTTTTTTCTCATGTTGCATTGAGTGGAGACTTCCAGGCAACTGCCTGGAGTGTGGGAAGGGAGTCTTAGGAAGCACATTTCTTAACAGAGATAACGGAAGATTTTATTTTTCTGCTTGAAGGCAATAACAAGAAAGATAGCAAGTACAGCTGCTTCAGCTGCAGCTCTGTCAACACCGCTCCTATTGGTGATGCACTTACTGAGGCTCCAATGCCAGCAAAGTGACTTGAAATGATGGTCTCTTCTGGTTGTAAGGGGAGGCCACGGTAGAGGAGAGGGGCAGGCAGTTACTGTATTAGTCGGTTGGGGCTGCTTGATAAAATACCGTGGACTGGGCAGCTCAAACAATGGACATTTCTTACATCCTTGAGGCTGGCAGTCCAACATCAGCAGGGTTGGTTTCTCCTGAGGGCTCTGTTCTTGGATGCCACCTTCTCCCTGTGTCCTCATGTAGTCTTTTTCCTGTGCACACATCCCTGGTGTCTTTCTCTTTTCTTCTAAGGCCACCAGTCTTACTGGATTAGGACTCTACCCTTATGATCTCATGTAACCATCATTATCTCTTTAAACATTCTATCTGCAGACACAGTCACACTGGGGGTTAGGGCTTCCGCCTGTGAATTCTGGGGAGGTCACAGTTCTGTTCCTAGCAGTTAGCAAGCAATGTGATACCTGCTGTGTTGGTGGGAGTGCAGGGCTTCCTTGAGCCTAGGGGAGGATGACCTCCGGAAGGTCAGTGTCTTTCCAGTGGCAAGGAAGGGAGATTATTTCAGCAGGGGAGCCTTGGGTGCTAAAGTCACAGGAAGGAGGCTGGGCTGCAGGGGAGTAGCTGAGATGGGGTGAAAATGGGGAATTGGGAGGGCCTGGAATGCTACCTGTGGAGCACGAGGATGCTCCAGTGTCGTAACCAGACATGAATGGAAATGATCCATCTGATGGCTGTATGGATGCATCCGAGTGTTCTCCGGGCCAGCTTCTGCCAGGCAGCGCCTCAGCGCAAGCCCACAGTAGGCCCAGAGCCAGCCCTAAGCTTGGCAAAACAACCCCACCTCAGCTCTGACCCTTTTTGCAGCACCAGGACCCTGATCCTTGGAAATCCTCAGTTGGGAGCAAAGGCCTTGGTTCCCTAGCAGCTTTTCAAAGAAGTTGCAAAACACTAAGTATGCTTGTGAGAACACAGCCTCTCCCACCTTTCCTTTTCTTTAAACAAAGAAATCGCCAAAGTGGAAACTCTCTCCCTTATCCTTTTTTCAAAGAATGATAATGTGGAGTATACATCATTTTTATTTCATGTGGTGAGCGATCACAGAAAGACCCACACTCCTTTCTCTATTGGCCAATGCACTTTTGTCCCCATCAGCAATTGGATCTGGCATCTACTAATGTTTGTTTCAACTTCATAATTAAAGAAGAATGTTAAGTGTGCAACTCAACTTTATTCCAAATGCTGGAAAGATCTGGAACAATGTAGCCCCTTGAGAAAAGCTTAGGGAGGGAAAACACATTTACAAATAACACATTTGGAAATAACAGAGTATCTTAGTTTGGGACACCTCCAGCTTTCCTAGGTTTTCTTTTCTTTTCTTTTCTTTTCTTTTAAATAAGGATCCTCTGAAAATCAACAAAAAGAGGTCAATGGTAATAACAATTTCAGAATAACCATTAGAAACCAAACAAAGAAAAACATCTGGAGTTGATGGATAAGAGGATACAGTAATCTGTAGTAGTATCATTTATTTTTTTTTAAAGTGAAGGATGAATAAATGTAAAAATGCAATCACACAATTTTCCCTGTGTACTTATGCCATATTACAACATTTAACCTAGTATTTTACAGAGAGAGGAGCATTTGCTGCTGTCTATCATGCCCAGCATCTCATGATGCTGCCACTGCCCAGGCAGGCTCTGCATGCTGGTCTTGCAGGTTACTTGAATATTTTTAGCATGTCTTTTAAATTTGTCTATTGGCTTTTGGGCTGTCTCTTTTTCTTTTTTGTAAAAAGTGGTTACTCCAAAGATACAACACATAACCTAACTTCTCACTGTCTACTTAGAGTTAATACTTAAAAAAAGTAACATTCGGAAGTCTCACAACGGTATAGGTCTCTTTATCCTCCTCACTTAATGTTATAGTTGTCATGTAAAATGTTACAATTCTTGCTGTCAACGATTATATACATTTTAAAGAGTCTAAGAAGACATATAGACAGATATTTTGATTTGCATTTTTTTTTCTTAAATCCTAAAATTGTAAGTTTCCCTCCAGTATCACTGCCATTCAGTATGAAGAGCTTTCTTTAGCATTTCTTTTGAACAGATCTCTGGTAACAAATTCTCTTAGCTCTTCCATATCAGAGAATGTCTATTTTCCCTTCATTACTGAAGGATATTTCTACTGCATGAGGAATTTTGAGTTGGCATTTCTGTTGCTGTCAGTACTTCCAGATGGTGTTCCACTGACTTCCAGGCCCCTTTAGTTTCTGATGAGAAATCTGTAGTCACCTCAATCGTTGTCACCCTCGTATAATGTGCCTAGTTTTTCCTCTGACTACTTTCAAGAAATGCTTCTTATCTTTGATTTTCTGTCAGTTTGATCATATGTCTAGGCTAGGCATGGTTTTCTTGGAGTTTATCCTCCTTGGAGCTTTCCGAACATATTGAATCTGTACATTTATGTCTTTCATCAAGTTTGTGAAGTTTTCAGGCATTATTTCTTTCATTGATTTTTTTTACCCTAATCTCTTTGCTCTCTCCTTCAGGGACTCTAATGACGTGAATGCTCTATGTCTTGACATTTTCTCATAGGCCCTCAAATATATATATATTTTTAAATTTTATTTCTCTATGTTCTTAACATTGATTAATTTTTATTGTTCTAGATTCTTTTATTGGCTCTTTTCTCTGCTATCTTCATTCTGCAGTTGAATCCATTCAGTGAAGATTTTATTTTAGATATTGTGTTTTCCATTTCTAAAATTTTCACTTGGTTCTTTATATATAGTTTACATTCTCTACTGCATGTTTTCTATTTATCTGGTTGTCTCAAGAATATTTACCTTTAATCTCATGGTGTGAATATAGTGGCTGATAATCCCAATATCTAGGTCATCTAGGAGTTAAATCTAGAGATTGTTCTTTCCTTAGAAAGTTGGCCAGATTTTCATAGATTTGGTACATCAAGTGATTTTGGATTGTACCCTTAACAAATTGAATTGTTATTGGACTTTTGTCCTGTTAGATTCCTCTGGAGAATGCAGATGTTTCTGGTTTGAGCAGGAAATCAACTTAATAAGGTCCAGACTGCCACTTCCGTCTCAGCCCCTGTGAGTGGTGGTTCCAATGGCAGTTCAGATTTCAGTCTCTTCTGTATTGTTTGGAGCTATCTGTCTTATGCACCACTCAGTGGTTAGTCTGGAACTTGGGTGGTGGTTTATACTGCAGTTCAGCTCCCAAAGCCTTTGCTTTGCTTCTTTGGGTATCTTTTGCACATATGAGGGTGAACCTGGTGTTTGTGTTGGTTCATACACAGAATTAGGATTCCTGTTTTCCAGCTCTCAGTTCTTGGGTGTTTCCATTATACTCCCTGGTTCCCCAGGTGGCCCCTTGTGCCATTCCTCTGAAGGAACTCCAGATAGATGGGTTTCTTTTAGTTTTAGTTTCTATTTTGTTTTCAGTTCTGCCCAACTAGGCTCACACTTGAATGGAGAGATTAAAGAGAGTAAAAATGGAGATAGCCCACAGTTCTTTATATACCAGGGGTCCTTTTTTCTCTGTTCCCCTATCCAGAGACATGAGCTTTTTCTATCATAGCTTCACATGATTTTGATGTTGCTACCACTGAGAGTGCAGATCCACAGTTTGCTGGTCTTGGGGCACAGCAGAAAGAACGGAGAGGGGGTGGAGAGAGAGAGAGAGAAATAAGGACTCTCCTCCATACTTCCCAACTTGCAGGAATTTAGGAACTTTTTGTCTTGGACCTCTGGACAGAAAGATGATCTTCTTTTGGAATTTTAACTAACTGCACCCATTATATAGTTTCCTGCTGAATCCATTATCAAGTTCAGTGTGGGAGGCACGAAAGGGAGAATATTTAAAAGGAAAACCATTACGATATTGATCATTCTTCAAGTTTTGACTTCCCTGTAGAATCCACCTTTTATTATTTACTTTACAGAGTCATCTTTCAACATGGTATATACTGTTGGGAATGTAGAATAGCAGAAGTACCATAGAAGGTCCAAATAATGTGATTGAGTTGATCTCATCAAAGTTTCTTGGAGTTTAAAGGCACACATGTGCAGTGGGGTAAATATCGAAAGTGATATCTAAGCTAATGAGATGTCCTCTGACCCTGCGCGTTTCTTCCCATGAATTAGATGACATGGTGGATGCAGCTAGCATTTGCTTGGCACATTGTACAGGCTTAAAAAAATATGTGTAATGCCATTTTCTTCAAGGCATTTGACAGCCTCATTTGTTTCTAGTAAGTAGACCCACTGTTGTAATGAGTACATGCAGTTCTTGTTTTGAGGTCATTGCCTCCAGGATATAAATCCATCTGGAGATATGATCAAAAGCCTTCCAGGAAAAACTTCTGTCCACATGTTATGATAGAAATTGCATGAAAAGCTGCCTGACCACAAAAGAATGTTGTACCTAGAATGGTTCTCATTTACTGAAGATAATTCAAACTTTGAATATATTGAACTAGTCTGGGAAGCAGTTCAGACTTCTCTCTTTCTGGACTTCTGGCTCGTGTTATTCTGGAGGGAAATATTGCAATTATAGCCTCTTATGAAATTTCAACACTTCAGGGTACAGTAATTACTTGGTTTGTGGAAAAATAAACTTCTTCAACTCCCTTGAAACCTCTTGCTTTGTTCTTTGGGCTCCCAGATGAGCTTGTCCCTTAAGCTGAGAACAGAGGTCAAATGATCATACTGATCTTGTCTTGACTTCTCAGTATTTCCTCTGGTGCAGCTGACCTCTGATTTCATTGTATAGATTGAGCAAAGTTAGGAGATAGAGTTTAATTACTCCAATTCAATCATCACTCATCTTAGAGCATGATTTTTAGTAATTTCTCATCATCTTGATGGCCTTGCTCTTTGCAATGTCATTGTGTCACTATATGGAGGCTTCTTAGAAGAGTAAATGTAATGATGTGATGCATCAATATAAATATTACAAACAAAATAAAACATTTACACAATATTGAAGCTGAGTGGAGAGGTGAAGCATCTTACACAAAGTTACACAGTTTGCTTTTCACAGATGTGGTTCAAATTTTAGGCATTTTTTACCTTAAGTTTACTGCCATTGGAGTGATTCTTCCTGCCCTCTAGCCTTCTGAAGCCTCTAGTAATCCATAGTCACTGTAGTAGTAATTGTGATAATATAGGTAAGTGCGGGATTTATTTGCCTCTTGAAAAAAATTTGGGAAATTTTATTCGTAGAATAATGTATGCTGGCACGGTTGGAGCAAACTATGTGTGTCTGAAGAGTAGCTCAAAAGGATGTATTCGACTAAGCCTTTTATAAGAGAAAAATCCCTTTTCCCACTGAAGACTATACAATGTCTTTGCTCATAACAGAACACAGAGGTATTATAGGAAGTTGGAAGTCTGCCATTAGGAGTTTGCTTTGAATTCAGGGTAGTTTTGAACATAAAAGATACTTCTTAGGTTTTCTTCCCATATCAGTTTTAAAAGATCAGACAAATATCAAAATTATGTATCCACAGGTCATATAAGAAAATTATTGCCTATTTCATTTATTTATTCAGTGTGTTTACTAATTGTCTGGTGCTGTATTTTCTGCTAGGCACTAGGGATAAAATGGTGAGCAAAAGAAGACAAGACACTATTTACACCCTCATAGACTCTTATGAACTGAATGTTTGTGTCCCGCCCTGCATACCCCCAATTCATGTCTCGAAGCCCTAACCCGCAGCAT
Source organism: Saimiri boliviensis (assembly GCF_048565385.1). Taxonomy (NCBI): domain Eukaryota; kingdom Metazoa; phylum Chordata; class Mammalia; order Primates; family Cebidae; genus Saimiri; species Saimiri boliviensis. The sequence continues at coordinate 110,255,022 of NC_133458.1, forward strand.
GGCTGCACGGTTGACCTTTGAACAACATGGGGTTAGGCATACTAACCACTGCGCAGTTGAAAATTTGCATATAACTTTTAACTCCCCCAGAATATAACTACCAAAAGCTTACTGCTGACCAGAAGCCTTACTGACAACATAGTTGACTTAAGACACTTTTTGTATGGCTGTATGCATTGCATACTGTATTCTTACGATAAAGTTATCTAGATGAAAGAAAATCTTATGAAAACCATAAGGAAGAGCAAGTATACTCCTTAAATGGAACTGGATCATTATAAAGTCATCATCCCTGTCATCTTCATGTTGAGTAGGCTGAGGAGGAAGAAGAAGAGGAAGGGTTGGTCTTGCTGTCTTAAGGGCAGAGGAGATGAAAGAAAACCCACGTGTAAGCGGACTCACACAGGTCAAACCCATTTTGCTCAGGGACCAACTGTATTTGGATATGGGGTCTCCAAGGAAGAAATCCAGGTTAAATGAGGCCCTAAGGGTGCGGCCCTGATCTGATAGGATTCATATCATTATAAAAAGAGATACCAGAGTGCTTTCTGTCTCTTTTCCTCTCTCCACACGAACACAGAGGAAATGTCATGTGAGGACACAGGATAAAGGCAGGATTTGGAAGCCAGGAAGAGAGCTCTCACCAGAACCTGACTGTACTGGCCTTCAAACCTTGGACTTCCAGACTCCAGAACTGTAAGAAAAATACGTTTCTGTTGCTCAAGATGCCCAGTCTTGTATTTTGTTACGGTAGCCCAAGCTCACGAACACATGGATTTACAGTTTAGCAAGGAGGGCTAGGAGAATGGAAGAGGAGAGTTGAGAAGCCAGAGGACTTGAGCAGCTTTCACTATTACTTAGATAAGAGGCAGTTAGGTCTAATACAGCTGGAGTATTTTTGAGGTAGATCTTCTCTCTTTAGCATATTGATGAGGAAACCGAGGACAAAGCCATACACTACAGTTCGAAGCGCATTGCCTTTACACACTATGGTTCTTAGAGGAAAAAGATTGCATTTCAGTTGACTATAGCAGATACAGCTGTCATTTCTTCTCCTTTTTACCCTCCAGTTCCATCACATAATTCTCATTATATTGGTCAGCATACAGATTTCCAAAAATGTTCCCCCAAATCTTTCCTCCCAATGTATTTCCTTATTAGTCTGTTTTACTTTGTTAAAAAAAATATGAAAGGTTTAAACAAGTGAAAATAGTCAACACTTTGACTCCAAGTAACAAAGAGTACTAAATATCAATGCACTCAATACAGAAAGAAAACCGGACAGAAAAATTGTTAAAAAAACAAACACCATCTAAATTGTGGCTTATTTTGGCACAAAATGGGCTCATGCTGTGATTCATTTCAATATGTTCATTTGCAAGGTCGGTTCAGTTTGCTGAACGCAACATCCCCTTATGAGAAGCTATCAAAGCTGGCTTACAAGGGTAGATGGAAAGGTGGGAATTTTCCGGTCTAATATTATTTGTGTTAATGGGAACTTGAATGTTTTAAATTGTTCACTTCTCATTTTACTTTTCAAATCAAGATGCGTTCTTTGCTGTATTTTGAATATTTCTTTCATTTCTCCAATTGGTGTTTTAAATCTACTCAACTTTCTGTTCCACAGTGAAAGTGCTTGAAAATGAGCACACAAGAGTATCAATGTAGGTGTTGCTAGGTCTCAGTAAAATATGCATAATCTATATTCCTAGTTGAATTTAAAGTCCTCATAGCCAAACATGTTTAATATGTCTTCTAACTCAGGGATCAGCGACAGGCCAAATCCAGTTCACTGACTATTTTGTTAAATAAGGTTTTCTGGGGCACAGTCACACCCATTCACTTGCATCTTGTCTGTGACTGCTTTTGCACCTTAGTGGCAGAGTTAAGTAGTTGCCATAGAGACTGTATGGTCTACAAAGCTCTGATACTTTACAAAAAAGGTTTTCTGAACACTGTTCTAAGTAGAAACATTTGAGAAAAAGCAAGAGAATCTGAAGGCCACGTAAGAGTGGCAGCTCTTTTCCAAGTGCCTCCATTATTGTGTAGAGTCTTTTCGAAGATTGTGTAATTGTTTCTTGGGAGAGTTCTGTTGAGTGGTTGTTATTAGCCCCATTTTTTTTTTTTAGCTTTTTAAAAATTATTTTTATTGGTACATAATATTTGTATGTATATATATGGGGTGCATGTGATATTTTATTACAGGCATAGAATGTGTAATAATTAAGTCAGCATTTTTGGGGTATCCATCACCTCAAGTATTTATCATTCCTATATGTTGGGAACATTTTAAGTTCTCTTCTCTAGCTGTTTTGAAATAGACAGTACATTGTTTTTAGCCATAGTTGTTTTCACCCTACTCTCCTGTCAAATTAGAAGTGATTTTTCTTACCTAATTGTATGTTTGTACCATTAACTAACCTCCTTTCACCCCCACCCCCTCCCACACACCCTTCCTAGTCCGTGATAGATATCATTCTATTCTCTATCTTCCTGAGATTAACTTTGTTTTTTATTGCATTTTATGTTTTGGGGTACATGTGAAGAACATGCAAGATTGTTGCATAGGTACACACATGCCAGTGTGATTTGCCGCCTTCCTCCCCTTCACCTATATATGACATTTCTCCCCATGCTATCTCTCCCCAACCCCCCACCCCCACCGTCCCTCCCCTATTTCCCCCCGACAGACCCCAGTGTGTAGTGCTCCCCTCCCTGTGTCCCCATTTTACAAGTGAGCAGACAGGCAGAGGGTATGACCCGGCCCAAAGTTATCTAAATAGTATGTGGCAAAGGTAAGATTCAAACCAAGTTTTTCTGGTTTCAAACCTCAAGTACGTACGCTGGAATACGAAGAAGTCTTCTCTGGGTATTGTTTGGACACATTTCTGAGTTTACTGGGGTAGAGCCATGGATGTTTTTCAAACCATTTTCAGTGGGAGGACATGTACCAGGAGATGTCAGTGGTGTCCCATGAAGGGAAGATAATATATGAACATGACACACTGGTCTGGGCACCACATTTATTAATTAAGCTTTAAATTTAGATTATACTGTATACTGCATTTCAGAATTTCAACACATATTTGTATTAAGTTTGCCGAGACTGCCTTAGCAAAGCAACAGAAATGTATTTTGTTAGGATCCTGGCCAATAGAAGTCTGAAGTCAACCTGACAGCAGCACTGATTCCTTCTGAGACTGTGAGGGAGGATCAGTTCTGCTCCTCTGCCCTAGCTTCTGTGGTTTGCTGGCAATCTCTGGCATTTCTTGGCTTGTGGTGGCATAACTCTGATCTTCATATGGTATTTTTCTTGTCTCTATCTCTGTTTCCAAATTTCTCCTTTATATTTTTTATGGTAATATGTCTTCTTCAAAATCTCTTCTCCAGGTTAATTGTCTCTAGCCTTTAAACTGCTTTGGTCATAAGACTGCAAATATTCTTTCCTATGTGAATCTTCTTCCTCACTCATCATTTGACATTGTTCTTATTCCATGGTGCTCCCAAATCAGTGTGATCTGAAGGGAGTGTGGGAGAATGGGCTCCACCCATCACCCTCCTCCTGTTTATCCCCCGCCCCGTCATCCCAGACTTGGTGTTTGCAGGGCCACATAGCAATCTCAGGACATACTGATGGCCCCTCCTTTCTCCCTCCTCCTTGCTGTTCTGGCAGCCTAAGGGGCCTTCAGTTCCTTGTCACCACGGAGGGCTGCAATGCATGCTGTCATGGGTATGTGTGAGGGCTTCTGTGTGACCTATAATCAGCAGTGGGATGGCGTTTGTGGACAGATACATCCCTAAACTTACCAAGTGCAGCCCCACTGTGGTACAGAGTGGCATGCCACTCCACACTCACACCAGCAGAGCACGGGGACCCTGCCTACTCACGTCTTCTCAGTACTTACACCAAGTAGCATCTTGTCGTTATTTAAACATGTGCTCTTGTTATTATTAATTAATCAGGGTCCTCTTCATAAACTTGTTAGTTATTCAGGTTGCTTCGTCTCTCAATTGTTATTATTAATTAATCAGGGTCCTCTTCATAAACTTGTTAGTTATTCAGGTTGCATCGTCTCTCAATTGTCCATTTTTATTTTCTGTTCACTTTTCTAATATATTTCTTCTCTCTCTTTTTTGATTTGTAAGAATTATCTGTGCACTTTAGGTATGTAAAATGCATTTTAGGTATGTAAAAATCTAGGTTCTGGATGCCCAGAACCTAGATACCGTTTGCTGTAGGCATTAAAAATACTTATCACCCAGGAGACCATTTGATTTTTAAATTTGCTTTTGAAAAGATGTTTTCAACTTTAATGTAGTCGGATACATCAGTAACTATCTTGTGTATTTTTAAGTGGATTCTAAAGTTCTTTATAGTTTTGGTTGGTATTTCTATAGTTTTGGTTGGTATTGTAGCTTTTAAATTTTTAAAAATTCTTTTCTTTTTCCTTTTTTAAATTTTATTTTACTTATTTATTTATTTTTATTTTACTTATTCATTTATTGATTTATTTTTTTGAGACAGAGTCTCACTCTGTTGCCCAGGCTGGAGTGCAATGGTGAGATCTCGGCTTACTGCAGCCTCTGTCTCCCAGGTTCAAGCAATTCTCCTGTTTAAGCCTCCCAGTAGCTGGGATAGCACAACCACAAATGGCTAATTTTTTGTATTTTTAGTAGAGATGGGATTTCACCATTTTGGCCAGGCTGGTCTCGAACTCCTGACCTCAGGTGATTTACCCACGTTGGCCGCCCAAAGTGCTGGGATCGCAGGCATGAGCCACTGCAACTGGCCTCTTTCTTTCTCCTTCCTTCCTTCCTGCCTTCCTTCCTTTCATTAAAAAAATGGAGATGAGGTCTCACTATATTGCCCAGGCTGGTCTCAAACTGCTGGGCTCAAGCGACCCTCCTGCCTTGGCCTCCCAAACTGCTGGTATTACAGGTTCAAGTCACCACATGTGGCACTTTAAATGTGTAGTTTATTTCTTCTTCTATTTTCTCAGTTTAAAAAGAAAATGAAAGTGTGGAGAAATGCTATGAATTTCGAATTTGCTTTTATTTCCATAAACCTTGCTAAGTTATCTTGTTATCTGCCACAGTTTATCGATCTTCTTGTGTTTTCTGTCTTGATCCTATTGTCTTCGAATATTGACATTTTTGACTTTTTCTGTTTACCTTTTCCTTTTTGTAAGGAGCTGTTTTCACCTCAATTTCTGTTTTCCTTCTTCCTATTGGCTGGGAAGTAGAGATATGCAAACCTAGGGATGGAAGACACATACTGAAGACTGTGAAGCCGCCGTCGCAAACGTCACCTGCTCTGGCCATTCACTCACCTTGTGTGGCTTCATCTAAGAGCCCGGAAAATGTAATGAAGTGTGAAACTGCTTGCCAAAGTGGCTGCACCATTTTGCTTTCCCTCCAGCTGTGAATGAGAGCTCCTGTTTTTCTTTCTCTTTCTTTCTTTTTGAGATGGAGCCTCACACTGTCAACCAGCCTGGAGTGCAGTGGTGCGAATTCAGCTCACTCCAACCTCTGCCTCCCGGGTTCAAGTGGTTCTGCCTCAGCCTCCCGAGTAGCTGGGAATACAGGCGCTCACCACCACCCCTGGCTAACTTTTGTATTTTTAGTGGAGACAGGGTTTCACCGTATTGGCGAGGCTGGTCTCGAACTCCTGACCTTAGGTGATCTGCCCTTCTCGACCTCCGAAAGTGCTGCGACTGCAGGTGTGAGCCACTGCGCCTAGTCAAGCTCCTGGTTTGCTGCAGTCTCTGTAGCATGTGGTGTTGTCAGCCTTTCCCCCTAATTCTAACAGATTTGCAGCTTTATATCACTGTGGTTTTAGTTTTCATTTTCTTAATGTTTACAATCTTTTTTGTGCTTATTTGCCATTTGATATCTTGTCTTTGGTGAACTATCTGTTCAAATCCTTTGCCCTTTTTTTTAAAAAAATATTGGAATGTTTGTTTTCATATTGTAGAGCTTTGAATATTCTTTTTATAGTCTAGTCCTTTGTCAGATATATGACTTGCAAATATTTTCTTTAAGTCTCTGGCTTATTATTTTTATGTTCTCAACAGTGTCTTTTGAAGCATAAAAAGTAAAATTTTTGATAAACTCCAATTTATTAATTTTTCTTTTGTGGGTCTTGCTGTTGGAGTCCTATCTGATAACTCTTGGCCTAATCTCAGTTCACAAAATATTTTTTTGTGTTTGATTCTAAAGGTTTTACACTTTGCATTTTCCACTTAGGCTTATGATCCATCACGGGTTAATGAGTTGAGGAGGAGGGAGGCCAGGCTGGAGGAAAAGGGAGGCGGGGCCGTAGGAGGAGGGAGGAGGGTTTGAAGGGAGGCGAGGCTGCAGGTGGAGGGAGGCGGAGCTGGAAGTGGAGGTACCGAGACTGAGGGAGGCGAGGCTGCAGGTGGAGACATCTTGGCGCTGGGCAGGGTGGTGAAAGGTTCGGAGCAGGGAAAGATGGCTTGAGAGAATCGTCGCCCAGGCCCCTTTATGGGTCACTCTGGTAGCCGTGGTTGGTCAGGGAGGGCAGTGAGCTCCTCAGACATGTCTGTGTTCCAACCGCTGAGCAAGCGATTGACAGGACAAACGCATAGGAAGAATTTTTGAAAGTGCTTCTCTGAAAACGCTTATTGTTGTAACTGTTAATTCTAATGAACCATTCTTATAATTGCTCTTATTACGAAGGTACTACATGTAAACTAAAAGAATAACTCTCAGAAAATACAGAAAAGTAAAAAGATCCCTTAAAATTACTAGTTAGAGATTATTTACTAATCTTGGTGTATATATATTGTATATTAATATTTCTTATATACTATGGATTTTTCTCTCTGATTTCAAATATGTTAAATAATTGTGATAACAGACACATAATGTTACCATGGTAGCCCGTTTTGAGTGTGCGGCTCAGTGGTATTAAGGACATTCCCACTGTTGTGCAGCCATCACCTCCTCCCGGCTCCAGGACTCCTTTGTGACCTGACACAGGGCTGAGGGAGCTGCCTTCCACTGCTCTGATCTCAGGAGACCCAGTTCCAGCTGCAGACAGCCGGCCTCTGGGGCTCTGTGGATGATGAGTCACCCACCCTCAGGACCCTGGAAACACCCTCCTCAGCAGTCTCCTGGGAGACAGAACCTCTCTCAGAGTGTCCCTGCCTGGAATGAGTGTCTGTCGCCAGGAGGCAGACCAGGGGACAGTTGTGGTTGGGTTATTTATTGCCATGACAGTTGAGTAACAGCTGTGTATTCTCCAGGAGACATCCCCTGGCCAGCGAAGGCCAGAGGCTCCATGGCCCTGCCAACTTTCTGCCCTTGTTAGTAAGGGACTCTGAATTTGCAGTGGGACGGCAGGGAAGGGCTTCTCGGGATGATGAGGGCAGAGCTCATCTCTTTCCAGGTCCCTCCATCTCCCTGTAGAAGCATCAACAGTGGGGAACCCTCCCTTGCAAGGAAAGAGGAAGCTGGAGGACTGGACTGGAGCCAGGGCAATTCTGAATCTCTCCAGAATTGAGCCCCCAGCTCAGGTCCTGAGGACATCTGGGAGGATCGTGGGAGTGGGAGGGTCATGAGGAGAAACTGGGATGGAGGTCTGGGAAACTCGCGTTATTCTCTGAGCCTATCAGTGAAGTAGGTCTTGCAGTGCCCACTTTGCAGATGGGGAAATGGAATCTAGGGGAAGTGACTTGCCCAGATGTGCATGGCTGGTCAGAGGCAGAGCCAGGGCTTGCCTTCACAGCCATTCACTCTGAGTTCATGTTGTTCTACTCAGCAGAGCCCCTTTGTGTTTATTAGGTGTACTGGTAGGTTCCTGAAAGGAGTGGCCCAATTCTCAGTTAACTGAATATCACAATTTGATTCCTTGGCTAGAGGTTAGGGATGAAACTTAATAGGGGACACCTTGATATACTAAACACACTTCACTTAGCTCTCTGTTTTATTGTTTTATGCCACTTGCTAATTAATGTCTTTAGATGCATTTGTTGCTATTGCTAATCTTGGGCAAGTTACTTCTTGGGGTGCAGTGGGGAGAAGCCTGGGTCCTGGAATCAAGTGAATATAGGAATAGGATTTAGTTTTAAATCCAGATCTATGATTTTGAGCATTATTAAAAAAACTATCAATCTCAAGCCAGACATAACGACATGCACCTGTAGTGCCAGCTACTTGGGAGGCTGAAGCGGGAGGTTGGTTTGAGCCCAGGAGTTGCAGGCTGCAGTGAGCTAGGACTGTGCCACTGCACTCCAGCCTGGGTGACAGAGTGAGACCCCATCTCTTAAAAAACAAGTAACAGACAAACAAGCAAATAACTTAGCGGTCTCAGTTTCTTTGCCTATGAAAGGGATATAACTGTGCCTCCCTGGTATTAACTAAATGAGAAAAGCTATGACAAATCAAATCACCTTGCTCTAAAGAAATATTCAACAATGTTTGGATGCTTCGTCCTTTCCTCTACACTACTCTCCTGGAAATATTTTCTGAACTTTGGAATTTCCCTTTCAACTTCCCCTTCCCACATGATATTTGTTCTGTCTAGTTCTCAGGTGGCTCCAGGAAGGCTGGGCTTCCTGTCCTGAGGACATGGCTTAGCGCAAGAGGAAGTGGCATAGTGAGGGGGCTTGGTTCTTGACATGAGAATGACTGGGTTAGAGCCCAACTTCTACTATGATCTGTGGTGTCGTTGGCGCTGGAAAGTCTGAATGCAGCAAAAAACCACCCAGCAGATACAGGAACAAAACTGTCCCTCCACTCCTACCCCACCGGGGGCCAAGATAGGCATCTGCCAAATTGTAAGAGAGAGGATGAATTCTAAGTCTTCAATGGGGAGAGGGAAGTCAAGGATCAGCTTAGAAGACAAATTCTACCAGTGGGCTCAGCTGGAGAACAGACTGGAGCCGCAGTGACTCAAGATTTATACACCTTCATCAGAGATGTGTGAGCGTCCCAGGTTGTGACCTGTCCCAGCTTCTGTGGAGGGAAATACAGCTTTTACCCAGGCCCTATAAGTTGCATGTTCTTCTTGCATCGTTCAGGAATGACGAAAGCACCAAGATGAAACTCCGCTCATAACAAAGTAACAAAAAGTAATAATAGTTTGTATGAATCTGTGGGGACCCAGATGGAGAACTGAGGTATCTCACAGAAAAGACCACTTTCATAAAGTCATTGTGGTTGAACATAAGTTAAATGGAGTAAGGAGAGAATAATGTCCCATGAGGAGGGGATAGCCATGATACAAATTTCCCCATATTTTTATTACCCTTCATAATTTCTCCTCTGTTGACTGTTTATGTTTAATCTGTGTGTGCACATGTGTGTGTGTTTCTTTTAGATATTAAGGTGTAATAAATTTTCTTTGAGATTTCGCTACATAATTAGCTCTTTTTTGTGATCTGAGTAGCAAATGTCTTTTTGAAAATTTTTTGGTATTTTATTTGTAATTAAAAGATGTTTAAAATTCTCATGACATCCAATCTGTCATTTTGTTCCAGCTTTGGTTAATTTTATTATTTTATACTTAGCATGTCCTTCACCCGCCAGAAAATGGTCACTTCTATAGCAAATCCTAGATTGAATTCTTGAACCTACTGGAAATTTATCTTTGAAAATAATATATAAACCTAACTTTTTTGTTGTTATAACTTACAAGTCATTTTCTTAACATAATTTGTCCTAGGCCTCATTTTTTCTAATGAATCATTTATTGTATAGAATATATCATAATACATGCAATAATATTATAGTATATGTTAATTTATGTATATAGTTAGGTGTTCTCTGTGCCCATTACCCTGTTCTTTCAAACTCTGCTAGAATGAAGGAAGGGTCTGAGGCTTCTCTTTTGTTTACCTTTTTTTTTTTTTTTTTGAGACGAAGTTTCACTCTTGTCACCCAGGCTGGAGTGCAATGGTGTGATCTCGGTTCACTGCAGCCCCCGCCTTCTGTGTTCAAGCAATTCTCCTGCCTCTGCCTCCTGAATAGCTGAGATAACAGGCATGCATCATCATGCTCAGCTCATTTTTGTATTTTTAGTAGAGATGAGGTTTCACCATTGTTGGTCAGGCTGGTCTGGAAGTCCTGACCTCAGTTGACCCTCCTGCCTTGACCTCCGAAAGTGCTGGGATTGCAGGTGTGAGCCCCTGTGACTTGCTTTTTACTTTTAAATCCTTTGTTTACGTGTTTACTTTTAAATCCTTTCCACAAGGAAGGCTGAAACAATGGAACTTGTCCTGTGATTCTAAGAAAACTCTGTGTATGAGAGCTGCGTGAGCCGCTCCTTCCCTCCAGTCCTGTGCAAATGACCACAGCACTGACAGATGCAGTCTCCATTTCCTACCCCTGCACAATCCATTTTTCTTAAGGTAGTTTGTAGAAGAAGGGTGAGGCCAGAGAGGTCCTCAGCTCAGCTCTTGTCCCCAGCTCCAGGCTTATGCTGAAAGCCAAAATTAGAGGAGTATCTTTCCAGAGACATCTAGCTTTGATGCGCACCTTAAAAGTAAGTTACTACTAAATGTGAGAAGGGGCTGAATCAAATTAGAGACAGCACGCAGAGGCCTCAGGGCCATGTTCAGAGCTGGGAGCCTGTGCAAGGACATGCAGCCTCCAGCAATATGGCACGGTCATGCTTCTACCACAAACAGCATTCCTGGAATCAAGACTGAGGTTCCTAGAAATCAGTGGTTTGGGACAGGCTTCCTTCTGCTGCAAATAACTGTAATGGGTTCCAGCTGCCTGTGGCCCCATTGCTTCATGGATGTTAGGGTGGAGAGGCAGGTATAGGGTGAGAGGCACAGAGGAGCAGTAGCTTCACACTGTCACAAAAGGGGATGAAGGGCTGGGACCAAGCCTGGCTGCTCCCTCTAGGTAAGCTGTGGGAGTGAAGGAAGGCTCTGCAAACAGTGGGAGTTAAGTTTCCTTTGCCCTCGTCCTGGCGCCTTGCATTCTGTAATAGGACAGGCATGTGGTTAAGTCTGCTAGGACACTGGCAACACCCGAGGAGGAAGGACTGGAACTGGAAGGAGGAAAGAGTCTGACCTCTTTGGAGAGTGAGCCCTGGGTGAAGTGAGCCCCGAGCTTGGAGACACACAACAGTCTCTCTTTTGAACTTAGGAGTGGGACGGGAGGATTGCTGAGCAACTGCAGTGTGCGAGATCCTGAGCGGGACACTGCCCATACCCTCTACCCCCTCCCTCCCCCCATGAGGCGTGGGTCACAATGCACAGCTCATGGTTGAGGAAACTGAGGCTCAGAGAAGTTAGCTACCTAGGCCAACAGGAGGGAGGGAAGTAAAGGGCGATCCCGCTGGGTGCCTGTCTCCAGGGCTGGAAAGCCGCCTTATCCAGACCGGGGCCTCCCACAGTGGGCTCCTCGGTAGCTGTGGCTCCTCTCCAATCCCAGATGCTCCTCTGCAATCCCAGATGCTCCTCTACTTCCCCACCCATGCTTACTTTTACTGTTTGATCTTAGCAGGTAACCCGTCTCTTTGACACAGACACCTCAATTCCTTGCAGGCTTATTGTCAGGATGAAGTGACTAGCCGAAGGGGTTTGCGTCACGAGTGACCCCTAAGTGTGAGTCTCTAAGCAGGAGGCATCCTTGTTGCTGCTCTTGCTATTCTTGATGACAGTAATCAGATCTGAAGGGGTCAGCCAGGCAATGGTGCCTAGCTCTAAAACCCGAGGGAAGGTGCACCCTCAACCCTCCTGCTAGGGCCAAGCCCTCCCCTCCCCCACTGGCCATTGGGCCCATTGGGATCCCCCATGGCTACACTTGCTCATGGGTTAGGACAAGCATGGAAGATCCGTGAAATCACATGGGCTCCTCCAGAGCCACAGTGGGGTGAGGTCGCAGAGTGACAGAGCGGAAGATGTTGGCCTGTCTGTCTGATGCTGAATGTTTACAATGGCAACACTATTCTTGTCTCTTTAGGAAAAAGCTAGAGGAAATAAATGTCCAAATACTGTATGCAAAAATGTCTTAGGATAATGGGCTGAATGGGACACTTCTGGCTACAACTTCTGTGGCCTGATGTTGGTCTTCCAGACGACTGTGAATGCCAGTCAACATGTGTTCAAAGTCTTCCCCCAGGACTTTTCCAGAGGCAAAGTTAATATATTCAACTTGAGAAAAAAGGACTTCATAATTTTTGTTTTATTTCCGTTCATGTTCAACTGTTGAGAAACTCAAACTGAGAAGTTTCACTCGACAGACTATCTTTGATGTAATGGGTGCTTTATCATCTGGTGCTTTATCAATGGGTGACTTTTGGCTAGAGTTTGTGGTTCGGGATCATTTTTTCTTAGCTTGGAGTTTTATAATAGAATACTAAAGAAAACAGAAAACAAACACTTCTAAAAGATCATTCTGAAGGAGATAAAAAGCTGGGATGAGGCCAGTCCCGCGGGGGAAGGTGGCAGTTTGGAACTGGCTAAGGCGGAGACGCAGGATGAGGCAAAGAACCAGGAAGTGCTCGTGGGAGGAGGAGATGGGGCCGAGTTTCACCTCCCAGAACAGACTGAGCATGGTGACGCTCAGCAGACCTGCTCAGTGAGCTTGAGGATAGGGATCAGACTGAGCTGGAAGAGAATAAATCCTATGACTTTGTATTTTGCACTTGTGAGGGGCTGAATTATGTCTTGCTGCCAAGCCAAATTCGTATGTTGGAGTCCCAACCCCTCAGGACCTCAGAATATGACTGTGTGTTTTTAGGTGGGGCCTTTCAATGGGTGATTAAGTGAAAATGAGGTCACATGTCAGGCCCTAATCCCCTCTGGCTGTGCCCTTGTACGAAGAGATGAGGATGCAGGAATGCACGCGGGAAGACCACAGAGGACAGAGGGACACAGGGAGAAGATGCCGTCTACAAACCCAGGAGCCAGGCCTCGGCAGAAAGCTCCCTGTCCGCCCAGGGAAAGAATAAATGTCTGTGGTTTAAGCTCCCAGTCTGTGGTGTATGCATGGCAGCCCTGGCAGACTAAGACTGATATACGTTCGTTTATTATCCTTGAGAGCGGTCAACTTTGACTGGGCTTGGGAAATGGTAACCAGGTTATTGAGGATTAATCCTCATCTTATGTTTTTTATTGAGATGAGAAGCTGGGTAAGAGAGTTCACTTCCTGGATATTTTCTTAACTTCTCTCTCCTTTAATCAAAATAGTACACTCTTGGCATGCTTTATGTCATTCAGCTTCTCACGAGGCTCCCTCTCTAGACCTAGTTCCAGCATGGGCTTGGAAGCTCCAGGGACAGGCTGCGGAATCAGCCCAGATGCCTCTGCAGCTGCTGAGGTTCTAGAAACTCCTCAGGTCTCAGCTGTCCACAGTCTCAGGGAGTTCTGGGGCCTTCTTGACTGCGTGGTCTCCACTCTCCCACCTTGCCCGCTCTGGGCTTGGTACCACGGTGCTGCTTCTAGGGAGTAACTGGGGACTAAGCATCTCTCTCAGGCTCCCGGTCCGAGACTGCAGCCATCTGCCCTGCTCCTGGTCAGACTGCAGCCCAGACTGCAAGCAAGGGTGGTTGGGTGTTTGGGTGCCCTCTCCTTCCAGGGAGTACAGAGATCACACCCACGACATCTTGGTCAGTAACAACATGGTTTCAGCAGATCAGAACCAGCTCCCTCCACTTGGCAAAGGACTGGAACGTCATGGGAAAGAAGCCCACTTTGAGGAGCTCCGGGAGGCACAGTGCCCAGTGGGGGTGGGGGTCTTTTGTGGGAATACACAAGGTGGGGGGATGGGAGGCCAGTGGGAGGCAAGAGAGGTTTATAACTATAATGGGGGGTTTCGGACCTTCTGTACACATGATCCATCTGGGACATTTCAAGATCCTGGGGCAGGAGGCTGGGTGGGCACAGGAATAACACTGTCTAGCAGCCTCTCTAGGGGACCCCCTGAGAAACGCTGCCTCAGCCAGTCCTCTTTTGCACAATCTATTCTCTAGGCAGGGGCTTCATAACCACTCTTTGCCTTTTTGGCTGAGGATACATCTCTATGATTTAAAGAGGGTACCATGTATAAAACAGACACTGAATTTAAATCAGAAAATACAGAAGAGAATAAGAATGCGGTTTATGTCAGCACATGTGCCAAAATTCTTGTCCTGCCTCGGCCCCAGCCACATTCACGCCATAGCTTTCACATGAAAGAGACCAACAGACACGTGAAAATAAACAATAAAAATAAATGTTGAAAAAATAATACGAGAAATAATCATTAACAGAAATGATAAAGGAAGTCATCATTGAAGCAAAGTGCTGTCAGAATTGAGTAGAAAAAGCAGAAAGACTAAAATAAATGATGAAAAGGAGGATTAGTTAAAATATAAAATTTAAAAACAAATGCACTAAATAAATGTCTCCACAAAAGCAGGGAAAGATGACTCAAGCTGGTGAGACAGAAAATTGGCCTAGAAACGAATCATGAAAGAAACAGAATTTTAGGGCAGAGGAAGGAGAAAAATATCCATGGAGCCGAGAAACAGCTAAATGAATATAAGGGTTATAAACAAAGGCTGATAACTATGAAGATACTGCTTGTCATGAATAGATAGTTTAAAAATGGAAAAAAATAAAAGCAGTCAACTTGGAGATTAGCAAGATGGATGGAAACAGGGAAAGCAATTAAAGACAGCCTAAGTCAGAACCCCAGAATACACGAAAGCACGGCAGTGTTGTAATGATCTGAGTGTTTTTAAAGCAGAATAAATATGTCCTCAAAGATCTGGAAACAAAATCAAACAAACTGAAAGGAAAAGCCCCCACATTGAAAGCCTGCAGCTAGAAGGTGTCCTTAGCTGGATCCTCAAGCCAGGACAGATGGTGGGTGTCAGCACAGAGCCCGAGCCAGCCTGGGCTCCGAGCTCCACCTGGCACCTGCAGACTAGATGGCTTCCCAGTCATGCCTGCAAATGTCAGAGAGAACCTTGAATAGAAAAACTTGCAATCTTATTTTTCTCTGTCCTCTTAGCTTAGGGACTATGATGGTTAATTTTGAACCAATTTGTCTAGGTCATGGTGCTCAGTTGTTTGCTCAAGTACTAGTCTAGGTATTACTATGTAGATTTTCTTCGATTAAATTTACATCAGTAGACTTTGAGTAAATAAGGTGACCCTTTGTAATGTGGGTGGGTCTTATCCAATCAGATGAAGACCTTGAGAAGAACAAAAACTGAGGTTTTCCGAAGAAGAAGCAATTTGTTTTCAAGGCTACAAGATAAAACCCCTGCTTGCTGGGTCTCCTCTGCAGATTTCAGACTCAAGGCTTTTGCCTGAATTTTTAACCTGCTGGCTTGCCCTAAGGATTTCAGACTTGCCAGCTGCCAAAACTGTGTAAGCCAGTTCCTTAAAGTATACTTCTCTCTGTCTGCCTGTCTGTCGGTCGGTCTTCTTATCTGGAAATGTGGCCATAGAGCTTTAGGAGGTACCAAGGCCCCATCACTCCTGGTGGGTGCAGCTGGGTGGTGAGTCTGTGGTCCCAGGCAGTGAGACTCTGTGCTGGCCAACACTTCCTAACTCGTATGGAGGCTTGAGTATACGTCCTGATTCAGGACCTTCAAGCTTAAGAATGCTCCTTGTCTGAGCTGCCCTTTCCTCATCTGTAAAATGGGGAAGCCAACATTCCTGGCTTCCAGGGAATTTGTCAAGATTATCAAGACTATGCCCGATACATGTGCTGGATGCCTAAAAGGCACTCGATGGGAGGTGCTGTGTCTTGTAGTTGTCGGTTCTTTTCCCGGCGCAGCGTAATGAGATGAAATCACGGTAAGTTCAAGTAGCAGGGCACACCGACTCACGGTGTATATTAATTGTGTGTTCCTTGAAAAGAAGAAGCCCACTGGCCATTCTTGGTGACATATGAGACCTGCTATCGCATTTCTTGCCCTCAGGAATAATCCCAGTAGGGAGCTCTCCATTTCCCAGGGTTATAGGACTCTTTGTGGAGTCAAGAAAAATGGACTTAAGGGAAACTTCGGTGGTTTTCAAGTCAGATGTGGTGTCGCCAGACACTTCGTGGATGTTGGGTTCCCCTGGATAAGATAGGAAGTGGGGTGTTGGGCTCCACACCTTCTAGAAGGTGACCTCACACTCCTGGGCAGATCCTAGAGAATGCCTGTGGTGTCTATTGCAAGCAGAGGGACTTTGGGACCAGAAGGAATGCATCCAATTTGGAAAGAGACCAGTGGGTCTTCCCTCAGTCTACCCAGGGCAGCAGTGTTTGACCTAGGATGGAGGAGGACACTTGAACAAAGAAACGTGGCCTCTAGAAGTGCCGTGGTTACAAGAAAGAGCCCCACACGCATCCAGAAGCATGTGAGCCCTGGGGTTTTCGTGCCACCCAAAGAAATCACAAGAGAGACCTAACGAGCGATGGGGTGCTCTTGCTAACCTTGAAAAATAGGAGCTCAGAACTGGATTCTTTTCAAATAACAGAGATGAGGAATGCCTGAGTGGACATCTTTTGGCCCTGGATACTGAACTTGAACTTTAAGTTCTCCTACCCTAGTTTCCTAGTAGTGGTGATAGTCAGTATAAACAAACACCCACACTGACCTCATGCTTGTCAATGGATGTGGGTAGAAGTGGCTTCTAAATGTACTTGTCACTTTGAAGATCAGGGGACCAGGCTGGGTGTAGAATCTTGGGTGACTGTCAAGTCTTTACAAAATGTGGGAGAGTAGGGACGCTAAACCCAAGCCAGACGCCTGGAAAGGCAGCCGTAGACACTGGACTGGATTCCACAGCAGCAAGCTAAACAGAAAGCACCAGAAGGGCTGGGCACCAGACAACAGTGAAGACATCTGGAGGAGGAAGGAGAGATTACAGGTCACCCTTGTGGACAGGTGAGAGTGTGGTCAGGAGTGTGTCAGAGAGTTAAAGGTGGAGGCTGGAGATACAAAAATCAGATTCTCAATGTTGAAGTTCTCTGTGCAGTGTCAACTGGAATTTAGGAGGCTGGAATCTGCAATCCCTAACCACGTGGCAAGATCTTTTGCAGAACATATTTTTCATGCTACAGTGCTGTTACTAAATCAATAGAATTGCTATATAAAAATATTCCTTTTCTTGCAAGGGAATACTACATGAAGGTCACCCTGTAATCCAAATAAAGTTGCAAAGGATATGAAAAGCAGAATTTGTCCTGAAACCAAAGTCATAAATTCAAACGATAAGAAAAGAAGTGTCAGAGAAATGTTTGACACTCAGCATGCTCATGTCAGCAGTGACTGAGCCAAATAAAAATGTACATCACTCGTTTGTGGCAGAGCTCTCGCCCTCACTTGTTCTCTTCTCCACTCCTTGCTAAGACATGGAAGAGTCTCCTCCAGCCACCAGGCTGTGAGTGGACTTCTCAAATGTCGCTTCTGACTCTTATCTGCTGTGGTAGTCATGGGGCCTGCGTGTTGGGATTGAAAACCAAAAGTAAATTCTAAGTCCACCAATCAACAGAATGAGACCCTTCTCTAGGCCAAGGGGATTTCAAATAAACCTGAAAAACTAGTTCAGGTCATGACAGGAAGGAAGGATAGTCAGACGGGCCTCATTATACTCTCCTGTTTGTGGAATTCAGGCACAACTGACTAACATGAACACTGAAACAGAGATCTTAAGACTGACAAAGGGGACTCTTTGTAGCAATAAGATACCAACATGACAGATAGCAGGACTTGAGAGAAATAAAAATATTTTACCCCAAAATATGTTTCTTCAATGTATTTTTAAATGGCCCTGCAAAGCTATCTCTTGTGGGGGAATTTTACATTTTATGATCCTGAAGAGATTAGCCAAGAGTCCAGCATCTTTAAGGGTCTGAAAAACAAAAACAAAAACAAAAACAAAAACATTTGCCATCTCTGTCTCTGAGGGCAGCCACCTATGAAGCTTCATCTTCATAATAAGAACCTTGGTCTCCACAGGCTTTATCTTAACTCAGGTGGCCCATTCTATTGGTTCTGGATCTTTAGATAATAACTTACCTCTTTCAACCAATTGCCAATCAGAAAATCTTTGAATCCACCTGTGACCTGTAAGCCTCTGCTTTGAGCTTTCCTGCATTTCCAGAGTGAACCAATGGGTATCTTTCAAATAAACCTGAGAAACTAGTTCAGGCCGTGATAGGAAGGGTGGTCAGACATATACATAATATATGTATACCTTGAATATATTAATTGATGTCTTATGCTTCCCTAAAACATATAAAATCAAGCTGTAACTCAGCCACATTAGGCATGCTCTCAAAACCTCTTGAGACTGTGACCTGAGGCCACAGTCACTTCTATTTGGCTCAGAATAAGCCTCTTTAACTATCTTACAGAGTTGGACTCTTTCCATGGACAAGATGGTAAGATGCATACTTTGGAAGTTGCCTGGGTCTTCCACGTACCGCCTGAACAGTGGTAGCACTGGGCCATCAGTGCAATCCTGTGCTTTAATTGAAAGTGGATAAGCGAATTTCTGTTGTCCAAACCACAGGGATATTGGGGCTTCTTTGTTATCAAGCACAAACTAGTGTACCCTGACTAATGCAGTTTGATGAAATGTCAGGGTGTGTGTCATCATCACCATTAACTACTTAATTGAAAGTCATCCTGTTTGTATTCCTTATGTGCTGCCTCCTCTTTATTGAATAGACTCCTTAGCAAGACATTCAGGGCACTTTGCACTTTGTTCCCAACCTACTTACCTTTTGTCACTCCCGATACTAGCACTCCCTAACTGACTCTGCCATGCATCTCCTCTCTATGTATGCATTCTACTTGTCGTTCTTTGGATACCATCTCTGCTTTTTTCCTTCCATCCATGCCTTTGCTCTTGCTGTGCCTGGTTCTTAGAATGTCTGCACATGCTACATTCTCTATACTGTTTACAGAAACAATATTTTACCTTCAAAGCCAAGTCTGAGTATATGTTCTTCTTTGAAGACCTCCACCACCCTCAGGATTGGGTCCTCAACTCTCAGTGTGTCCAAGCTGTTGAGTGATAAGCCCATTCTGGGATTGATCATACTCCATAATAGGTGGTTAATGGTCTATTTCTCTTTTTCAATCTACAGTGCTCATTGCAAATAAAATAGGGATGCTAATAAGTGCAGCCTGTACCTGACCCGTGAGGCATTTAATGAAGGTTAGGTTTAAAGATTTTCTTTTGTTAAATTTTTGATAAGCTGTAGAAAAATGATAGTCGTGGTTGTTTTCATTAGTTTTAGACCTCCTTTCCCTGCCTAACACACCCTCTCTGCCTTATGCCTTGTCTTCTAGCCACCATTTGCTGCTTTCTTCCCACAATATATTTTTTCATAAAAAAGTCATTTCCTGTTATCCAGTGCAGCCTGAACATGACAGTTTGCCTGTCCAGCAAGTGTTTATGTTTTGCCCTTATTAGCAGCATCACTATCCTTTCAGGTGAACACCAGTCCACCACCGGCGGCCTATAACTCAAGGGAAGCCCAGTTGATTCTTTGTAACCATGGTTCCATTGATCTTTATATTCAACTTTAGACCATTGTCACACTTTTTTGATTCTTCTACTTTTGTATTGTCTTAAAATCAGAGAGTGTGAATCCTCCAACTTTATCCTTCTTTTAGTAAATTTGCTTGGGCTATTTCAGGTTTTTTTTTTTTTTTTTGTATTTCTGTATATGTTTTAGAATTGGCTTGGTAATTTCTAAAACACTACATGGTTTCTTGGAATTACTTTAAATTTATAGATCAATTTGGAAGAATTTACATTAACAACACATAATCTTCCAGTATCTTGATTTATTTTATTTTATTTTCTTGAGACAGGGTCTCACTTTGTCTTCCAGGCTGGAGTGCAGTGACACAATCATGACTCACTGCAGCCTTGACCTTCCTGGGCTTAGGTGATCCTACCACCTCAGCCTCCCAGTAGCAGGTACTACAGGTGTGTGCTACTACACCCAGCTAATTTTTTTGTATTTTTTTGTAGAGACAGGTGTTTGCTGTGTTGCCCAGGCTGGTCTCAAACTCTTGGGCTTAAGTGATCCTTCTGCCTCAGCCCCCCAAAGTACTGGGATTACAGGTATGAGCCACGGCACCCAGCCTCTTGCTTTATTCAGGACTTCTTTAATTTCATCAGTGTTTGTAGTTTTCAGTGCACAGATCCTGCACATATTTTACTCCATTTATCTTTAAAGAGTAAATATTTCTCTGATATTATTATAAATTATATTGTTTGATAAGTTTCATTTCCAGTGTTTTTGTCATATAGAAATACAGTGTGTTTTTTTTGTTTGTTTGTTTTTTTTTTTTTTTTTTTTTTTGTATATTCACCTTGTGAATATTTGACTGACCTTAGTAACTTTCCCCATTGTTGTTCTGGCTAGGTTCTTCTGTGCAACGTTGAATACAAGGTAAAAGTAGAAATCTGTGGCTTCTTCCCTATCTTAAGGGGAAGTAGTCAGTTGTTTATTAGTCTGATGTTAACTCTAGTTTTTTTGTACATCCATTTTCTAAATTTAAAAGTTTCCTTTTATTCTCAGTCTACTTGGAGTTTCTCTCATGTGTTGGTATTAAATTTTGTCAAATGCATTTACTGATCTGATGATACAGTTTTTTTTTTTTTTTTTTTTGAGTCTGTTGGTACAGTTTACAGTGATTGATTTTCAAATTATAAGCCAAGCTAGTATTCCTGGGACAACCCCAATTTGGTTTTGATGTTTCATCCTTTTTATATCTTCCTGGGTTTTGACTTAAAAAATTTTCTGTAATCCCAGCACTTTGGGAGGCCGAGGCGGGTGGATCACGAGCTCAAGAGATCGAGACCATCCTGGTCACCATGGTGAAACCTCGTCTCTACTAAAAATACAAAAAATTAGCTGGACATGGTGGCGTGTGCCTGTAATCCCAGCTACTCAGGAGGCTGAGGCAGGAGAATTGCCTGAACCCAGGAGGTGGAGGTTGCGGTGAGCCGAGATCGCGCCATTGCACTCCAGCCTGGGTAACAAGAGCGAAACTCCGTCTCAAAAAAAAAAAAAATTTTAACCCCATTTTGAAAAATTTTCTAATGCCTTTGGTCTGGTATTAGAATATTAGATATTCTGTATTGGTATTGGGGTAATCCTGGCCTAAAAATGAATAGTAAAATGTTTTCTATTTCTGGAAGAATTTGGGTTAATTTGGTATTATTTCTTCCTTAAATATTTGGCAGAATTCACCAATGAAGTCATGTAGATCTGGAGTTTTCTATGTAGGAAGGCTTTCAACTAATATTTAATATCTTTAAAAAATGTAGAACTATTAAGTTTATTTTTTTTAGGTTGATCATTGGTAGTTTGGATGTTTTAAGGTATTTTCCATTTCACCCTACTTGCCAAATATATTGTTCTAAAGTCATTCAGAATATTCCCTTATCATCTTTTGATGTCTGTATGATCTGTAGTGATGTTCACTTTTTAATTCCTTATACTGGCAATTTGAGTCTGCTGTTTTTTTGTTTTGTTTTGTTTTCCTAACAAGTCTTGCTAGAGGTTTATCAATTTTATGACTTTTTTTTTTTTTCAAACAGGTTTGGTTTCATTGATTATCTCTATTGCATGTCTACTTTTCATTTCATTAGCTACTGATATTTTCTTGATTATTTCCTTCCTTCTGCTTGCCTTGGACTCAATTTTGTTCTTTATTGAGTTACTTAGGTTGGAAGCTTACATCATTGGTTTGAAGTCATTTCCTTTTTGAATACAGTATTTTAATGTTATAAATTTCTCTGTGAGCACTGCTTTAGTTCTACCTCCCACAATTTAATATATTTTCTTTCCAATACCTTTGAATTGCAAATGTCTTTACATTTAGTGTATTGCTTCTTGCTTATTTAGAAATTTATTGCTGAATTCCAAATGTTTTCCAGTATTCTAGATTTCTTTCTTTTATTCATTTCTAGCTCAATTTCACAGCAGCCAAAGAATATACTTTATATAATTTCAATCAATTTAAAAATGCTGAGACCTGTTTTAGATGTATACCTTATATTTATATTAATTGATGTCTTATGTCTCCCTAAAATATATAAAACCAAGCTGTAACCCAGACATTGGGCATGCTCTCAAAACCTCTTGAGACTGTGCTCAGGCCATAGTCACTCCCATTTGTCTCAGAATAAGCCTCTTTAACTATTTTACAGAGTCAGACTCTTCCCATGGACAAGACGATAGCCTATATTGTCCAGGCTGTAGCGTATATTGGTAAATGTACCTTTGGGAAAAATGTTCTGCTATTGTTGTATGGATCCCACTATGAACGATATTGAGCTCAAGCTGGTTGATAGTTCTTTTGGTTTCTTTTAGCCACAAACACATAAATTATCTTTGGATCTGCTCAGTCACAAGGCTTACAAGAACAGCATGTACTGTAGGCAGAGCCTGTGACACATGCTTCTTATATTCTAGTCCTACTGAAAGCTAACAACCTTGTGGACAAGTGTGTAGAAAAATCAAAGCATCATATTCAAACATGACTTGTGTGGCCACTCCAAATCCAAAATGACTTCCTAAGAAAGGGCCTTTTATTGTGGTAGGGGGTATGGGGCAATGATTTGCATTTCATCTTGAAGGTGGAACCGTGTGTTGTTTTGTGGAAAGTCAAGAAGATCAAGATCTCTGCAGATCACGTTGTGGCAGACAGCTATAATACATCTGGGTAGCTGCAGTTGGAGCACTACCTGATTAAGTTTATAATAATCAACAGTCATGCCATAAGACCTCTGCACAGGTCTAATTGGTGAGTTAAATGACAGTGTCATAGGTATCCCTGCCCTTGTTTCCTTGAAGTGTTTTATAGTGACATCACCACTGTCCAGTAATTAACTCTACGGTATCCCCAGAGAGGTGAAATGACTACTGTTGGTATCATTTTCAATTTATTATTTTAGAAGGGGTTAGAAATTTCATACCTATGTATATAACCAATAAAAATTAGTAAGTATTTCTTATAAAAGTTTTGTATGAAAATGTTCATAGATGCATTTTTTATAATAGCCCCAAACTGGAAACAGCCCAAATGTCTATCACTAGGAGAATGAATAAGTAAATCGTGATATACTTGTAGTAAGCACTTTTTAATCTATGTCACAACATGGATGACTCTTACAGTCTTTATGTTGGCAAAAAGAAAATAACAGAAAAATGTTCAGACTGTGTGATTCTACTGATATGAAGTTCACAAAAGGCAAAACTAACTGATGATGATCAATTTCACAGTATCGCTTACCCTTGGAAAGGAAAGGATTGGTCATTGACTAGGAAGAGGCATGTGAAAATCTTTTAGGGTGCCATTCTAAATTTTCATCTTGTTGATATATACACAATCACATACGTACATAGAAATTTACCGAGTTTTACTAAAATTAGTTTGCTTTATGTACATTGTGCTAAATCTCCATAAAAAGGAAGATGAGTGAAAGAAGTAGAGATAGAGGGAGAAAGTGAGAGGGAAGGGGAAGGAGGGAGGGAGGGAGAGAGAATAGGAAGAGAAAGATGAGAGTAAAAGAATAATGGTTTTATTTTCTTTTCAATTATTATCTATTAGGTTAATTTTTTAAAATATTTATTTATTTATTTATTTTTGTTTAAAGGCTAGTCAAGTGAAGCAGTGGGAATGGAGAAGGAACAAAGAAATCTGTAACTGGTTGTGATCAATTAGTTGTAAACACCACTGCACTGGGACCAGCCAGGTTGAATTTTTTCTATATTAAAAATAATACTAAATGAAGCTGGGCACAGTGGCTCATACCTGTAATCCCGGCACTGGGAGGCCGAGGTGGCAGATCACGAGGTCAGCAAATCGAGACCATCCTGCCAACATGGTGAAACCCTGTCTCTACAAAAACATAAAAATTAGCCGGGCATGGTAGCGGGTGCGTTGTCCAGGTACTTGGGAGGCTGAGTCGGGAGAATTGTTTGAACCGAGGAGGCAGAGGTTGCAGTGAGCCAAGATCGTGCCACTGCACACTCCAACCTTGTAACAGAGCAAGATCCATCTCAAAAATAATAATAATAATAATAAATGAAAGAATCTAGACAAATTATCTCATTCCCATGGCAAATGCTAGACCAAATGGGGCTTGACAAGTTCATGTATGGAAACAGTGAGTCAGGTAGAGATGTTCCTCACTGCTAATCACTTTACACTGTGCTCCATAAAGTGTTTATTCTGTATTTTCACGGGGACCCAGAAAGTAATGATCTCAGGACTCCTGTTTTTTATTTCTTCATATGTTGGCATCCCTTCAGCATTATGATGTGACCTATTCAGACCTGGACCCAGCTTGGTCATGACCAGGTGCATTTCCAGGTAGACACTCCTGTGTCCTCACCATTCCCCAGACTCTAGCCTGAATGCTATGAGCTTGCCAGACATCTCACACAGATGACCCACCTGCTGCACAGTTAAAAAGTGTCAGTCACAAGACAAATTATTTTACTACACAGTGAAAATAATTCAATAATGTTTTCAAGGTAAGTGCAATATTTTGCTTTCCCCCAGTCACTTTTTATTTGGTCGAATGAAATGTGAAATATGTGTCCCCTCACTGAAACAAAAAGAGTTCACTGAACATAATGTAAAGAGAGAGCAGTTCCAGGGGAACAGAATAGGTTGATTGAAAAGCAGGGAAATGGAAAAACTCACTTAATGGCGTGGAGCAGCAGAGCTTGGAGGACTCTGAGAGCCCTCGCCACAGCACATGGACAGAGCTGGGCGACGTGGCAGCAGCAGGCTGCTGGCCTGTGAGTGTGCTGTCTGTGTCACAGCCAGCTCCAGCTCCAGGTATGTGGCAGCCACCACTGGAATCTCATCCTGAACCCTGCCAGCATATGAGCTGTTGATCTTGCTGATTTACAACCCTCCAAGCCAAAGTCATCCAGGTGTTTGTGTCATGACTCGAGATGGCTTTGTGTTTTTAGTTCCCAGCTACTGCCACTCCGTTTTCCAAAGCCGATGCTCACCACGGAGACAAGATCAGGCACGGATATTCTCTGGCATTATTCACTAGTTCTTGGTCTCAAATCCTTGTACAATCACCTGGTTTTAACTCTGTGGACCACTGGAGCTGTGGGCACTCCTGGGGCCAGGCAACAGTAAAGTCTGCAGCCTCCATGGCTGAAGCCAGCCCTTCTGAGCATTCTCGCTGACCTGCGACTACTGCCCAATATTGGGACTCTAGATAGTAATACTGTGACTTTGATGAAAAAGCAAACTCAGGACAGCAAAGAGAAAAAACATTCTAAAGGTGTGGAAATAACGAATCCCACTCTTCATAGTCCAGTGCATCAAAGTGTGCCATCCTCTTTAGCAAAGGATGTATGTGCAGCATCTAACAAACCAGCCAAAGGGTGCAGAAAAGAGGGGAATGATCCAAACAGATGATTTTTTTTATTGCATTTTATGTTTTGGGGTACATGTGAAGAACATGCAAGATTGTTGCATAGGTACACACATGGCAGTGTGATTTGCTGCCTTCCTCCCCCTCACCTATATCTGACATTTCTCCCCATGCTATCTCTCCCCACCTCCCCACCACCTGTCCCTCATTTTCCCCCAACAGACCCCAGTGTGTAGTGCTCCCCTCCCTGTGTCCATGTGTTCTCATTGCCTGTGAGTGAGAACATGTGGTGTTTGATTTTCTGTTCTTGTGTCAGTTTGCTGAGAATGATGGTTTTCAGGTTCATCCATGTCCCTACAAAGGACACGAACTCATCATTTTTGATGGCTGCATAATATTTCATGGTGTATATGTGCTACATTTTCCCTGTCCAGTCTATCATCGTTGGGCATTTGGGTTGGTTCCAGGGCTTTGCTATTGTAAACAGTGCTGCAATGAACATTCGTGTGCATGTGTCCTTATAGTAGAACGATTTATAATCCTTTGGATATATACCCAGTAATGGGATTGCTGAGTCAAATGGAATTTCTACTTCTAGGTCCTTGAGGAATCGCCACACTGTCCTCCACAATGGTTAAACTAATTGACACTCCCACCAACAGTGTAGAAGTGTTCCTATTTCTCTACATCCTCTCCAGCATCTGTTGTCTCCAGATTTTTTAATGATCGCCATTCTAACTGGTGTGAGATGGTATCTCAATGTGGTTTTGATTTGCATTTCTCTAATGACCAGTGATGATGAGCATTTTTTCACATGTTCGTTGGCCTCCTGTACAAACAGATGAATTTTAAAGATGGTCTGCAGATACGGGGAGATTGTGATTGCGCGTATGCCATAGGAACTCAAAGCGTCAGTACAATCACCACTGCCTAGTAATTAACACTCTAGCCATCCTTCCCTTTGGTCCTGCCTCACCATCTGGAGAGTCTTCTCAGGTAGGTAAGTAGCTGGTTAGTTAGTTAGATAGTATTATTTGATAGGTCACTGCTATGGTTTAAATGCTTTTATCTTCTCCAAAACTGTTGGAAGCAGTGACTGGATCTTTAGCAGATAAGAAATCTGCTGGCACCTTGATCTTGGACTCTCTAGCTTCTAGAAATGTTAGAAATAAATTTCTGTTCTTTATAAATTGCCTGTTCTCAGGTATTCTGTTATAGCAGCACAAACTCACTAAAACAAAAATTGGTATCAGGGAATTAAGGTGTTGCTATAACAAATACCCAAAACTGTGGAAATGGCTTTGGGACTGGTTGAAACTGGAACAGTTTTGAAGGGAATGTTGAAAAAAGCCCATTGCCAGGAATGGTGCATTCACGGTGATTGTGGTGAGGGCTCAGAAGAAGAGAGCTGTAGGAAAACCTCATGCTTCTTAGAGATTACTTAAGTGCTTGTCCGGAATGCTGATTGAAACATGGGCAGTAAAGACTATTCTGCTGAGGTCTCAGTTGAAAGTGAGAAACAGGTATGAGGAACTGGAGGAAAGGCTGTTCTTGTTACAAAGAACTTGGCTGAATTCTGTCCTTGTTCTGGGACTTTGTGGAATGAAGAACTTACAAGAGATAAACTAGGGTAGCTGGTAGAAGAAATTTCTTCAAGCTAAGTGTCCAGGATACTGTATGGCTTCTCTTAACTGCTTATAGTAAAATGAAAGAAGAGAATGATTTAAAGATGGAACTTTTAATTAAAAAGCAAAACAGAACATAAAGATTTTGAAAATTCTAAGCTTGTCTATGTAAAGAGTAAAAATGTGGCCAGGTATGGTGGCTCATGCCTGTAATCCCAGCACTTTGGGAGACCAAGTCAGGTAGATCATGAGGTCAGGAGTTCAAGACCAGCCTGGCCAACATGGTGAAACCCCATCTCTACTGAAAAAATGCAAAAATTAGCCAGGCATGGTGGCATATGCCTGTAATCCCACAGGAGGCCAAGGCAGGAGAATCCCTTGAACTTGGGAGGCAGAGGTTGCAGTGAGCTGAGATGGTGCCACTGCACTCCAGCCTGGGCAAGACTTGTCTAAAAAAAAAAGTAGAAAAAAAGAAAGAATAAAAATGTATGCTTAGAAGAGAAAACCAAGGATATGGCCAAATGAACATTTGATAAGGAAATTAACATGGATAGAAGGAACTAGGTGCTATTCATCAAGACAATGGAAGATGTCCCCAGAGCCATTTTGGATATATTTGGGGCTGCCATACCCATTTCAGGCCCCGAGTTCTAGGGCCTTGAGAGAGGAACATTTTCTGGGGAGGGACTGGGACGTCCACGGGACCTCAGGGTTTGCTGCCCAGGGCTGTCCCAAGTCTCTCTTCTCCACATTCTGTTGCAGTGCTCCTAGGCTGCTCCTCCTATGGCTTAGGGAAGATCTACGTGCAGCTGGGGCCACTGCTGCTGAGGACGCAGGGAGTGAGAACAAGACAGATGATTGTAACAATATAAACGAAAATAAAAACATCAGCAATGAGCATTTGTTGATCACGCGGGTACCAGACATTAGGAAGAACACTTTGTTGTGGATTTACCTATGTTAGTAGGTAAATTTCACCATACCACCACACTGCTCTCGCTATAGGGTGGAACAGTATCCCTACCTTACTGAGAGTGAAATGACCTTAGACAGCTAAAATGACTTAGGCAACTAGAGAATTAGATAAAAGTTCCCAGGAGGAGATGCTTGAAAGACCACATGGGTTGGTTCGATAGAAATTGGGGTCAAAGTGGGGACCAGTTAGGGAGGGGAGCAGAATGTGAGAAGCCATGAGCAAGGCGAGTTTATGCCACACACTGGGAGGTGAGCAGTGGGGAATGGTGAGGGATGAGGCTGCAGGTGAATCAGAGACAGCTCTGAAGGGCCTGGCAAGCAGTTTGGACTTTAACCTGGGACCTTAAATGGCGTAATCCAAAGAGCATTGCCCCTGTCATGTGGGGAATGAATCGAAGCCAAGAATATGACTACAAAGGACGACTGTGATAGTCACTGTGATACATCGGGAGAGTGAATTGGGCAGGACCAAAGATGTTAAAGAAACATGATAGACAAAGGTGGGGATGCCCAGGGATTGATCTAGTGCTTTTTTCCTGGTGAACCAGTGGCATGGAGGTTCTGAGGGCTGAGTGGGCAATCAGTCTAAGGGGTTAGAGATGATTTGTTTTGTTTTAGATATGTTGAATTTTCAATATCTGGGAGACTCTTAGTAAGGAATTGGAAACGCTGTTTGGAAGCTGGGGAAGGAAGGCTGTATGTAAGACACAGGGTGTTGGTCATTAACATGTGGTAGGGGCTGATGCTAGGGAGGTGACAAGGCAACCAAGGGAGCATGTGTAGACTATGTAAAGGGAGACAGGAAGGACACGGGAAGCATAACATTTCACAGCAGGAGGAATGTTGCTAGCTAAGGATACTGGAAGGAAGTGGTCATGGACTTGGGAGAAATCAGAAGAATGTGTGTGATCCTAGCCAACAGGGCTCTCAAGAGCTGCAAAGCAAACCTTCTCTCCAGTAGATGTAGAATTTCCTTCTTGACCTCCACTGGAGGTAGTCCAGACACTTTACTTACTTCCCACACTCCCCATCCATCTTAGCTAGCTCGGGCTGCCATAACATAGCATCACAGGCTGGGTGGCTTAAGCAACAGAAATGTATCTTTTCACAGTTCTCGAGTTCAGACACCAAGATAAAGGTGTCATCGTTGGTTTCTGATGAGGGCTCTCTTCCTGGCTTGTAGATGGCTGCCTTCTTACTGTGTCCTGACATGACCTCTTCTCTGTGCATACGGTAGGGGTGGGGAGAGCACTCTAGTCTTTTTCTCTCTTCGTATTCTCATAAGGCCACCAGTCCTAGCAGGTTAGGGACCCACTCTTAGGACCCCATTTAACCTTATTTACCTCCATAAAGACCCTATCTCCAAATATAGTCACATTGGGGTTAGGTCTTCACCATAGGAATTTTGGTGTAACACAATTTAGTCCATAATACCACCCAGCTCACTCAGTTTTTGCAGATGGTCTCACCAAGCGATTTGTGAAAAGAACTGTCCAAGGGATGCAGGAGGAAATACCAACTGCAGAGGTGAGTGGGACTAGCCTTGAACATAAAGGTCCTAAACTCCCCAAGACAGGAGGGAAGAGAAAACATGAATGAGAGCAGGGACAAAGAATGAGAACAGCCAGAACGGGATGTGAGGGGCTTTCATGTGGAGTGATCCTCAGCTGCACGCATTGCAAATGACTTCCTCTACTCCATGACTTTTAAAAAATTAATTGCCTAAAAATTGAGTTTGCTTTCTTTCCACAGCTCTATTTTCATCCATCCATTGCAGTAGATAATTTATACTGGAAAGGTCTATTTTATGCCAAGTTCTATGATTGAAGCTTGGGGAGGAACATGTGCCTCAGACATAGTTTTTTCCCATTACAGTTTCACTGATTCTTTGAAAGGGGGCTTAGACATGCAAAATAAATTACTGTGTGGTGCAACTGGCCCTGTAATATAGGCATGTTTTGAGAACTATTATAAATAGTGGTTCAAAGTCTAACACTAGTGACATGTGGTCTAATAAACAAAGAAAGCTTTTCAAGTTGCCTCTCCCTCTTGTTTGACCATTTGTGCCTGTGTGGAAATGAGTGATGCAGCTCATAGAACTTCCAGGGAATCTTTAGAGTTTAAATTAGACTTATTACAGGGGCCTTGTTGAATTCCCAGAGACTTTTGGCTTTCATCTGCTAGCGAGATTTCTGAAGATCATGAAAGCTTATTTTAAGGTGCCCAGCACACCCAATGATCACGGATTCTGAGGCATGGGGGACTGAGAGCTCTGAACAGAAGGTGGTAAGCATGGCAGAGTGCCATGGAAGGGTGCGTTTCAACTGTGTCTTGAAGCATGAATACCTTACTAAAGCTGAGATTTGAAATCGAATGTTCTCTGGCACCTTGACTTCAGCAAAAATGGGATGACATTTCCTGAGGCCCATTCCTGTGATAAAATTCCTATGAGGCATACTGAGATGTTATGGAATATTGACACTGACAGCAAGAGGTCTGTGGTCTGGGAGTCCTTGGACCAGTGCCAACTCAGGAATTCACCTAATGTGGAGTTTCTTTATGATTGGTGTGCCCACGACAGCATAGATCAATCAATTTAAATAAACCAGGACCCATTTTTTAAGTTTCTTTTTCTTTTCTTTTTTCTTTTTTTTTTTTTGAGACGGAGTTTCGCTCTTGTTACCCAGGCTGGAGTGCAATGGCGCGATCTCGGCTCACCGCAACCTCCGCCTCCTGGGTTCAGGCAATTCTCCTGCCTCAGCCTCCTGAGTAGCTGGGATTACAGGCACGCACCACCATGCCCAGCTAATTTTTTGTGTTTTTAGTAGAGACGGGGTTTCACCATGTTGACCAGGATAGTCTCGATCTCTTGACCTCGTGATCCACCCGCCTCGGCCTCCCAAAGTGCTGAGATTACAGGCTTGAGCCACCGCGCCCGGCCAGGTTTCTTTTTCTTAACAATACCATTTTAAAAAATCAGGACTTAAAAAGAGAAATGAAACAATAAACAAATAATTGATGATAATAGAATCGTGTCTGCAAAATTAATCACATAACGTTCTCCCTAAAGCAGTCTCCATCCCAGAGCTACCGTTCTCTCACAGCAGCCTGTGATTCCTCACCCTTTTGACTCTGAGTTATTCGGGGGGAGGTACTGTGCCTCACTTGTCTTCCCATCCCCAGAAACAACAGCAACTATTTGGATAATAAATGAATGAATGAGTGGACAAATCAATGAATGAGAGAAAGCGTGGTTTCATTCTTTCCCATCTCTATGGCATCAGAAACCGAGGTGTGGTGTTCTTGGTTCTCTATGATCGAAGATGCTCATTCCTCTTCCCAAGGCACCCCTGACCAAGGATGTTACTTAACCTTTGAGTCTGTTTTATCTCATCTCCAAAACAAGAAAATTAAATACCCTCTTTCAAAGCTGTTGTGAACATGAGAAGTAACACATCTCTAACTCGAGGCTTAACAGGTGACAGGTGTTCAATCATGGAAGTCACAAACCTCTCAGATATCAGGAAAAGTGCAACTCAGAACACGGGGGCATCTTATTGTAGAAGGCTTATGATTGGAAAAATGGGAAAGAAATTTGGTAGTATCTGGGCATATGTAACAGCATATTTCCAAGTGTCCGTACATCTTGCGTGTTTCCAACTTAGATAGCAGTGGCTAAGTTGAGTTTTTCCCAGTGAGTGTACTCTAGTGAGTGTTCATGCAGCTGTTTTTCTGAGATCTCGTTTCTGTCCCACCACCAGAGTTCTGCTTGAGGAAGGTTCGTTCAGTGCTAAGGTGAGAGGAACCTCAGGTGCCATTTTAAAAAGCTCCGTTCTGGTTTTGTTGCCATTCATGGTAGGGTTTTGGTTAAATCTAGATCTCTGTTTTCAGCTCAGTGTGAACCCTTCCTATTGCCAGGAGAATGTGAATTCCTACAGTTGACATTAAGTGGGTTCTTCTGTCAGGACCCCTGGACATCACTGACAGCAAGGGGTTTGGGGTCTGGGAGTCCTTGGGCCTGTGTCAACTCAGAACTGGTCCGAGGTCTTTGGAAGGCACGGCCACTGCTGTTGGGGCTGCTCAGCCGAGTGCCTGAAATCCTTCAGACGCAATGGGACATCTGCTTGCACCTGTCCTTCCCAGGAAGCTTCCAGGCTTCCCCAGTGGTCAAAATGAGGCTTACGGGGACATGCTGTGTCTGTACATCCAACAGTTGAGACCCTATCTGCCAACACAGCTTCCACTTTTCTGTGCACACGAGTAAAAAGAAACTACAAATTGAAGATTAGCTTTTGTGGATAGTAATGCTTATAGGAATGGGACATAGCCTCTGGTTTAGCTGGAACTTGCAGAAGTTTTCTAGGCTGGTCAGCCACTCTGAATGTAACGTGGCTTGAGAGTCAATTTTGTGACTTTGTAAAGTCCACGAGTTCACCTCTGTTCTGCACAGCACTTTACCACCCTACCTAATAATGTTTTAAATATGTGGAAAGAAAAGTATGATTTTGATTTTAGAAATGCACATGTGGGAAAGGATACTGGATACGTCATGAGAGACTAGCAAACCCTTGTACGCACCCTACATGCTGTGCCAATGAGTTTTAGATTTCTTTCTTATGTTGTCCACCTTCATGGAAATGCAATTTTTCCCATGTGTCAGATGAGGAAGGCCACATCTTTCTGATTCAAAACCATGAGCTCTTTCCCACATCGGAGTCAGCCAATAGGGTAATGGTGTCTAATTCTCTTTGTAAGCCACATTGTGACCAACAGATAGCATCAGTTAGGATTAGGTTTGACTGCATGTAAAAGAAACCTGAATGCAGTGGTCTAACCCAAATGGAAAGTATTTTCACCCATAAGATAAAGTCCAACCCATCAACTGCTCCAAACCCACAGATAAGTTCCTTTTTGGCTTGAACCATGTCATTCTGTGATTTACAATTTTTGAATTTATTACTACATTTTAACAAGAATCATGTCATATAGAAATATGCATTTTTAGGCTCCTTCCCAAATAGCAACTGTTGGCTGATGCTACATGAGCAGTGACTGCCCATTCAGCCCCTGCGTGGCCCTACAGTGACGGTTTGTCCCTCCTCTGTCACCCAAGTGCTGAGACTGAGGGTCTTGGCCATGTACCTCTCAGCAGCTGCCCTCTGAGTCTCTAGCCTCTGGCTTGTGCTCCACCATCGCTATTCGTTTCCCAAGACTGCAGGAACAAAGTACTGCCAAACCAATTGGTTTGGAACAACAGAAGTGTATTGTATCACAGTTCTGGAGACTAGAAGTCTGAGATCAAGGTCTCGACAGGATCAAGCTCTCTTTGAAATCCATAAGGGAAAGGTCCATCCTTGCTCTTCTGTCTTCTGGTAGCCCTGGGTGCTTCTTGGCTTGCAGAGGACCATCTTACCGTTATGCCTTCACATCATCTACCACTGCATGTGGCTCTGCATGAAAATGTTTCCTTTATATAAGGACATCAGTTCTATCTGGTTAGGGCCTCACCCCAACGACCTCATTTTAACTTGATCATCACCAAAACCCCTATTTCCAAATAAGGACACATTCTGAGGTAGTGGGGGTTAAGACTTCAATATCTTTTGGGAAGACATGATAAAACCCATAACATCTTCTATATCTCCTTTGGTCTTTCATTTTCTAACCATTTCCCCCTATTTTGGTATTTTTTTGTGTTTTAACTCTTGTCCTTTCTTATGGCTCCAGTTACTACCTTATAACACCCCTGTTTGTGGCCATTCACTCTTCCATTAAGAAAACTTCAATTCGAGTTAAAATAGCTTCTTTTTGGTACCTCAAAAACAAGTTTCAGTAACTCAAAACATCTTGTTAACTCAAAAACAAGTTTAGCATCATCTGACAGACTTCATTTAATGTATTTTTTTTTTCGACAGAACCTTTTCGGTGGGAGCCTGTTAACCCGGGAAAGCTGTGGAGGGCTGCTGTCACTCGGCCTGTCACGTGGCTTCTCTGCATTCTTCCTTCACAGGCAGCATGCAGGGCATGGTCTGGAGCAGGGAGTGGGGCTGAGACATCCAACAGAGTGTCAGACCCCAGCATACGAGCTCCTCCTCCTAGAGTTTAAACCCAAGGGAAATGCTGGGGAAAAGCAGGGTGAGCAGCAACAGTCAACACCTGTGATCACATGTCCTGCTTCTTTCTTTCTGGTCTGCTCCCAGGACCGCCACTACTTATCTCTGTGTACCCTTCCCTCCCCACTGTGCTTGTCTGGGGCAGCCTCACACAATCCAGCCACAGGGCTTGGTGTCTAGCCCTCTAGCTATGTGCCCTAGAGGTTCCTGGAACTGGCCCAGGCCCTTTGATAAAGACCCTTCCCCACTGGGGCCCTTTCCTAGGTCCACGATAGCCTAGACACAGGGTTAGGGAGACCGGAGTCTACTGACCTGTCCTGGGTGGGTCAGAACAAGGATTTCTTCAGCCCGCTGGAAGCAGCCTCATTACAGCTACTGTTGGGACTGCACTGTGTGCCAGGTCTGGGGTCTGAGGGGTCAGATATTGTAGCATATAGGAAATAAATGAAGGGGTCAAGATTGGACATCTAGGACCGGTCAGCAAGGGGTGGGTAAGAGGGCCTCAGCAGGAAGTCTTTCTAATGACCTCCACCCTGCCAGCCATCAGAAGGAACTGCCTCTGTGCCCTTCTTCCCAAGGTCCAGCAAGGCAGGATGGGAGACTCTCCATGGGAGAGAGTGGGCCTAGATCTGTGGACCCCAGTTCCTGACTTCAGCCTCTCTCAGGAGCCCACTGGGAGCCATTACAGATACCTGCATGTTTGTAACTATTTTAAGGCTCTTGGCTGGGCATGGAAACACGGCCCTTCCCTTCATTTCCCACAGAATAGCTCAGAGCAAGCCTGAAAAATCACAAAAGATTTGCTGAAGGCCCAGCAATACCCCAGCAGGTGACCAGATGCTCAGCCGGCTCCTCAGACTCGCAGCCCTGCCCCACCCTTACCAGGCAGAGGGACATGGTTTCAGTTCCTCTGCTCTCCTGCCACCCTTCTTGGGAGGAAGCATGCCTGGTTTGGCCACCATGTAGGGGGAGCCTTGTGGCTAATGGGCCATTCTGAGCCGTCAGAGGATCTACTGGCTGAGGACATCCTTGGAATGGCCATTGGAGATGTCGGCCATGGGACACGGTTATGGTGACTTTTTTCCTGGACACCCGGCATGCAGCCCCACCTGCTAGTTGTAGAGGGCTGATATTGATGACTGAGGGGTGCGGCACACAGAGATGCTCAGGGTTCAGTCCAGCCTAAGCGCTGCACATCAGTTGGATTTATTGGAGGCTAGCTGGAGGCTCCTGGTGGTGGAGCTGACCTCCGGCCTATTTGTTCTCCCAGTCCCTGTAGCCTTTCTTCTTTGATGTCACTCTGGCTAAAATTCCCTGTGCACCTAGTGCTCCATATATGGAAGAAGAAAAAATAGCAGCATTGTCTCCATTTGGGGATGTTTCAAATTTTAAAAAAAGTATGGAGTTGAAATTCAGATGACATACAATCAGATATTTTAACATGAACAAATTCAGTGGCATTACATGCACTCATGGTGTGAGCTTTTAATAGTATCAATAACTTAAAATCATTGATCCAGGTCTCCAGTCGCCTGCTATGGGTTTGACATGCGTTGTGTCATTTAATCCTGTCGCCAACTCCAAAACAGGACCCATCATCACCCCTCTTTCACTGAAGAGGAAATCAGGTCACAGCCTTTTCCAAAAATACATGGCTACAAAGTCTTAGAGTGTAAGTTTAAATGCAATCCACTGACCCTGAAGCTTTGGTCAAAGAAATTTTTTTTCTCTATACAATGTTGCATTTTGGAATAAGAAATAATCTAATTCTCTGCAGTTTTCCAACTTGAGAGAGGGAAGGATGCTGGTGGAGGAGAAAAGGACCAAGTAGCGTCTTGTCTCTGGCCTTCTGCTGCACCAGCCTCCCTGGCATGAGCATAGGGTCTAGGCAGTGCCTCTGAGGGCTGAGCACCTTTGGGATTTAGTCCACTTACCTGGCTTCAGAATTCTCACAAGCCGAGCACTCGAGGGAGCAAGCACCCAACCATCTGAGTCAGCCCAAGAGAGAGAACTGCTCCCCACACTGACCTTCTAGGCCAGCCTGCCTTTATGTGGAAGAGGACAAGGACAAGGGCTTTGCTCGGTGACATGGTGCCTGCTACAGACCTCGGGGTCCCGGGATCTCTGTCCAGCCCTTTGTCAGCTATGATGAGCTGCAGAACAGAGGTCACTGGGTCATAGTGGGCCACTGCTTTGGGGCAGAGGCACTATCTCCATTCAGTCTCCAGGAGGCTTTTAATGGGGTGCCCTCCCTGCTGTGAAATGTCCCCTTGACCAGCATGCAGCTCACATTTGCTGTGCCACCTAACAGTGACAGCTCACACAGCCAGATCTCCACTCTGGCAACAGGCAAAGCTGCTGATGCAGATGGCAGATGGTTGTGGCAGTGGTAGGGAGCTGGCTGCATAGAGGAATAGTGTGATCAGGGTCACATCAGATAAGGAGAGGAGGCAGGGAGGGAAGGAGAGGGTCTTAAGTCTGACAATGGGAAGCCAAGCCCACCTGGAACCTGGAAGCCCTGAGAGCAGCACAGGGGTGGGGAATGGGGGCACCATTATGGGATTAGTGAGACCTGCTGTATGACAAAGGAACATTTGAGCACACCTGTTCCAGCAGAACTGACAGAGCACTTGGACTGTCATATTGTGGGGTGGGCCAGTTGTCTCTGCCCACCAAAACACTAGGTCTTTTCTTTCTTCTTTTCTTTTGCTTTCCACACCAGCCCCCACCCCACGTCTAGGTGGGAAGAGGTTTGGGGAGGCTCTGCTGTGCTGGGGCTGGTGACTTGCACCGTTAGGGTATAGCTAATCCCTTCGGCTCATGGCTTTTGTGGCTAATGTAATTCTACATTTCCAATTATTCTGGGGAGAGTGTGAGTGACCCAGGGATCAGTTACAGATGTGTCCATCTGGGTTGAGGTTGTGCTCCAAGCTGAAACCCCGTGAGGCAGCTACCAGTGGCTACCACACTGAGAAGCCAAGCTAAGAGGCTGGAGGGGGTTGGGGACAAGGGGTGAGTGTCTGTTTCAAACCTGGTAGTCACTAAATTTGCTTCAAGGACCCCTGCAAAAACTGAGGGAACACATATCTATAAGTAGGAGACTCTTCTGGAAGCCTGCTGATGAATTCTGCGCAAAGATGTTGTAGTCTAGTTTTAATTTTTAAAATAATGGTAAGATGATAGTTATAATAACAGAAACACCATTAACAACCTTAGTGAGCTTTTCTGGTCAAGGTTTCACAGCACAGGAGGGTAGGAGGCTGTTGAGCCCAGACTCGAGCAATATTCAATGTACCAAATTCCAGGAAAGATTTTGTGTGAGGTCAATATAAAACCTGCTTGCCAAATTTAACAGCAGTAGTATTAAAGTTATGATGACTTAAAGACCAAGTTTAATTTAGTAGTACTAAATTTCTGCTTCCTAGGCCAGACGTGGTGGCTCACGCCTGTAATCCCAGCGCTTCAGGAGGCCAAGGCGCATGGATCACCTGAGGTCACGAGTTTGAGACCAGCCTGGCCAATGTGGCGAAAGCCTGTCTCTACTAAAAAACAGAAAAAATTAGCTGGGGCTGGTGGTGGGTGCCTATAATCCCTGCTACTTGGGAGGCTGAGGCAGGAGAATTGAGCCTGGGAGGTGGAGATTGCAGTGAGCTGAGATCACACTGCACTCCAGCCTGAGCAACAAGAGTGAAACTCTATCTGAAAGATAGAGAGATAAATAAATAAATAAATAAACTTCTGCTTCTTCATATCTGTCGTGCATAGGATACTCTCTGAACTGAAGATTCAGATACATGGTGTGAAAGACCTTTGTGCTGCTTCTGGGTGCAGGATGTAACACAGAAGATAGAATTTAAACTCACAGTGTTAAAATTTAGGAGACAAACCTACTGCTGAGAGTAAAACTTGGGACAGTGCCTGATAAAAGTGATGAGTCCTCCCTATGAGTGATGGCTGCAGCATTCTGACAGCCAGCAGCCCAGGGGCCACTGGCTCAGATCATGGGGTCTGCTCATCACCAGGCAGGTTCCCCTGAGGGATTCAGAAGAGATCGGGCTGAGGCCCTGGAGTACACACAGGGAGAACAGAAGCCTGGGGTTGAAAAATGAGCTTAGATCCTAGTCAGCCATTAAAACCCGATCACTGGGCTGGGGTGGAATTCATAATGACGAGTGCACAGCACAAAACCACATCGGGTGGCACCGTCTCGTCCCTTCTGGCCTGTTCCTGGGAAGAGGGGGAGGAAGAGTGGAGAGCTGTACAGTTTACCAGAGTGGCAGCTTCTCTCTCTGTATAGGATCTCATCCTTTTGATTTGCATTTCTGCTTCAAATCAAAAGAATGAAATTTGATTGAGTAAACAGAAGAATTTGTACGGAGTTTCATTTTAAAGCATGATCCCTGTGCCTTGCTGACCTCCTGCGCTCTGCACCCAGCTCCATCTCTCTCTCTCCCGTTTCTGTCATCTCTATCTTTATAGCCACCTTTTCTTCTAGCTCTATCCCTACCTGTAACTCTAAGCTATGGAGATTTTTCTTGGACCATGTGGTTCTTATAGATTATACCCCAGTCTTAGACTGGGCCGCTCTTCTTGCTGCTGGAAAAGAAGGGTTCAGGGATTTTAAAGTATTGGACTTCACAATATACTGACAGATGTTTTGGTTTAAATTTTCTGCTAGTTCTGCCAATTCCTTTATGAGCCTTTTATGATTTCTTTTCTGCAGTCAGTAGAGAAACAAATGACAAACAAATAGCAGATGCTTTCCCAGGAGATAAACCCACCCACCCGGAATGCTGTACCTGCTGATGCTCTGCTTCCTGGAGGAGGGAGCGGGGGTGCAGGTTGAGAAGGAAAGCAAGCGCATCTGAAACGGCAGAAAGACTTCGCAGAGTCACAGGGGGCGCTGCAGTAAGGGGCCCTGGCATGTGGCAGACACAGAATTTGATCAGAAAGTGGGGGAGCTAAGGCCAGAGAGGGAAACTCATTCACCCAAAGTCAAACACTTTGTATAGGCGGTTGAACCATAAATTATGACTTCTGATTTATCATCTAGGAATTTTGTCCCCACATTATCAGGTTTGTTTTTCAAATCCAGGGGAACATAGTGTGTGTGAAGAGTAGCTAATGGTTTATATGGCTTAAGGGACGCTGAGAGAGTCACCATGCAGTATCATCTGTTTATTCACTTGTTCATTCATTCATTCATTCATTCATTCACTGTGCAAAATCTCACTGTCAACACCCTCTATGTGCTAGATACTGGGATGCAAAGGTGAATGGAATGGAATGTGATTCCTTAGGCAGGGCTCTGGCTCTAATGGAACAAGTGGAGATGTAACTGGCCACGGAGAACAGAGAGAGAGACAGTCTAAGGTAGATTGTGGAAGAAATCCTAAGGTTTTACAGGGAAGAGGCAAGTCACACTTTCAATGATTTGGATGTGATTTCCACAAGAAGTCATGAGGTTTGCTAGATAGGAAAGCTGTGGAAGGGAAGAGAGAGCCTGGCTAAATGTTCACACACTTCTTGAGATGGTTTGTGGAGACAGGAAGTGATTCCCTGGTGCTGGAGCAATGGAAGGTCAGGGAGCGAGATGTCCGTAAGGCAGGAAATGCAAATGTATATGGTGATGCTTGAAGGTCCACAGCTGGATTTTTATTCCTTTGGTTTGAAGCCGTTTCCTGTGTTCAGATACATCAAGAATGTGGTATGCACACATTTACATCTCTGGAATAATGAATCCATGGGATCCTATTTTGAAGCAATATTTGATGGGTTTAGGGTTAAGTGGAGCCGAAGTGTTGTGGGTGGTATCCTGCCGAAAGTAGACACAGGCACTGAGCTAAGAGTGCAGAAGGCATACCGGGGAGGAACCTCAGTCAATGGAGGAAGGGAGGAAGTGAAACGGCGAAAAGAGCCGCCAGGCAGCTCCTGGACCTCACTGCCAGCCTGTCTCTGCGAGCCCATCTCAGCTGCCTCTGAGGGTGAGGACGGTCAGGCCATGGGCCCCTGAGTATCTCGGTCCTAGGCCAGCGGCTGCTCAGAGTGTGCATATGTCTTGAATACAGAGGGGAAGTTGAGAAGATCAGCAGAGGAGGCTGCCAGGCGGCCACGTCCTGTGCCTGGCTGGGCCACAAGTCCTTCTCTTCATGGGTCTGAGTAGCGCATCTTCGTGGATGACTCCTGGGGGAAGCAGCAGGTTGAGGACGTTGCAGAAAAGGAGGAAGGTAAATGGGAGTCTGCACACTGTCGCCTCCAGGTCTAGGCATTGCCTCTGACAACATGCCTTGCTCATCGCCCCCTCAGAATTCTTTGAGAGTTCTGTGTTTATGACAGGCTCTCAGAAAGTCTGGTCGTTTTATAAGTGATGTCTGTGCTTCAGGGGCACTTTCCAGAAATGAACTATACAGTAGATGCCCAGTGCACACAGGCTGACAAGGGACCTGCCAGATGAGACCCCAAGAAGGGAAGGGGCTGATGGCAGAAGTGGATCTGGGGCCTCCTGAAACTCAGTGTTATGAGGAGAACCCGACTGATGGTGACAGAGAGCAAGGAATAGTGAATTCCAGCAGAGCACCGGCTTCTGAGCGTCACCCTCCAGTCCCTGAGATGGGCAGTTCTGTCCATAAAGAAGAGGAGTTTTATGTGCACTTGATAATGCAACAGAGCAGGAATAAAATGTACCTTGTTTAATGGAAACCATCATTCTCAGCAAACTGACACAAGAGCAGAAAATCAAACACCGCATGTTCTCACTCATAGGCGGGTGTTGAACAATGAGAACACATGGACACAGGGAGGGGAGCATCACACACTGGGGTCTGTTGGGGGGAAAACCGGGGAGGGACAGCGGGGGGTGGGGAGTTGGGGAGAGATAGTATGGGGAGAAATGCCAGATATAGGTGATGAGGAGGAAGGAAGCAAATCATGCTGCCATGTGTGTACCTATGCAACAATCTTGCATGCTCTTCACATGTAACCCAAAACCTAAAATGCAATTAAAAAAAGAAAAAAGTTGAGATAAGTGTGTCCTGATGGGATTCTCTTAGACTGGAATGTCTTTCCACCGGTAAGAGCCCGAGACCTTCCAAAGCCCACTTTCAGTGGAGTCCACTAGGGGAGCTGTCCCTTTTCCAGGAGCCCGTGGCCATGCCTCTTGGATCCCTCAGACCCCAGCACTCAGCCACGCCAGCGACACTGGCTTTTAATCTGCAAGCTTTGTGTCCTGGGCTTCCTTCCTCTCCTGGAGCAAGTGTCCTCCCAGAGCCTGGCCCAGAGGAGTAAATCGTCAACAAAATGGGCAGTGGTGAGCCGTGGGAACTGAATTCCATGAATCACAGCAGATAATTTAAAAATCCTGGCAGTCAAGTTTGGTATGTCAAGCTCAGGAGACTCTCTGAAAGGTTACCCAAATTTCCCCAACTTTCATGCCAGAAAACAATCTGAGTGCCAAGAATACAAACATGAATAGAGTAACACAAATACTAAGTACAAATGGCAAACGAGGCTCAAAGACAAACTAATCTCTGTGTAACAGAGCAAGGTTGGGATTAGAGATATATATGCAGGTATAATTTCCATCCCTGTCCTTTAGTCTTTATTCTTAATTTCCTTCTTGTGGAAGAGGAAAATTAGTCATTGAGTCTTACAGATTTGTTTATAGAGTGTTATGCTTATAACATGAAGGACTGATTACTTCTGTGTTTTTAATACCCTAAATTGTGAAATGTCTTCTAAATAGTAAATACTATACAAACATATTGCACATTTTAAAGAACATTAATAATAATAACGAACACAAATAATTCCTATGGAATTCCCCACACAATGCCCTTAAAGATCTCTGCACACTTTTCCCCAGGTATTCTTGATGCCTCCTCCTCTCCCGCCCCAGGGGACTCCTGCTTGGGATTTCACGTTAATTATATTCCTTTGCTTTGTAGCCTAATCTCATACATCCAATGTCAAAACAATGCATTGCTTAGTTGCTTAGTGTAGCCTGCAGGTGAATTTTTCGTACATATGTACATAAAAATCACAATGTGTCCATGGTTCTGAAACTGACTTTGTATTCAGGCAATAGTTATGTATTTGATACACTGTAACTTGTTGATGTAACTGTAGTTTATTAATTTGCCTGATTTGGTCTTATGATTTTTTCCTAAGCTTATGGATGCCGTGAGTTCATTCACTGGTATTGCTCTATGATATTTCATGTGTGAAGAAGATACCACAGCCTGTTTATTAACTGTACTCCTGAGGGAGTGCTGGGCTGTTGCCTTCCCTGCTTGGTTTCCAGTGGGCAGAGAGCTGTTCTTTGCATGGGCACTTGTCTTTTTTTGGGTGGAATGACTGCGTTGTAGAGTCGGCATGTGCTCTGTTTTACTAGATTTTGTCAAATTGATTTTCTAGATGGTTGGACCATGTTACCCTCCATTTGGAAGTGTAGGGGGCTTTCCACTGTTCCACATCCTCACCAACACTTGGTGTCTTCAGATTTTTATATTTTGCCAGTTTGGCGGTTCAAAAGTGCACTAGTTTACATTTCTAGCTTAGATTTCTCAGGTACTGATGAGCCCCTTGGGGATAACTAGAGAGACATGGAGTGAGAGCAGTGGTCAGAACTGGATTCTGTAGGACAGGGTGGGGAGGAAGAGAAGGCTGCAGTGGTGTGTGTGTGCGGGGGCAGACACTGTTTCTGCTGTTGTCTCATTTGGGTTGGTTCGGAGTTCAGTCTCAGAAGAATCGCATCAATTCTGACTTGTAATTCTAGCGATCTCTATTTTCTGGAAAATTGCTGTAAGAATCTTTGAAGCTTAAGGGCTGTGATTTTTCTCCAGGATGAAGGTTAAACCCTGTAACTCTGCAGAACGTTCTAACAACCTAGTCCAGTAAATGGTGCACGAGAGGTATGTAGGGCACTGCGTCTGTGGGTGAGGCTGAGGCATCGCCCCAGATGCAGGGACACATTCCTAGGAGCACAGGTGTGTGAACCTGCTTCACCCGCCCCCCACATCTGACCCTGGGACTCACCCACTTCTTTCTACTCGCACTGCTGCCCTGGTCAGATGGCCCACTAGAACACTCAGGGAATGGTACCTTATCCTCTTATAAAGCCATCTTTACTGAATTTGCATATATTAATGATAGTATTCCAGCTTGACTGAAGCTGACTGTGAGGTTCATGTCTCATGGAATTGTTCTGGATACTTCCCAGAAGGCATGTGAGCTCTGTGACAACATGACAGGTACTCAATAAAGAGTAGCTAGTCTCAGTTAGCCATGTCTAATTGAGCAAATACTTATGACTAACATCCTAAATGCAGGGGGTGTGGTTATAAATAAAACAGTCCCTTGTCCCCTGAAGCTTATGCTCTACTAGGGCAGACAACTGCACAGATGAACCATATGAAGACATAAGACAATTTCAGATAGTGACACTTCCAACAGGGGGAGTCTAACCAGGCAGCACAGTGAAAAGGAGAGGAGACGGAGTGTTCCAGGCAGGGGCAGGAATGCCTGCAAAGGCTCCATGGCCATGAGCTCTGTGTGTTCTGGCACCAAGAGATGCCAGGCAGCTGGAGTGATGGTGAAGGCTGGAGCTCACAGAGATGTGCAGGCCCCATCAATCCCAGGTGTGGGCCAAGGCACAGAGAGGGGAATGCTCTCTGCTTGTGTCTAATGTCAGCATCCTGTGATGGGGTTCAAAGTTATGTTCTCTGGAGGCTCCCAGTCCCAGATCCACCAATATGGTAGATGCTGGAGAGGCTTAGGGGCTTCCTTGCTCCAAGCCAGCCTGGGCAGGAAGAAACCTTTGATGCCTGCCATGGGGCAGTGTTGGGAGCCTCAGCTCACTCCAGCTTTTGTTCTGTATTTCTGTTTGCATCCGATCAATGGAACCCCAAACATTTCTGAGGGCCCCCGTCATCATGATGGGCACCATGCTGTGCTATGGGGCCCCTGTTGTCACATAAGTAAACCTTCCCAGTGGGGAAGGCCTACCCCTTGCCTCTTCCTGTACCAGCACTCAGCATCTGTGGTCTCCCTCCCCTGGGCTGGGGCTCCCGTGAGTCGTGGGTAACACTGGGCTCACATTTACGAGTGTGTCTTACGTGTGAATGCTGTATGTGCCCCAGTGGAAACAAAATAAGGTCTCATTTAAGTTCTAAGTTTTTTGTTCT
Source organism: Saimiri boliviensis (assembly GCF_048565385.1). Lineage (NCBI taxonomy): Eukaryota > Metazoa > Chordata > Mammalia > Primates > Cebidae > Saimiri > Saimiri boliviensis. The sequence goes on from NC_133458.1 coordinate 110,299,259, forward strand.
TTGGATCATTTCCTGATACCTGAATAATGTGCATTGGAATGTTCTGCCCAAATGTGTGTTATATAAGGACTATTTCTTGAATGTAAGGTTTTAAAGGATGCTGAATTAGAACTTCAGCAATAGCAAAATGCTTTTTTCCAAACCATCTCAAACTCTCCATGGATGGTGGCTCCCTTCCAGTTTAGAATGGCTTTGGTTGAAGGTGTTTTTTGCATTGGTCTTTGTGGTCACAGTCCTTGGCGAAGGGGCTGATAGACTTAGAAGCAGCATTTGGGGAGAGGGAGAGAGACAGAAGGAGCGAGGGAGGAGGGAGAGAGGCAGAGCGAGTGAGAGAGAACTGTACTGTGTTCTCTCTCAGAAAGTACCTGGCAAGCTGCAAGCAGCTCATGTGCCAATATTTGACAGCTATAAATAGGGTCCTTTGGGATTGGCTCACATGAATCAGTAGGAACACCAAGCTTGGGAAGCTGCTGGGGTGTGGTGGGGGGAGAGCAGGGAACAGTGTGCTATTCCTAGGACAGGTAATGCTTCTCTTCAGTGGAGCGGAGAGGGCCCTAGGAGGACTGTAAACAGGAGCAGGTCAGGTACAAGTGCACTGTCAGGTCCGATAATGTGAGCAAGTCGGAGGGAAAATTCGTATGTTCAGCTGCATACCACACTTGGGAAGCAGCTGGAGCATACTTGGGTGGGAATTATCAGCCCTGCTGCAGCTGCAGCATTCAGGGAAGGACTCTGGGGCCCGACTGGGACAGGGCTGAGCAGGGAGCTGGACTGAAGGAAGTTTGAAATCATGGATCTAGGCAACCTTTCTAATTTGATGATGGGGAGACTGAGGCTTGGCCCTTTGTTCTTTTTCCATACCACCGCCATCTTTCACGGGGTAAAGTCCAATTTTAATTCAGTTCACCGAGATCCTTCTGCCCGTCGTGGAGGAGGTTGGTAGGGGGGCCCTGGACACAGGAAGACTGCTGTCCTCAGCTCCCGCGAATGCCACTACAGCATGGGATGCCTGAACTGGCTCCGCTCCAGCTTCTCAGAAGACAAAACGTCAAACGCAGAGCTATCCCACGCTTGTCAAAATGTGTCACAAAGAAAACTCACGGCGACAAACACCTGGGCACGCTTCCTTCCGTTTGCTATTGTTCAGTACTGTTCATTTGGTCCCAGCCTTAAGCAACATCATCAGAGTGCTCTGGGGACCACGTGGCTTTCTTTGCTTGCAGTACTTTTCCTGAATGCTCCGAAAATGTAATGTACATTGCAGAGCCCTGCAAAATGCATGACTTTACTCGCCATGACGACATCCATGAGACTGTCCTTGACTATATTACACCATGATCTCTTTATGAAGACCTCAGGGAGGAATCTCTGACCTCTGCTTGACTCGCTGTGTTTCCCCTTAGGCGGCCAGCTAACCTTTATATGGCAGAGGGAGCGTTGCCGCTGATCCTGTGCCCGTTGATGCACTGGCTGTGTGATGTCACAGCCCAAGGTGCGCCCTCTTCTCTGCAGGTGCACGGTTATCCCTACTTATGGTCTTCATCGTCTTTTCTCCTTCCTGTCCATCTGCGTGAGAGCTCTGGGTTCATTCTGAGCCATCCTGGTGAGGACGAAGAGTGTTATGAGCTTAGGTCCCACCACCAACCTCCCTCCCTCTTCTTCTCTCTCTCTTTTTTTTTTCCTCAAGACCGCACTTCTAGCATCTCACTTCCTTCCTTGCCTAAGAATCTGCCTGCTCTCATCCTCTTAACTGCCTCTGACTCATTCTGGGATGATCAAGCATCTTTGGGATCTAACAGTCCAAGGTCCGGTCCCAATTCTACTGATTATTCTCTGGGAAACTCTGTATTTGTGGTTTAGCCTCGCTGAGGCTTACCTTTCTGCCAAATCGGGTAGACATAACCCTACTGAGGGCTAACTCAGGGGAAAGCCAGAACCGTGGCTAATCCATTACGGTTGCACCAGGAAAGCCAATTTCCTTGTCAGTCCTTGTGAAGGGAGTAGTCCAAGCCAAGACCACTCCCTTCTGCATGAATCAGACCCCACCTACCCAGCAATTTGTTCCTTAGAATTCAACACAAGAAGAGCAAAACAAAGAGAAGCACAGAAGCCCCTGGCCGCCCCCTTCATCCAGCAGGGGACAGTCTCTGACCAGGAATCTCTTGGCTTAGCTGCCATGGGAAACTGCTGCCCTAGAGAGGGTTTGCCCAAGAAAACCCAAATAGGAACACTTTTACACTGTCGGTGGGAGTGTAAATTAGTGCAGCCATTGTGGAAGACAGTGTGGCAATTCCTCAAGGACCTAGAAATAGAAATTCCATTTGACCCAGCAATCCCATTACTGGGTATATATCCAAAGGATTATAACTTGTTCTACTATAAGGACACACATGCACAGGAATGTTCATTGCAGCACTGTTTACAATAGCAAAGACCTGGAACCAACCCAAATGCCCATCGATGATAGACTGGACAGGGAAAATGTGGCACATATACACCATGGAATACTATGCAGCCATCAAAAATGATGAGTTCCTGTCCTTTGTAGGGACATGGATGAACCTGGAAACCATCATTCTCAGCAAACTGATATAAGAGCAGAAAATCAAACACCGCATGTTCTCACTCATAGGCAGGTGTTGAACAATGAGAACACACGGACACAGGGAGGGGAGCACTACACACAGGTCTGTTGGGTGAAATAGGGGAGGGACAGTGGGGGGTGCGGAGTTGGGGAGAGAAAGCATGGGGAGAAATGCCAGATATAGGTGAAGGGGAGGAAGGCAGCAAATCACACTGCCATGTGTGTACCTATGCAACAATCTTGCATGTCCTTCACATGTACCCCCAAACCTAAAATGCAATAAAAAATGTTATATATTATTTTCTACGAAGAACTTGTGTAATGAGGAAATGCTTTCTCTCAAGCAGCTGATGTGGATTTCTCTTAGGTTTCTGCAAAATGCAGATGATAACCCTGGAGGTCGCACACTTTGTTTTCCTGGTGCTTTGCCAGGTTACAAGGCACACCTAGGTGCTAAGAGATCCGTGACAGCTAGGAGATGGCTTCCCCTGGTTCTTCTTGATTTTCACTTTGCTATTTGCTTAGAAAAACAAACAAACAAACAAGGCGCTGTATTTTTGGTTACTGAGACAGCTGTGATTGGGGTCGCCAGGTGGGAAATGGGTTGGGTTACTTTCCACAGATAAAACAGAAAATGGCTGGTGCTGATGTGCTGATGAACCTTCCCTCAGCTGCTATGGAAAATCTGGGCTGGGGTGGGGGTGTGAGGCATTCTGCCGGCTCACGCAGAGGCTGAAGCTGAGAGGAACGGCTTGTCCGCAGGTCGCAGGACTCAACCCCTCCTCCCCTCGCCCTCCGGTCCCATTCTCTTTCTCCCTCTGCACTCACACATGTGTATTCTATATTTCACTCTTTCTATCCAAATGCAGGGGTAGCCAGCCAAGTGGCTTCCTTGTCCTGGCAGAATTTGTAACTAATATCTAGAGGGAAATAAGATTTTGAGGCATAGAATGCTCAGTTACATCATCTGTTTCCCCCACAGTTGGAAGTGACGTGCTCTGTGGCCTTTGCAGAATGAGGGATATGCTTCAGACGGTGGTTTGCAGAGTACCTCTGGCACATGCCTGGCAGAAGAAAATGTATACCTGTAGCCTGCTTACATCCCAACCTGCAAGGGGCTTGCCTAGCTTCACACTGAGAGATGGGCTCCTGGTGTGTGTGTGTGTGTGTGTGTGTGTGTGTGTGTGTGTGTGTGTATGTGTGTGGGTTTAATGGGGATTCCTCAAACCCCAGAAAGAGGTGAAGAAGCTCTGCAGGCCTGCACACCCAACACACACTCAGGAAATAGCAAATATTCTCTACAGACAGCAAGACACCTCATCTTGGGTCCTAGCCATTCATGCCAATTCCACTCCCTTAACTAAAATGATCTAAATCCAAGCAATACACGAACTCGTTAGCATTTACTCCTAACTCACTCATCCCTTCTCTTTTTTGGGTTTCCTATACAGCACGTGGGAAACGTATTTAGAGGTGGTCTTCAACCAGCAGGCCCAGGCGTCTCTGATCCATCTCCAAGACAGGCAGATATTTTCTCCCTTGCCTTTTGCTTCTCCCGCAAGGACGCAGCCACTGAGTTCCCGCACCGGCCTTGCCCATTTCCCTCTTTCCCCTGCGTGAGTCTTGGAGCCTCCTGCCCTTCCGGCCACCTTCATGCTTCACATTCTCGGCCTTTCCTGTCTCTCACATGCTTGTGCTTTGTCATGGGCAGTTGAGATGACTTTCCTACCAAGATTAAATTCTTCCTCACTGCAGGAATGATTATAATCTGTAATCTCAGAGCAGAGAGGCCTCATGCTGGACGCACCCAGCGCCCAGCAGGGACTGGCAGAACTTGGGTCCTGTGCTTTGGTTCCTGCAGGGGGGAGACCATGGGGCTGTCCTTCCCGTCCGAGTTCTTTCCCATGTTTCTTCTCTGTCACTCGTTGGTAAGTGAAAACCAGCAAAACACATAGGCTTTTCTCCACCAAACAAAGCCCTGCCGAGGAAGATTTAATTAGAACAAGGAAATGAGAAGAAAGTCTTTTTGTTTTCCATTTTATCAGTGTCCTGTGAGCTCTGACTTTCCCACTCCCTGAATTCATTAGGGTCCTCTCATTCTGGGCTGTGGGGTGAGCCCCAGATAATGCTAATGATAAACTGTATGAGTTAATTCGATTGCCCATGACGTCCCAAGGTTGCCCTTCATTTCTGAGTGTGTCTGTGAAGGTGTTTCTGAATGACATTGGCGTGTGGATCATTGGATTCAGGAGAGTAAATTGCCCTCCCCAGTATAGCGGGGTGTCATCTAATCTATTGAGAGCCTGAGAAGAACAAAAGGTCGAAGAAAGGAATTCTGCCTCCCTTTTTTTCTGCCTCATTGCTGAGCTGGGACATCTCATCTGCTCCTGCCCTTGAACTGGGATTTCCATCATCAGCTCCCCTGGTTGTCAGGCCTTGGTACTCAGACTGAGTGACTCCATTGGCTTTTCTGGGTCTCCAGCTTGCAGATGGCAGATATGGGACTTCTGAGCCTTCATGTGTTAGTCGGTTTTCATGCTACTGATTAAGACATACCTGAGACTGGGCAACTTACAAAGGAAAGAGATTTAATGGATTTAGAGTTCCATATAGCTAAGAAGGCCTCACAATCATGCTGGAAGGTGAAACTCATGTTTCACATGGCAGCAGGCATGAGAAGAGAGCTTGTGCAGTAAAAGTCCCCCTTTTAAAATCATCAGATTTCGTGAGACTTATTCACTATCATGAGAACAGCACAGGAAAGATCTGCCACCATGATTCAGTTACCTCCCACAGGTGCCTCCCACATCAAGTGGGAACTGAAGATGAGATTTGGGAGGGATGTAACCAAACCGTATCATTCTGCCCCAGAACCTCCCAAATCTCATGTTTTCACATTTCAAAACCAATCACGCCTTCTCAACAGTCCCCCAGAGTCTCAACTCATTTCGGCATTAACTCAAAAGTCCACAGTCTAAAGTCTTATCTGAGATGAGGCAAATCCCTTCCACCTATGGGCGGGTAAAATCAAAAGTCAGTTAGTTACTTCCTAGATACAATGGGGGTACAAACATTGGGTAAATATGGTCATTCCAAATGGAAGAAATTGACCAAAACAAAGGGGCTGCAGACCCAATGGAAGTCTAAACTCCAGCATCACAATCAAATCTTAAAGCTCCCAAATCATCTCCTTTGACTCCATGTCTCTCATCCAGGTCACACTGATGCAAGAGATAAGCTCTCATGGCCTTTGACAGCTTTGTCTCTGTGGCTTTGCAGGGTATAGCCCCTCTCCTGGCTGCTTTCATGAGCTGCCATTGAGTGTCTGTGGCTTTTCCAGGTGCATGATGCAAGCTCATGGCGAGTCAACCCTTCTGGGATCTGGAAAATGGTGGCCCTCTTCTCACAGCTCCATTAGGTGGTGCTCCAGCAGGGGCTCTGTGTTGGGGCTCTGACCCTAAATTTCCTTCTGCACTGTCCTAGCAGAGGTTCTGCATGAGGGCCTCACCCCTGCAGCAAAATTCTGCCTGGGCATCCAGGCATTTCCATAGGTTCCCTGAAATCTAGGTGAAGATTCCCAAACCTCAATTCTTGACACTGTGCTCCCACAGGCTCAACATCACGTGGAAGCTGCCGAGACGTGGGGCTCCCACCCTCTGAAGCAACAGCCCAAGCTGTACCTTGGCCACTTTTAGTCACAGCTGGAACAGCTGGGATGCAGGGCACTGAATCCCTAGATAGCACACAGCCAAGGAACCCTGAGCCCAGTCTATGAAACAATTTTTTCCTCCTAAACATCCAGGCCTGTGATGGGAAGGACTGCTGCAAAGGTTTCTGACATGCCCTGGAGACATTCTCCCCACTGTCTTGGTGATTAACATTCAGCTCCTTGTTACTTATGCAAACTTCTGCAGCCAGCTTGAATTTCTCCTCAGAAAATGGGGTTTTCTTTTTTTATTGCATTGTCAGGCTGCAAATTTTCCAAACTTTTATGCTCCATTTCCTTTTTAAAAGTGAATGCCTTTAACAATATCCAAGTCACATCTTGAGTGCTTTGATATTTAGAAATTTCTTCCACCAGATACCCTAAATCATCTCTCTGAGGTTCAAAGTTTCACAAATCTCTAGGGCAGGCACAAAATGCTACCAGTCTCTTTGCTAAAACATAACAAAGTCACCTTTAACTCCAGTTCCCAAAAAGTTTCTCATCTCCATCTGACACCACCTCAGCCTGGATTTCACTGTCTGTATCATTATCAGCATTTTGGTCAAAGCAATTCAACAAGTCTCTAGGGAGTTCCAAACTTTCCCAAATCTTCCTGTCTTCTTCTGAGCCCTTCACACGGTTCCAACCTCTGCCTTTCCACAGTTTCAAAGTTGCTTCCACATTTTCCAGTATCTTTTTAGCAGTTCCCCACTCTACTGGTACCGATTTACTGTATTCATCTGTTTTCATGCTGCTGATAAAGACATACCCCAGACTGGGCAACTTACAAAAGAAAAAGGTTTAATGAACTTACAGTTCCGCATGGCTGGGGAGCCCTCACGATCATGCTGGAAGGTGAAAGGCACATCTCACATGTCAGCAGACAAAAGAAGAGAGCTCGTGCAGGGAAACCCCCCTTTTTTTAAAACCGTCAGATCTCATCACACTTATTCACTGTCACAAGAACAGCACAGGAAGGACCGACCCCCATGATTTAATTACCTCTCACCAGGTCCCTCCTATAACACATGGGGATTCAAGATGAGATTTGGGTGAGGACACAGCAAAACCGTATCACTCAGTAATTGCATGAGTGAGTCCCTCATGAGACATTTCAGTATCTATCCATTCTCTTGGTTCTGCTTCTCTGGAGTACCCCATCTGATACAACAAGAGAGTCAAACTGAGACAAAGGCCAGGGCTGTGTCCTCACAAAGTCCCCGCTGACTAGACCTGACCATGATCCTTCCCTCCAGGACCTGGAAGTCTGCACAGTTGGCACACAGAGCTGGGCTTCTCACCTGGACTCTTCTGGGATGCCGCTCTGGGAAAGTTGCTTCCTCTGGCAGACCCCAGGTAAAATGAATAGAATGGTTTTCATTTTACAAAGTTGAGAATGGATTAAAATGGGGTGTCTAAGCCTTGTACAGAAATGCTCTCATACCAACACATCATGCAGCTTCCTTAAGACTTTTTGCAGCACAAACCAGTGGAATATATCACCTGGCAGCAGGATGACTGAAAGGTGTTGGAGAGGAAGGGACTTTCGGAAACAAAGTCAAAAGTATTGGTTCCTGGATTTTCTGGGACAGGCAGAAGTATCAGGGGCTTGTGATTTTGACAAGTGTTCAGTTTAGGTTAAACTTTTCAATTTCCTTTTTTGATGTTTAATTTTATGATGTCGACTTTTAATTCCTTGGCCTATATTACTTTTTAAAACTTATTTCTTTCAGGCATTTGCTATATGTTATATGTTGAATTGTGCCTCTGAAGAAGGACCTAACCCACAGTACCTGGGAATGGGACTTTATTTGTAAGTAGGATCTTTGCAGAAGATCAAGTTAAGATGAGGTTATTTGGCTGGGCCCTACCAGTAGGACTGCATCCTTTTAAAAAGAGGAAGAAGACGTAAGAGACAGGGCAAATACAACCACCTGAAGACCAAGGAGAGAAGCCAGGGATGACTTTTTTGCTAGGATCTTAAGAGGCAGAGTGACCCTGCCTCAATTTCAAGTCCAAAAGGGAAATTTCAAGTCTGAAATTGAGGCAGGGCCACATTCTCTCTTAAGATCCTATCAAAAAGATTCTGGTGGGTCTTTCCAGAATGGTGAGACAATAAATTGTGGTCCTTTGTCATGGCAGCCCTAGAAAACGAATATGCCCTATTATTTCTGACTGGCCATCTCTGTGTGCAATGGGAAGCTGGCTTCAGGGAGGGCTTGCCCTGGGAAGGTTTCCTGTAGGGTAGGGAAGATGATCTGTTGTCAGGCTGGGATGATGGAGCTGCCTCCAGCTCCAGGTATCATAGCTAACCTTTCCTCTGCCTTAGAGGGGGCATGAATTTCAGTGCGTAAGATATGGTTCAGGGAGGAGACAACTATGTTGTGTATTTTAATAATATGTGTTTGTTATAGCTCAGTCTCACTCAGAGACTTAAAGGCGGTGAAAACAATTCCATTTTATTTCTTCTGATCTGCATGGACATTCCTTTGCTGCTTCTTTTCATCTTTATTCTCTGTCTTCTGTCTCTTTTCCTCTCCCTCCCCAGCACCGCTCACCTATAGTGGGTGCAAAGATGCTTCCAGCTGATTGCCTCCATCCTTGAGAAATCCATAGTTGGTGAGGAATACAGACGCATGAACATACAAACACGGCTCACGGTGGTCAGTACTGCGAGGATGCTTCCTGTAAAGATCTGGGTGCACAGAAACAGTGTGGCCTAAATCTTCTAGGAACATTTAGGAAGGCTCCAAGACTTGAGTGAGATGTTGGAATCTGCCAGGAGGAGTCTGCCAAGAGGCAGCTGTAAGGAGAACACTGGAAAAAGCACTGGAAAAACACTAGCCTCGTGGTTAAATGCCTGGGACGTGGAAGAGACGGATGCACCTCTTGCACCGTCTGGGGACGTTTGCAAGAACGTCCTGCCAACATTTCCCAGGTTATCAAATATTCTTTTGGAAGTGGTATTATGAATCCATTTTTATTATCTCACAGTTTTAAACTGTCCTTTTTCATGGACACTTAAGTATTCCTACTTATTTCTATTGTAAATATCTTAGATATATATGCATAATTACAGGTAAGTTTCCATGCATACTTGGATTTATGCTTTAAGTGTGATCCTAAAAAGCAAAAAAAAAAAAAAAATTCTTTTTTATACCTATTAGGTCATCACTCTTAAGAAGAAAGAGATGAATAAGGTCACCTTCAGAGGAGACCACAGCCAGGTCCGGTCATCACACCTGCCAGGGGTTTGTGTCTAGGGTAAGCCCACACCCTCCATATGCCCCCAGGGGAGGCAAATGGACAGGAGGATGCCTCGTGCAGGCAGGTAGCCTACCTGTCCGGCATTAATGCATAATACTGTTATCACTTCTGTAGTGAAGCAAAGCCCTTTGGATTTTTAGCTGTGAGAGACTACAAGTTCTAAGCAAGGCAAGAGGAAAGCACATTATCTCACTGGCGTGGATTCTAATGAAGACTCACCTAACCATACTGGGAAGAATGTCCTTGTCAGGCCAATCTCTGGCGTGAGGTCTTCAGTCTCAGATGCTGGACACAGACCCCCCACTAGACCTACCGCCTGGAGTGGAGGCCATTCATATAGACACAGAGGCCACTAACAGCTGCTGTGCTTGACTTGGTGGTCCTGCATCAATGGCTAAAAATCAGTAAATTATTTGATGAAACAGCACCATCGTTGCTCCCTCACATCCAGTTCTGACTCCACTCCTGTGCCATGCTCACTGGAGCTGCAAAGTGATGCTGCTGGAAGAAAAATGTCAGTAGATACTTTTAGCACAGACACTATGTTCAACTTTGCACAGCAGGCATTTATAATCTCTGATGGCCAAAGAGAAAAACATTTGCATTTCAGATTATGCCCTGAATACTTGGCATACTTATGTAGTTTCCTCTATAAAATAGCTTTCCATTTGTTATTTGTCAGAAGGATTAAAGTTGGGGACACTTTACCAAATTATCCTCACAAGCATAGAAAGAAACCGACTTGTCACATGCTAATCTTTTTTCTATGTCAATGTATTGAGATGCAACTCACACGCCCATACTGTTGGGAGTGTACCTGTGTTTTCTTAGCATATTCCCCTTGTTACTTATTCATTGAAGAAACCAGATTATTTGTTCTACAGTCTTTCCTGAATACAGAATCTTGCTGATTTTATTTCCGTGGTGAAGTTTGATATGCTCCTGTGTCCTGTCTGCTTCCTGTAACCTGGTAGTTCTGCCGAGAGGCCTGGTCAGGTTGGCATCCTCATTAGGCAAGAATTTTTGGGAAAAGGTGTCATTATGTTCTGCCTTTTGTACCACATGGGGAGGAATGGAATTGTCTGCTAATGTTAAGTTGGATCAGTGGTGTAGATAAGGTCAATCTGATCTGCTCATTATAAAATTCTCCATCAGCTGTTTGCCTAAAAGATTTAACAGTCACTAGCAACGATTTTCCTAGCTACATCAGGAATTGCAAGGCAGTTATATTTATAATTATATTCTTTTTTTGTACCCCTTGGTTTGAATTTTTCAACTGGAGTACAGTTCTTAAGACAGCAAGATTAAAGTGTGATTATTATTCTTTTTCAACCAGTTTTTGAGATCATGAGCTTGTGTTTCTTTACTTTCTCCAGCTCTGAGGGGTAACAGTAGAGTGTGCAAGTATGTGTGTTTGATTGCATGGATTTTCAGATATTTGCTCTATTTTTGAAGTTATTACTCATCTGATTCTTAAATTGTCCCATCCTTGGCCATTTAACTTCTGCCATAGCCCCAGTAGCTGTGATAGTTCTCTTGCTACCTAGAGGAAGAATGCGTTCCAGGCTCATCTTGTACATTTACTGCTTCAGATACAGTCTTGGTTATGCCTCCCAGGGGACCAGGCTGCCACTAGTGGGCAAAGAAATTTTGACACCCGGTCTGGACACAGTGCAAAAAACTCCTTCTGAGTGAGTTGGAGAAGTTTTCTGACAAATACATGTAAGTATAAACGAAGCAGTAAGAAACAGGAGAGTGAACAGGAGAAGAGTAAAGCAAAGTCAAAAGCGTTATGAGAGCATCTGAGAAAAGAACTGGATTGGGAGTTGGGAGACCTGTGTTCTAGGGCTTCCTTCCCGTTGCTGGGCTTCGTCTTCTCCATCAGGAAAATATCACGTGAGCCAGTGGGAAATGGATGCCTTCTATTCAAAACTTTCTGACCTTTGCCTATAGCATTTTGAAAATAAACTTTGTGTTTTAGAACAGTTTTACAGAAAAGATGTGAAGATGGAACAGAGAGCTCATATGTATCCCACACCTGGACTTCCTCAGTAGAAACACCTTGCATTAGTACGGTCCATCTGTTACAATTAATAAACCAGTATTGTTGTATTATTAACTAAAGCCCATAATTTATTCAGATTCCCTTAGTTTTTTCTATTCTAGGTTATTATCCAGAATACCACATTACATTTAGTTATCATGTTTCCATAGGCTGTGACAGTTCTTAGACTTTTTTGTTTTTGATAACATTTTATTTATTTATGAACTTTGATTTCCTTTCTCATCTAATTTGTGTTAAGCAGAACATACTAAGTAAGATGTTGAATGAAAGAGGGAACAGGGGATATCCTTGCTTTGCTCCTGATTCTAGGGGGAAATTGTCTAGTTTCTCACTGTTACACATAATATTAGCTGTAGGGTTGTTCTTTTTTTTTTTTTTTTTTTTTAATTTCTTTAACTCAAGTTAAGAAAGTTCCCTTCTGTTCCTCGATAAGAATTTTTATCATGACTTGGAGTTGAATTTTTCCAATGCTTTTTCTGTATCAATTGATAGGATCATATCAGTTTTCATCTATGGCCTAATGATGTGGTGGATTACACTCACTGATTTTCAAATGTTAAACGAGCATTCCACATCTAGAAAAAAATTTCACTTGGTTGTGGGACGTAATTGTTTCTGTACATTATTGGATTCAATCCACTAATATTTTGAAGCTAATAGTTTAAAATATATTTGCATCTATGTACATGAAATATATGGGTCTATAGATTCCCTTCCTTAGAATGTCTTAACCTGATTTTGGCATTAGGATAATGCTAGCATCATGTAATAAGTTAGGAAGTAATTTCTCTGCTTCTATTTTCCAGGTGTGATTGCAGAGAATTGGAAGGGTTTTTTCCTCTAAATGCTTAGTAACATTTACCCGTGAAATTATCTTGGCCTGATTTGCTTTGCTTTCTTTTGGAAGGTTATTAATTATTAATTCAATTTCTTTAGTAGATATAAGCCTATTTAGATGAATATTGTCAAATTTTGGTTGTTTATTTCAGGGAACTGGTCTATTTCATCAACATTATCAAGTAAAAAATAGAGTTGTTCATAATATTCCTTTATTATTCTTTTAATATTCATGAGTTCAATAATGATGACCTCTAATGGATTTTTGATATGGATAATTTGTGTTTTCCCTCTTTCTCTCTTTTGGTTAGCCTGGCTAAAATTTTATAAATTTTAATGATCTTTTCAAAGAACCAGCTTTGGGTTTCATTTATTTTCTCAATTGTTTTTCTCCTTTTTATTTCAATTACATCTGCTCTAAATGTTATTGTTTTCTTCTACATGCTTTAGACTTACATTGTTCTCTCTTTCGTTTCTTAACGTGAAAGCCATTTTCTTTTTTTCTAATGTACACATTTAGTGCTATAAATTTCCATCTAAGCATTGCTTTGTTGTTTCCCAAACATTTTGACAAATTATGTTTTCATTTGCAATTAGTTCAAAATATTTTTAATTTCCCTTGAGTTCTTTTGACCCTTGTGTTATTTAGAAATATGCTATTTTTTATCCAAATATCTGAGTGTTTTACAGCCATCTTTCTAGCTTAATTCATTGTTGCCTGGAAATACCCTTTGTATGATGTCTGCTCTTTTTAATTTCCTAAATTGTGTTTTATAATCCAGTATGTGGTTAATCATGGTAAATGTTCCATAACAACTTAAAAAGAACGTGTTTTCTGTTGTTGGATGGAGTAGTCTAGAATGTCAGTTAGATCAAGTTGATGATACTTCTTTGCCATAAATTGTGTCTTTACTGGTATTCTGCCTGCTTGACCTACTAATTACTGAATGAGGGGTGTTAAGCTGCATAACTGTATAGGTAGAGTTGCCCATTTCTCCTTTCAGTTCCGTCAGTTGTAACTTATGGATTTTGATGGCTTGTTTTTCAGTGGATAGATGTTTAGGATTTTTTTATGTCTTCTTGGAGAATAGACCTCTTTATCATCATGTAACATCGTTCTTTACCCATGAGGATTTTCCTTGTCCAAAGTCTGATTTGTCTGAAACTAATATAGCCATTTCAATTTCATTTTGCTTAGAGTAAGCATCATTTATTTTTCCTCTTGCCTTTTGCTTTTCACCTTTCTGATTATATTTAAAGTGTAGGGGTTTTATTGTAAACAATATGGAGTTAGGTTTGTTTTCAATCCACTCTGAAAATCTCAGTCTTTTAATTGGTGTATTAAAATCATTCTCAATCAAGTGATTATTGATGCAGTCTATCTACCATGTTTGTTACTATTTTCTATTTATTGTGCTTTTTAAAACCTCTCCTCTTTTTCTGCTTTCTCTGGCTTTAAATGCACATTTTCTATGACTGTATTTTATCTCCTCTACTAGCATATCAATTACACTTAAGTTTTGTTGTTGTTGCTGCTCAAAAGTGTATAATACACAGTTTTAACTAACCTAAGTCCCCCTTCAAATAACACCATACTGATTCAGGCGTAACATAGGTGTCCTGTAGCAGAATTCTTCCAATTTCTCCCTCCTGTTCCTTGCAACATCGTTGTCGTGCATTTCGCTTTTTCCATAGACTATAAGATTCCAGTACATTGTTAATATGATTACTTTAAACAAACAGTTATTATTTATTTATTTAATTTTACTTTGAGTTTTGGGATATATGTGCAGAATGTGCACAGGTACACATCTGCCATGGTGGTTTGTTGCACCTATCAACCTGTCATCTAGGTTTTAAGTCCTGCATCCATTAGGTATTTGTCCTAATGCTCTCCCTCCCTCTTGCCCCCGACCCCTAACAGGCCCCGGTGTGTGATGTTCCCCTCCCTGGGTCCATGTGCTCTCATTGTTCAACTCCCATTTATGAGTGAGGACATGCAGCAACAAACAGTTATTTTTTAGATCAATTAAGAATGAGAAAAATAAAGTATTTTGTTTTTCCCTCATTTATTCCTTCTATGATGAACTTTCTTTCTTAGGCAGATTCTAGTTTCTGGCCTGTGCCATTGTCTCACTTCCTAAAGAGCCTCTTTTTACACTTCTTGCAGGGAAGATCTGCTGGCTGTGAATTATCTCAGTTCTGGTTTGTCGAAGAAAGTCTTTATTTATCCTTCCTTTTTGAAGGATAATTTCAGCAACCTAAAATTCTATAGGGTGGTATTTTTTTTCTTTTCGTCATTTTATTTTATTTTATTTTGAGATGGAGTTTTGCTCTTGTCACCCAGGCTGGGGTGCAATGGTGTGATCTTGGCTCACTGCAACCTCTGCCTCCTGGGTTCAAGTGATTCTCCTTCTCAGTCTCCCAAGTAACTGGGATTACAAGTGTGTGCCACCATGCCTAGCTAATTTTTGGATTTTTAGTAGAGATGGGGTTTCACCATGTTGGCCAGTCTGGTGTTGAACTCCTGACTTCAGGTGTTCTTCCTGCCTCAGCCTTCCAAGTGCTGGGGGATTACAGGCGTGAGCCACTGTGCCCAGCCCTTTTCTGCATTTTATTTATTTATTTATTTAATATATATTTTTTTTAAGATGGGGTTTCACCATGATGGCCAGGCTGGTCTTGAACTCCTGACCTCAGGTGATCCACCCACCTTGGCCTCCCAAAGTGCTAGGATTACAGGTGTGAGCCACTGTGCCCAGGCCTTTTCCGCATTTTAAATGTTTCGCTTCATCTTTTTCTTTTCATGGCTTCTAAGAAGTCCTCTGGAATTCTTATGTTTATTCCTCTAAAAGTAGAGTGTTCTGTGCCACCGCCCCCCCAAGTTTATTTCAAGATTTACCTTAGTCTTTGGTTTTCTACGGTTTGACTATGGGATGCTCAGATGTAAGGTTTTCGATATTTACTTTGCTCATTGTTTCCTGAGCTTCCTAGATCAGTAGTTTGGTCCCTGTCATTAATTTTGGGAAATTCTCAGCTATTGTTACTTTAAATTTTCTTCTGGCCCATGTTCTTTTATCTTTCCTTCTGATATTTCAGTTATGCATATTTATATCTGCAGAAATTGTCTACAATTCTTGAGTATTCTGGGGTTTTAATTCTTTTTTTTTTTTTTTCCTCTTTGCATTTCAGCTTAGGAAGTTTTTATTTGGCTGTCTTTAAAATCACTGACTGATTCTTTTCTTTTAATTAAATAAGAAAAGATTTATTGACACACACTATCTGACATATAGTAACTGCTCAATGACTAGCTGCTAAATATTTTAATCGTATCTTTTATTGTGATATATACTATTCTGCCATATGAACTTATAACATTTTACATATCCATTGCCAACACAAAAAACATTTTTCTTTAAAAAATTTTCTGCATTAAAAATAGCGCTTTAATGAGCAGCTTTGAGTCTCTTGTGCAAAAAAAGAAGTTTTTCTAGGGTACATGCACGGAAGTAGATTTGTTGAGTTATGCACATACAAAATTCAATTAGACTAGACACTATTAAGTTCATTCCAGTATGGGATGCCAATTTCCACCCCAACCGGTTGGATATCAGATGGGTCTTGATTTTCTGCAGCCTCAACATTTAACAAAATTGTGATTAGAAAAAAAAAAAAACTCCACGTAAAATTTCCATCTTGACCATTTTTAAGTGTACACTTCGGTAACGTTAATTATATTTACATTGTTGTGCAACAGGTATGCCGAACTCCTTCATGATTCCAAACTGAAACACTGTGACCACGAAATGGTAGCACGCCATTCTCTTTTTCCTCCAGTCCCTGGTGACCGCCGCTCCCCTTGGTGCTTTTAGGAATTCGACTACTTTAGATACCTCATATAAATGAAATCATACAGTGGTGCTCTTTTGCTGACAAGAAGCATTTCTTTCTACTTCTTTCGTCAAGTTTCCATCTCTGCGTCCATTAGTTATCTGTTACACATTGACACCCTTCTCCATGTGAGTTCTTAACCTGTTAGTTATAGTTATTTTAAATATGCTGTCTGATAGTTTTCAGATCTATGTGTGACGGTTAATATTATCAGCTTGATTAGATTGAAGGAGGCCAAGTATCGTTCCTGGGTGTGTCTGGGAGAGTGTTGCCAAAGGAGATGAACGTTTGAGTCAGTGGGCTGGGTGAGGCAGACCCATCCTTAGTCTGGGTGGGCACTGTTTAATAAGCTGCTGGCATGGCTGGAATAAAGCAGGCAGATGAAGATTGAAGGAATGAACTTGCTGGACCTTCCAGCCTTCATCTCTCTCCCATGCTGGATGCTTCTTGCCCTCGAACATCTGACTCCAATTTCCTCAGCTTTTGGACTCTTGGACTTACACCCTTGGTTTGCCAGGGGCTCCTGAGCCTTCACCCACAGACTGAAGGCTGCACTGTCGGCTTCCGCACTTCTGGGGTTTTGGAACTCTGCCTGGCTTCCTTGCTTCTAAGCTTGCAGATGGCCTATTACGTGACTTCACTTTGTCATCACGTGAGTCAATACTCCTTAATAAACTCCCCTTTCTGTACACATCTATCCTATGAGTTCTGTTCCCCTAGAGAGCCCTGACTAATACACTGTGTATTACTTAGGTCTACTTCTAATGTTTGCTTTGTCTCCTAAGAGTGTTTTTTACTTGGCTTTTTCATGCTTTGTCATTTTCGTTGTCAGAAGGTCCTCAGAAGTGAGGTCAACAGGCTGAATCCCAGCGTTATGTTGCTAGAAGCTTTCTGGCGTGGTGTTAAGATGTGCCCTTGGCATTTTAAATTTGATAAAACCATGGCAACTGAAGATAAGAAAGAGAAGACCAGCTCTGCATGGTGATGTGGAATGGAAAAATGCAGATGCACCAGGCAAGCGTCTCTATGGGGGATTGGGAGCCAAAATCTGCCCGGTACCTTCTGTCCTAATGCTGTGCTTTGCCCTTTGATTTTTCTAAGGGACATGCTCCTGAGCTCAAATGATAAAATAATTGTGACTTGAGAGAACTACTCTAACATCCTGATATTTTTAAAAAGTGTCTGTTTATGTTGTATATATGAATTGACATACTTATGAATTGAGGTGTGCGAGACATATAACTTCACTTTTTGGTACCTGAACACAATTTCTATGCTGAGTTCCTTAATTTCTGAAACCTAATGCTTGACAGTTTAAGATGTCCTCATTCTATCCTTTATCTCTCAGAGGATGCCCTAGGTCTAATAACTTTTCGCAGTGCTTCTCTGGGCGTGTAGCCACTGACATCCTTACTTCTGCCGATTCTTCAGTTGTTGGCATGCGTCTTCACAACGACGTTCTTCAGTGATCTCATCCTCAGTTTTGATTATTTCTGCAACTGACTAATCTTCTTTATGCTTTCATGCTATTTGGGGGAGATAGGAAACTGATGTTTTTGCAGCAATCTGGGCTATAGAAAATCGCTGGAGGTTGTCCCATTCTGTTCTAGCCTGCTGCTCTCCTGCTGGGCCTGAGGCTGCGCTGCTTCCTGGGGCTTCAACAAGAGGGACATGTGAAGATCTACTATGCCTTCAGGTTCCCAGGCCTGTCTAGAATCCTTTCTTCTCACACTAGACCTGCCTTGGAGTGGACCTGGGACTTCAAGTCAGAGATGCTGCTGAATATTCAAGCTTCCTGTCCTCCTGCACGTCTTTCGTCCTCCCATGATTTGGGGGATATTTTTCTATTCCAAAGTGTGGGGAAAGTTATCACATACTTGTTGACTTTTGAAATGCAAAAATCAAGAACTGGCTCTTTTATGTTCAGTGTTCTATCATCAAAATCTTTTCCTCGCAATCACCTTCAAACTTGAATGTCAAAAGAGGGTAATAAAGAAATATCGGGAAAGAAATGTGCTTTGGTTAATATGAAAAATATTATTCCTCCAGATTTGACAAGTGGATTGCTGCAAGTCTAAAATAGTGGCTGCTGTTTTGACCTATGGATAATTAGAACATTAAAATGCCCAGCGTGACATACAATTATGACAACAAAGGACATAGAAGGTTCAAAGCAGCCGTGCATGAAGGAGACTTACATTGAAATGATGTTTTTGAATTTTTTTAAATAGATCACTATTTTTACCCCTGAGATGGGGTGAGTGTGTGTAGAAAGCTGTAAATGGAGGGCAACAGAAATTCTGAGAAATGGTGAAACAGCCATAAAAATGAAGCTGAAAGTTTAGACCAAGGGAAAACCACTCACTCTGAATTGTAAGCAATGTGGACTAGCAACTAGCAGGAAAATCGTTAAAATAATAGTGGATTCCATTTTTGTGTACCTGCAGAGGCTCAAATGTTAGAGCTGGCTGTACACATAATTATTACTAAAATAACACATGCTACTCCTTTTCTGTGTGCCAGCCACTTGGCTGAATGTTTCATGTGGGTTAGTTTATATATTTTCACAGCCTGAGAGAGGTAAAATGAATAACCAAACAGCACAGGTAGCTGGTGCAGCTGGCTTCAGCCACAGGTCTGCCTGGCTCCAAGGCCTGTAGCAGTGCCCCGTGAGCTGCATTCCTGGCTGTTGTCATGGTGATGCAGATGAGCTATCCTGTATGTGGGACCTGTGCGCAGGAACAGAGCTGCCTCCCATGTGGCACGTGCTTACCTGTATGTGGGGTTTTAACATATCTGCAAAGAGCATATCTGGGTTTTCAGGCAGCAGAGACTATAAAACTATGTTTAGACGATATGGGGCTGGGTAAAGCATCCTGTGATATGTGTTCTCCAGAGGAGAGCAAATTGGCTGTTATTTTTACACTTTGACCTTGTGAGTTTTTTTGTTTTTTTTTTCTTTTCTTTTCTTTAAGGCTAGTCAAGTGAAGCAGTGGGAGTGAGTTTTGTTTTTAATTAATAATTTGACTAAATCTGAGCAAGGATTTCTAGATTTTTAAGGGGAAAATTCTTTCCATTCCTGTTGTAGATTGCACTAACAATTAGTCTTTTAACTTCCATATTTCCTCCTGTTTACAATGAGCTGTTACATGATAGATCAAAATGGCAGAGTTCCAAGAACTAACTGCTACTCAAACGTGAATGGGGGTGATAGTGTCTGAAATATTTTTCACTTGCTTTTAAGAGCTGTTACGTGGTTCCTGTGTCCAAATACTAAGTGCATTTGCTCATAGATGTTCGCATGTAAAGAATGAGATCTGGGGATGCTGAAGTCAATGTCATACTGTTGTTAACAAATTTATGTTTTCATAGCTTTGCTACTAAGCTTAAAGATGTTTTCCCATGTGGTACATATACACCATGGAATATTATGCAGCCATCAAAAACGATGAGTTCACGTCCTTTGTAGGGACATGGATGAACCTGGAAACCATCATTCTCAGCAAACTGACACAAGAGCAGAAAATCAAACACCGTATATTCTCACTCATAGGCGGGTGTTGAACAATGAGAACACATGGACACAGGGAGGGGAGCACTATACACTGGGGTCTGTTGGGGGAAAATGGGGGAGGGGCAGGGGGGTGGGGAGGTGGGAAGAGATAGCATGGGGAGAAATGACAGATACAGGTGACGGGACGGAAGGCAGCAAACCACATTGCCATGTGTGTACCTATGCAACAATCTTGCATGTTCATCACATGTACCCCCAAACCTAAAATGCAATTAAAAAAAAAGATGTTTTCCCTTGCTTTTATTCTTAGAACATCATAATTTTTTTTTTTTTTTTTTTTGTAATGGAGTCTCACTCTGTCATGAGGCTAGAGTGCAGTGGCACAATGTCAGCTCCCTGCAACCTCTGCCTCCTGGGTTCGAGTGATTCTCCTGCCTCAGCCTCCCTAGTAGCTGAGATTACAGGCACATGCCACCACGCCCAGCTGATTTTTGTATTTTTAGTAGAGATGGGGTTTCACCATGTTGGCCAGGATGGTCTCAATCTCTTGACCTCGTGATCCACCCACCTCGGCTTCCCAAAGTGCTGGGATTACAGGCGTGAGCCACCATGCCTAGCTTGAAGCTTTTTAAAAATGGAAACAAATCAGACCATGTGAAGCAAAATTATACCCAGAATCTAATAAAATTAAAAAAAGAGAGTGTTTAGTAAAGTGGGAAAAGCAGTGGTTTAACATCAGGGTTCCTGGATTCAAGGTCTGTCAATGCCCGGCCATGCTATCTTCATTTTGGACATTTTAATTCTCTTTTCAGTTAAAAAAAAGAAGATTAACTAGACAACCTATAATCAACTCCTAGTTTTGAGACTTAAAATTTTCTGTAAATGCATACAATGGGAGAAAGTAGAAAGTCAAGAAAACGCTTGACTCCTGGGTTTGAGAAGCAGGCCTCTTATCTCTGGGCTGGGTAGCTTTGGATGAGGTATATACTTGACTGCCCTCAAAGTACATTAAGGAAGTGGCAGAGTAAAGTGGGCAGGGGTTGAGCACCCTTTAGTTGCTAAAATTCTAAAACTATACTATTCTTCTATGGATATTCCATTTCATTTTCTCAGATATGGAATTTCTTATTATGGAATACTTTGAGACATGGGATTTAATTATATCAATGTTTATTGTTATGTTTGTTTTTATTATTGTTTATTACTTAATAATAAACATTGTTTACATTTCTGTAAACTCCTGTTCATTTTAAACTCTAGGTCAAGCATGTGAGTCTCTTACACAAGAATACACTATTCCTTTTAGTAGTCACATAATTTTAAGTATTTGAGTTCCTATAATTTGACACATTTTAACTCTGTGTTTTAGCTCACGCATACTCAGGTGTATGTGTGAGCATGTGCATGTGTGTGTGAGTGTGTGTTTGGCAATGAAAGAAATTGGACATCTTTGTGGCATGGGTCCAAAACCGGAATCTGTTTTAGATGTCTCGGCATCTAAAAATGAATTTCTTTTTCCCTATGTGACTAATAAATAAGACTAATGAAGAGTTCCTACTCTCTCAAGATTAATAAGGGTAATGTGATGCTAATTTTTAAGATGATCCAGGAGGCCAACAAACATATGAAAAAATGCTCATCATCACTGGTCATTAGAGAAATGCAAATCAAAACCACATTGAGATACCATCTCACACCAGTTAGAATGGCGATCATTCATCTCATAAGTGACAGGTATTCACCTGCCACCCAAGCTTTCTTGTGACACCAGGTGAAAACTCTCATCTGCCTGCATGACATTTCTACCAGGACATTCCACCACAGCTCAGAATGGATCTGTCACCCTCCCTAGAAATGTATTGCTTTGCCTGCAGTCACTACCTCAGCCAATGGCACCCTCCACCCTGAGGCATCCCTCTGCTGAAAACATCCCACAGACTTCCCTCTTACAACCCCATCTTTTCAGTAACTCTGGTTCATTTTACTTCTGATAATATCTGCTTCTTTGCTCATGACCAATCCCTATTTCTAGCCATTATCCGTTTTCATCTGGATGACTACTAAAGCCTTTGGTTTCCTCTTTCTGCGTACCCTGTACCCCCTCCTCAAATGAGAAGTGCAATTCCTCCAATATACTTCTTACACAGGCCCAATCATGTCACTCTTCCCAGGCATTTTTCTGGCTCCCTGTAACCTGTCATATATAGCATAAACTCTAGCTGGATCCTTCTTCAGAGCCCTTCCTGCTGGTGCCCCACCCACTCTACCATGCTGCTCCCTTACTTTTGTGCAACTTCGTCATCCCATCCCATTGCTCATGTTCTTCCCTCTACTTAAAATACCATTTCCTTTTACCTCCTTTTCCTACTTCTAATCTAATTCAACCCTTCTTGACCTAAGGCAGTCAACTGGGGACCAAAGAAATACTGTCACTCAGGGAATGAGGTCTGAGCGTATTTAATATGCTGATTCAGGACATTAGGCAATTCCTGGAATTGCAAACTGCTTTCTTAATTAAAACTATCTCATAATGTTTGTTAGCTGTTCCTGTGGGGGAGAGCAAGGAACACTACTTAATGATGTGAAAATGAAGGGAAAATTACAGATAATGACAAAACCAATGTTCCTTAACATGACCCTGTGAAATGGAGTATCTTTTGTCATACAATGCATCTTTCAGCAGTCATGGGGATTGCTGCTGTCAATAGAATTCTAAATAGAAATATTGAAAGCTGGGTTTCCTAAGAGTTATTTCCCAAGGAATTTCCATTACTATAATCCAGGTTTAAAAATAACTCATAGAAACAGGCAAAGGGGAAAAGGGAGAAGTTTATAATCCATAAACCAATGTATAAACTAACAAATTTGTAAGAACAAGTCAACTAAACCTAAATGCAACATTGTATGCTAAGTGTGAGAGAGAGGCATGTGGAGAGTAAGAGGGAATTGGAAGCAGATATTCTGAGGGCCACATTTATCTTGGCCAATTGCTGAAGAAATACACTGTTTCAGCCCACTCGGACCCAGTTTTGCTATTCCAAAACTAGAAGATTTTTAAGGACTATTTCAGCTTTAACATACTATGAGTATTAACTGAATCCAATGCAGTTGTGTCTCTAGTAACAGATGCACGCAGGACTAATATCTGCCTGAGATTTACGGATAAATGAATCTTGGGCCATTTACCTTCAGGTAACCACACTGTAGTGAGGGAGAATGGCACATACTGAGGGTAGACTGTGGTTGGTGATATACCAGGCACATACAAACCCAGAAAGAAGCCAGCTGAGATGGCAGAGCAAGGACGAGAAATGAGCCATTCTCAGAAGACATCTCTTGGTACACCCATATCGGTCTACTGACCGAGTCTCTAGTGGTGAGATTTGGGGCTCTCCTTGGACCTGTGGCATGCAGCGTTTTTTTAAATCAGTGACTTCAATAAATGCATATCAAGATGCTGTAGTAAATATGATGGAAGTGTATCAGCTTGTAGTAAGTATGATGGAAATATATTAGCTTGCCAGGTGCTTAACAAAGTACCATGGCCTGGGTGACTGCAGCAACAGAAATTTATGCTCTTTTGGTTCTGGAATTCTGGAGGCTGTAGGCTCATGATCAAGGAGCAGGCAGGGTTTGTTCCTTGTAAAGCCTCTGTCCTTGGTTTGTAGATGGCCATCTTCTAGTTCTTTTCACTTTTTCTCTCTAGGCATATGTGCCTAAAAGTCTTATTTTAATAAACATACTAGTCATATTAAGGTGAAGTCTAATGACCTCATTTTAACTTGACTGCCTCTTGGAAGACCCTGTATCTAAATAACATTGTATTCTGAGGTACTGGTCATGTAAATTTAACTTATGCTTCTTTTGGTGTGGAGCATAATTTAACCATGGCATCTAGTCTAATAAACAAGAGACTCATGTTTTGTTCATAGGAAAGGGAACCAATACCTTGTGAATAGTGAGGTGGAGTAATTAAGCACACCTGGTTACATATGCCACTCTCCACATGTTAGCTATGTGTCCCGTGATGCTGCTGAGATTGGAGACCTTCGGTTTGTTATTTGTAACATGGGAGTAATAATTCTAACACCAGACATTTATGAATTCCAAATATAGCATCTCAGAAATCAGTAGGAACAAAATACTGGGATATGCAAAACAACATTTAGCTTCATCAGGAGCACAGAGTATCCCCTTATTTGTTATCTTGAAGGCACAAAGTTGAGAACCATTAAGTCAGACATGATAGAGTTAATGAAGAAGAAATGGAATAACAGGAAAATTTTTCTTGATTTAATGATTGGTAATTGAAACCTTGTCAGTACTTAATTTTCCTAGATCTTTTATGGATAATTCACGCAAAAGAGTCATTTACCACCAGTACCACTGAACACATACCAGTGGGAAAAAACCACTGAATTCTTTTTACTCGTCTCAGCGTTGTGTTTGACTCATAACCAAGGAAACAAACAACACTTAATTTGGAAAAAAGAAGGATTTAAAAAAACTCTAGAGACTGTGATAACTGGCATTCATTTATTCATTTGTCTTTGCATTGTCTCCTTGAGTGAGCAGAGCGCTTGCGTGTGTGATCGGCAGGTGCTCTTCAACTCTAATTCTTACCACTGGCTACTTTGACTGAACTTTTTGTGAAGACATTACGATGCCATTATTTTGAAATACTTCTTGACAAATTTTTCTGTTCATATTATTCAAAATTTTATTTGCCTTCTCCACTCCCATTCTGTGGCAAAATACATATACTTAAGAGAACATCTAATTTGATTATGTTCTGAAACAAATCAGTATAAAATTTAAGATGCACAATGCAGGTTGTGGACAGAACCCTGGCACTGCAGTCCAGAGGATATTTTTCTAACAATCATGGCCAACACTTATCCACTTTTCCCCTGTGTATCAGGCCTTTCTAAAGGATAGATCTGATCTCAGGTTTATGTGATGGAACTAATAGTGATGAAACAAGTGCCTCAGCAGGAGGCCCAGTTCTTGGTAGAAAAAGCGAAGCAGGAACAGCAGCAGAAGACTGTGTAGGCCGAGGGTGAGGCCCAGGCTGCCAAGATGCTTGGAGAAGCACTGAGCAAGAACCCTGGCTGCATCAAACTTCGCATGATTTGGGCAGCACAGAATATCTCTAAGACTATCGTCACATCACAGAATCCTATCTGTCCCACTGCCGACAACCCTGTACTGAATCCACAGGATGCACGTTTCACCCGAGGAAGTGACAGCCTCATCAAGGGTAAGAAATGGCCCTTGTCATCAAGAACTCCACCCCCAGAGGAAACGGATCTGCTTCTCCAGTTTTTGAGGAGCCAGCTTGGGGTCCAGCACAGCCCTACTTGGCCCCAGTATCATGCGATGGTTCCCTGCACCGGTACCCGGAACCCCTCTTGGATTAAGGAAGACTAAAGACCAGCCCCTTTTCTGGGAAGTTACTTTCCTCCTCCCTGTGTCGGCCGGGGCTGTTGGGATAGTGTGTGATTTCTCAGTGATTTCCTGCAGTATTGTTCACTCTCTCGAGGCTGGGAGGAGATAACCACCAACCCGGGAATTCTCAATAAATTGTTATTTCTGAAGCTCAAAAAAGAAAAATAAAACAAACAAACAAACAAAAAAACAAGAACAACAACAAAAAACTTTAACTTAAAAATGTGTAGTGCATTTGAGGCAAAAAGAGTATTATTATAACAACACGAACTCAGTGTTTCATAGGGTGGGGGGAGTCCTCCTTATCACTATCCACCATGCAGTTTGGACACTGAGGGCTTAGCTCCGGTGGCACTGCTGGTTGCCTTCTAATTTCCTCACTATTCTTTGCTAAAGAACCTTGATTCTGTGAGAGACAGAAACATGCCCAGCCCCCAGGCAATGAATCATGATTGATCTGTCCAGTAATGACAGCCTCACTCCACTTTGTCAGATTCTTAATTTTAGAGCTTTCCTGATGCTCAACAAGATTTTTGGTTCTTCTCATTCCAAGCACCTGGTTCATGACTGGTATATCTGTGTCATAGTTTTATCAAAACAAGATATTGTTCTTCATCTTATTAAGCAATATTTCCTTAAATTTCTGCCTGTCTCACCATGATCGCTGCTTATTGTAGCCTTAATTTTCTTTTTCTGCATCTTTGTTATATTTTATGTTTATGTTTTCCATGTCATTTTGTTTCATACGTATATCTTTCTCATATTTAGTAATATATATCTTATTATATATTTGAAATAGTATCTAGCAGAATATATAATAAAATGTGTTCTGCTATGAAATTTGTTTGAATCCAATGAGATTCTTTAACCTTTTATACATAGAACTGAAAGCAATTATTTGGCATGGTGGATAAAATCAATCACATTTTTGGGAAATAACTTTCTTACAAAGGACAAAAAACAAAGTGCATTAAATATATATTTTAAATCTTATTAAAAATAAAAGATCAAAAAGGTAGTCAGGACGTATCGAATTTTGTTTTGGGGCTGGGCAAAGTAATAGAATGTGTGTTTGCCTCTTGCCTGAAACAAAACAAATTAGCAAAACCTATAAAACAATGTGTTTGAAGACACTGAATATCAGGCAGTAAAGGGCCATCATCTCTGAGAGACAGGAATAGAACAAGGTGAGCCCTATCAGTTCTCTAGCTTACTGCCTTGAGAGGGTTTCCAGGATCAGGGCAGCAAGAGGGAACGCAGACAGGGCCTGGTGGAGTTCTGAGTTGAAGAGATGAAGATGAGAGTCCATGGTAACAAGGTGGCTAGAATTTGCCCAACTGGGTGCTTGAGAGGAGAAAGGGGCACTCAGAAAGAACTCTGGCAATTTGCAGATAGTATACAATGTGTTCACATAAGTCCGATTGCATAAAACTACCCAAGGTCAAGGAAAGAAGCATCTGGAAGGATGAAAGCAACAGTACCCAATACTTACACTTGGCTGCAAAGAATATGTATTCCATCAGACAGCCTGGAAAGGCTTGAGATTCATTAGGAATTAGGTAGAGTACACCAGAAGACTTTGCCTCAGTAGAGGGAAATATTTAGCCCTAGATTGGGCCCTATTCTGGTCACAACTAATGAATATTAAACCCCAGAGTTTCAAACTGTTTCCACATGATTTAACTGATCAAAGCTCAAGAATATTTATAGGAATCAGAAATATCCAGCTTCCAACAAAGCAAAATTCATCGTGTATGAAATTCAGTAAAAATTACAAGGGATGCAAATAAGTAAGAACATATGACCTGTAGAGAGGAAATAAACAGAGCCTCAGAACTGTTGGATAGCGGCAGGAAGCCACATATTTGTTTGATTGGAGTGCCTGAAAGAAAGCGCAGAGAGGAGGAGCTTAAAAATATTGAATAGTCAAAAATTTTCCAAGTTTGATAGCAACTATAAATCTACATATTTAAGAAACTAAATAACTTCAAGTATAAGCAAAAAGGAAGAAAACAAAACTAAAATATATCATGACCAATTTGCTCAAAACCAGTGATAAAGGAAAAATAATACACACATGATGCACCTTTGTCACTAGCTGCTAGTAAAAGCTAGAAAAAGCGGCTTGGAAAAAAGGTGCATTATGATCAGACCAGCAGTGATAAGGAGGACAGCAGATTTCTTATTGGAAACCATGTGAGTAAGAAGACGGCATGGTAACATTTTTAAGTATGACAGCAACAAAAGTCTAAGCTGTCAAATGAGAATTTTATACTCAGTGAAAATATGTCAAAAAGGAAGTTAAATAAAGACTTTTTTTAGGCATACAAAAGCAGATAGTATCTGTTACCAACAGACATATACTATAAGAAATGTTAAAGAAAGTGCTTTGGGCAGGAGGAATATTCTACTCTATGGAAATATGGATCTATAAAATTAATTAAAAACGATTGAAATTGGAATTACATGAATAAATACATAGAATTTTCCACTTATTACTTAAGTGTCTTTGAAGTATAATTGACATTTTTCCAGAAGTAAAGTTGCTGAATTCCATAGTAGTTATATTTTTAGAGAAATTCTATTTTTTTGAGGTACTTCCATACTATTTTCCAAAATGGCTGACTAATTCACATTTCCACAAACAGTGTGCAAGCCTCCTTTCTCCTCACATCCTCATCACCACTTGTTATCTTGTATCTTTATTATATTAGCCATTCTATGGCGTGATTTTTCCTTGTGGTTTTAATTTGCACTTCCCCGGTGATTAGAGATGTTGAGTTTCTTCCATAAATCTTTTGGTCATTTGTATCTCTTCTTTGGAGAAGAGTCTGTTTAGATCCTTTGTCTGTTTTTTAAAAAGATGTTTTGTTTTCTTGCCACTGAGTTGAGTTCCTCATATATTTTGGATATTAGCCCCTTGTTAGATGTATGATTGACAAATTTTTTCTCTCAGTCCATGGCTTGTCTCTTCAATCTGTTGTTTCCTTTGCTGTGAAACAGCTTTTTAGTTTTATGCAATCTGATTTCTCTACTTTTGCTTTTGTTGTCCGTGCTTTTGCAGTTCTTTCCAAGAAATTCTTGCCAGTACCATTGTTGTGGAGATTTTTCCCTGTTTTCTTCTAGTAGTCTTAGAGTTTCAGGTTGAAGTCTTTTATCCATTTTGAGTTGATTTTTGTATATCTTGTGAGATAATTTTGTTCTTCTACTGTGAATACTCAGTTTCCCAACATAATTTGTTAAAATGCTGTTCTTTCTCCATTGTGTGTTCTTGGTACCCTTGCAAAAAAAAAAATCAATTGATTTTTTAAAACACTTCTTTCTATTCTATTCTATTGGTTGATGTGTCTGTTTTCACGCAGTACTATGCTGTTTTGATTACAATAGCTTTATATTTTGAAATCAGGGAGTATGATACCTCCAGTTTTGTTTATTTTCCTCAAGATTGCTTTGGCTATTTGAAATCCATATAAGTTTTATATTTTTTTCTATTTTTGTAAAAATAACCTTGAAATTTTGATAGGAATTGTGTTGAATCTGTATGGACAGATTGGACATTTTAACAATATTAATGTTTTCAACCCATGAACATGGAGTATGCTTTCATGCATTTGTATCTTCTTCAATTCTTTCATTAATGTTTTATAATTTTTATTGTAGAGTAAAGGCAGTTCTTGATTAAGTTTACTCTTAAGTATTTTGTTTTATTCCTTGATGCTATTGTAAACGAGATAGGTATCTTAATTTGTTTCAGATAGTTTGTTCAGTATATAAAGATATAACCAAAGGAATTGAAATTGGTGTGTCTAAGAGATATTTGCATGCCCATGTTCATTTCAGCATTACTTACAATAGCCAAGATATAAAGGCAATCTAAGTGTTTGTTAATGAATAAATGTATAAAGAAAATGTGGTATTTATATTCAATAGCATACTCTACAGTATTAAAAAAAAGGAGGAGATTCTGTCATTTGCAGCAACGTTGGTGAAAATGAAGAGCATTATGCTAAGTTAAATGAGGCAGGTACAAAAAGAGAAATAAGATCTCACTTATATGTGGAATCTAAAAAAGTTTATCTCATGGAAACAGAACAGAATGATGGTAAGTAGACACTAGAGGAGGAGGAGGATGGGAAAAGGGAAGATATTAATCAAAGGGTGCAAACTCAGTTAGACTGGAAGAATAAGTTTTAGTGATCTATTGTGTTGTGTGGTGACCCCAATTAATAATAATACATTTTGTATTTCAAAAAAGTTAAATGAATTAATTTTTAACACTCCCATCACAAAAAGTGTTCGTGATGTGATGAATATGTCAATGAACTTGATTGAATATTTCTATAGTGTATACATAGATCAAAATATCACATTGTACTCCATAATGCACATAATTATTTGCCAATTAAAAAGAAATAATTAAAAATATAGTTGTCTAAACAGAATTAGTAGTTAAAATTTAGTGAGGGATTCACAACATATATAAAAATAAAATGTTTGATATTAAAAACACAAAGATTGAGAGCGGAGAATAGTATATTGCTGGAAAGTTATATACTGCACACAATGTGATATAATATATGATGGTAAACTGTGATAAAGATGTATACTACAAACCTTAAAGAAACCACTGAAATATACAATAAAGATCTTTAGCCAATAATTCAGTAAAGAAGATACAATAAAATCATAAAAGTATTCAATTAACTCCAAAGAAGGCAAAACAAGAAAGGGGATAAGAAATGACAATAGATTGGTAATATTACACCAAATGTAAATTGTGTAAGCCTCAATTAAAACATGGAGATTGTTGGGTTAGTTGTGAAAAGCTAGACTTAACCATATGTTGCATAGAGAAAATACGCTTGAAATATAAAGATACAAAAAAGTTAAAGTCACACTAATTAAGAAAAAACTGAAATGACGAAATAGATTTTAGAGCAAAGAACATTGCCAGGAACAAAGAAGGACATTTTTAATAATGAAAGAGTGGATTTGTCAAGAGAATATAGCAAGTTTAAATTGATAAAAAATGCTTCAAAACAGTCGAGGCAAAAAATTCTTAAAGGAGAAATAGACATATCCACAATCATACTTGAATATTTCATTATACCCTTTCAGTAACTGATGAAGCAAATAGACCGAAAATAAGTAAAGATAGAGATAATTTAACAATTTGCCGTTAGTCAACTTGACCTATTTGACATTCATAAAATATTTTACCCTAAAACACATTTTTCCCAAACACATAAATTGCTTTCAAAGATAGGCCATATTCTGGGCTGTGACATAAATCTTCATGACTTTGAAATAATTCATCATTTAAGGTATATTTTTGTAATTAAAATAGAATAAATTTGGAAATCAAAAAAAAAATCTCTGAAAATCCTCTAAGTATTTGGAATGAAAAACACATAGACAAATAATTCACAGGTGAAAGCAGAATGTATTTTCAATTAAATAAAAATGAAAAATCAATATATCAAAATTTGGAGAGTGCTGCTAAAGCAGTACTTAATGGAAAATTTGTAATACTAACCACCTTTAAAAGCAAGCAGAATATTCCTCAAATCATTGCTCTCAATTTTTATTTTAGAAAACTAGAAAAAGAAGAAAAATGGCATTAAAATAAATAGAAGAAAAGAAAAAGTAAGGCTAAGGATAGATATCGATAAAATAGAAAACAGGAAAGCAACAGACACAATCAATGCAACAAATCTTGTTCTATGAGAAGATCAGTACATTTATAAATAAGCAGCCAGGCTGACGGAGAAAGCAATAAAGAAGACACAAAATAAAAGTATGAGGAATGAGAGTGGTAGCATCACACAAAGTCTAACGATACTACAAGCACAACAAAGGAATATTATCAACAACTTTATGCAGATATACTCAACAGCTTTGATGAAATGAACAAAGCCCTTGAAAGACACTAACTATTGAGTTTACTCAAGAATAAACAGATACCCTAAAAAGCCATGTCTATTAAAGACATTACATTTATAGTTAAAAATCTTCTCATAAATACAACTCCAGGTCCATATGGTTTTACTGGTGAACTGCACCAAAATTTTAATGAAGAAAAAATAAAAATTTTATGTAAATTCTTCCAGAAAATTAAAAAGAAAGGATAATGTCACAACTCATTTTATAAGTCCAGCAATAACCTGATAATAGGACCAACAAAGGCATTGTAGAAAAAAATTGCAGATTAATATCTCGTATGAATATAGATGCAAAAATTTTAATAAAAATGTTAGGAAATTTAATATAAGGATATATAGTGTGTAAACTTAGTGGGATTTATTTAAGGACTGGAAGATTGGATTGACATAGGGAAATCAATATAATTTAGCATACTAACACACTAAAAAAGAAAAACATAATTATCTTAATAGTTGTTATAAAGGCCTTTTATGAAATGCAACATCTGTTCCTTACCATAGTTCTCAACAATATAAGTATAAAGCGAATCTTTCTCAACTTGATAAAGGGTATTATAAACAATCTGCCACTAACATTATAGACTATAGGTCAATGATCAGAAGATTAGCAACAAGATAAACATCTCTTACCACTTCAGTATCGTATTGAGAGATCTAGCCAGTGCAATAGGCAAGAAAAATAAATAAAAGGTATTTACATTGGAAAAGAAGAAAGAAAAGCATTCTTTATTCATAGATGATAAGTTCATCCATTTGAAAAAATTTACTGGCATGTATAAAAACATAGAAATTAATATAGCTTTATAGTTAGAGTAAAAAATTCAAAAATTACAAAGTGTCTAATTTTTCTGTAGGGCACGTAGATAATTTGGAAAGTTCGTCAGATATAATTATAGAAAAGTCTCAGTTTAAAAACAAAAAGGATTATAATGCCTGCATTCTGTCTTCAAATCATAATTAAATAAGAATTTAACTCTATGAGTGAAAAAATGCAGTTATATTTACAAATTTAAATAAAAACCTTCTAAAACTGCTTGGATTAAACAACAAATCACATCAGAAATTAAAAAAGACCTATAACTGAATAATATAGTTACTCCATGCCAAATATTTTAGGAAAAGCAGAAGTGGCACTTTGAGGTGATTTATATTCATAAATATTTACATATAAAAATAGCAGCTAAAAATAAATAAGCAATTGAACTTAAGAAAAGCAAGAACAAAAAACTTTAGACAATTTGAAGGAACAAGACAATAATAAAACAGTAA
The DNA here is from genome assembly GCF_048565385.1 of Saimiri boliviensis. Taxonomy (NCBI): domain Eukaryota; kingdom Metazoa; phylum Chordata; class Mammalia; order Primates; family Cebidae; genus Saimiri; species Saimiri boliviensis. The sequence goes on from NC_133458.1 coordinate 110,331,782, forward strand.
AATCATTAAAATAGAAACCAAGACTATAACAAAGAAAAAAGCCACAAGTTGATTATTTGAAAAGACTCGTAAAACAGAACACTTATGATGAGGTAGACCAAGAGAAGAAAAGGAAAGACGAAGAAACAGGAAAACAGAACTACAGAACCTTTCGTGATTTTAAAGTCATATAAGAAAAATTTAACAACAAATATATGCTACCAGTGTCAAAAACTTCGAGGCAATGGAATAAGTTCTAAAATAGAGTAACTTAGCAGAATTTATCTGAGAAGTATCAAAGACTTGAATATTTACGTAACTATTTAAGACTACGAAATAATAGTCTTTCCATAAATTAGATCATATGGCCTGCAAAGCTTTCAAGGTAGAATTCAATTTTGTACAGATTTTTATAGACAACTGGAAAAGATGGAAAACCCACCTAATCCTCTGGGGCCAACGAACCCTAATATCAAAACCAGACAAAAATATTATGAGAAATGGTCACATCACACAGAATCATTTTCTCTTAAATTTTTCAATTTCTTATGTGTGCATACTCATATAAAGAAAATATGGATACATATTTTAGTCCTTAGGTAGCAAAAGTCATTTTAAACAAAATACTTAAATATAGGCTATATAATACACAATAAAATTGACTATACTGAAAATGAAAACTTTAATGAACCACCCCCGAAACATGAAAAGACTGCTGGGCATGGCATTATATTTCTGTAATCTTAGCTACAATGGGGGCTGAGGCAGGAGGAATGCTTGAGCCCAGGAGTTCAAGGTCAGCCTGGACAACATAGTGAGAACCTGTCTCAGAATAAAATTTTTTAAAATTAAAAAATATGAGAAGACACATTAAAAGCTGGGAGAAGATGTTCTCAGCAAACACAACTAGTGAAAAGTCAGTATTGAAAATAAATTTTTAAAATTCTGAGCATCACTAGCGAAAAAGTACAAACCACACACAAAAAAGCCATGAGTATTCAACACACAGAAGGGAACGTACCAATTTCTAGTAGTTGTCCGAAAAAAAAAAATCAACATATTGTTGATAAAGAAAATGCAAGTCAAACCTACAATGTGACCTTATTTCACATTCATTAGACTGGCAAAGGTGGAAAGTGGAGGACCTGTTTGTTCACTGCTGTTAGGTTTGCACATTGTGGAGACTTTCTAGAAAACAGGTTAACGTCACTTCCTACGGCTGGACATCCACATATCCTACCACATAGGAATTCCACATCTACCCAAGAGAAAGCCTTGAACAGAATACAATGTATGAGAAAATTCATAGAGAAGTGTTGGGCATAACGCAACTATTCTTCTAGAATGAATGAATAAACTGTAGCATAGTCACACAATGGAATCTTAAAAAGGAAGAAGAGGAACTAAACTATATACAGTATGGCTATATCACAGAAAGTTAAAGAAGCTAAAATATTACATATGAATTATATTTTTATGAAATTCAAAAATTATGATAAATTAGGAATATATACTCTATACATAATATGAAATATATAAATAAAATTAAAGTAGTATAAAAATGACAAAAATGGATAAACACGGGGTTGGGGTCATGATTATTCTGATGAAAGTAGGTGGGGAAAGAGACAGAGACAGAGAAAATATCTCTTTCAGATTGATAAAGGAAAGACTACGGGATAAATGGGTAAGGATTTCTCAACATGAAATCAAACCAGAGCAGGATTTTATTTCTAGCCAGAGAGAGAGAGAGAGAGAGAGAGAGAAAGAGAGAGAGAGAGCAAGGTTGTGAAATACTAAATAAAGATCATCACTGAAGTCAAATGCAGCATTTTATTATGTTTTATAACAGAGAACCCAAAACAAAATAGAAGCGATGTGCCGTGGAGTTGAACAAGTGCATTTTTCAGTTCTGTTCTGATTCAAGTTCATTAGTTACTTTAGTTTATGCCAGTTTGGATGGAATTCCAGCTTTGGCAACTCACATCGCCAATTTTTTTTGACTTTTGATTTACCGAAAATTGTTTAAAATTTTTAAAGTTGAAAATATTTTAAAGGTTTAATTAGACTTCAATAATTAAAAATTTAGAATTTCTCGAATATTATTGAATTTGCAGTTGAAAATGAGGTTAGAGCTGGTCAACTTTTATGACCGCATCATAGATAAAATGGAAACATATCTGGTTGTAATAAAATTATAACACTAGTATATTTTTGAGTAAAGGAAAATTTAAAATGGAAACAGCAATGGAATGATTGTGTTGGAGTTCAATTAAAACGTTCCCATATATCTCATAGTTCCTTTAGCCCTGACTAATGGATGTTAAATTGCTGGCACAGACACTACCTGGGTGTCCAGTAAGTCCTGTCATTTCTAACAAGTAAGTATAACAACATTGAAAACAGACAACAAATCAAAGATGATGGTTTCTCTCTATTTATAAGCACCAGAATGTAATATTCCCCTTTGCAGATTCTGGAAAGAGTTTGCAGACAGAAAGCAAGCACTCATCAGTAAAGTTCTTGTTTTACTCAAATTATCTGCCCAGATGGAAATTTTATTTTATTTGAGTGTGCATGTGACAGTATCACTCTGAAATGATGGTGCTGGTGCTGGCATATTGGATCTGGAAGAGATGTAATGAGTATTTTTGTATTTCTTTGGAAATACATCATTATGTAAAAATTGTCTCTTGGAATACAATTGCTTATGTTTGGTAATAGTCCAAAAGAGAACATCTTAAATTCCAAGCATGAATATTATCCCAACATGATTTATTAATTAGAAGGCAAGTTTTCCTTATAAGCATTCTGAGTTTACATACGTTATTTATAAGGATAATAGGCAAATGAAACCATTTAAAAATTAACTGAATGTGTCTCTCCAATTCTATCCTAGCTTGATTCCCTCATGCTTATTTCACTCCTAAGGGAGTTCATAGCAAGACCTTGCTGTTTGACATTTCATTTAGTTTCAAAAATTGGTTAAAAGCTAATCAAGTCTATGTATTTATACATATGAATGACATATTTCAGGCAACCCAGTTTAGACTAAGTTATGGTTCTCTCTGAATATTAATGACTCCAGTCAGGCTCATGTTGAATATGCTCCAGTTCAGTTTGATTGAAAGTAGCATGAATAGAAAGAATAGAATTAGGGAGGGGGAGTGTTGAGCCTGGATTTCCTATTATAATTTGAAAAGTGAAAATTTGATCGTCTAGGATGCTTCTGAAAACTTCCCACCAAAATATATCTAAATAGAACTGGAGTGTGAATTTGTAACACAAAATTGTAAACAATTGTAAATTGTAAATTGTAAAGTGCAAAATTGTAAATTGCACTATTTTTTGGTACAATTGTAAATTGCACAATTTACAATTGTAAATTGTAAAGTGCAACATCTCCTCGAAGACCTTATTTTGAAATTCACCTTTTACGCTCTATAACACATGCTTGGTTGAATGTGAAAACACGGTTATAGCACAAATACCAGTTAAAGCAATTGCGGTCTCATCCAGTCATTTAGAACAACCAACACTCAAGACTTGAGCCCCAGAACATGAGAGAGGATGAGCTCCTGGGTTGAACTACTTTTAAGAAAGAGGATTAGAGATTGGTGAAAGGCAGTCAGAGATATAAGGAGCGAAATTGAGAATGAATTACAAGAAGACAAGAGAAGAGACCAGTCAACAATATCAGATGAGTCAGAGAAAGTGAGGGAGGCATGGACATGAGCTGACATGAGGCCACTGAACTTGATGATGGAGATATCATTAGGGCTTGTAGAGACAAACAGCTGTTTCTGAAGAATAATTTGGGAGAGAGAAATGTCAATGGGTTACAGAAGAGGTGGAGACTAGTCGGCCCCTTTCTAGTGAGATTTGAAGGAGTGAAAGAAGGAGAGATACAGCCAAGATAGGAGTGTTTAGCCAATTGTTTGTATTTTTATATTTGTAGCAAACAATTAGAAAAGGTGGGGCTGGGCGCAGTGGCTCATGCCTATAATCCCAGCACTTTGGGAGGCCGAGGCGCGTGGATCACGAGGTCCTGGTCGAGAGCATCCTGGTCAACATGGTGAAACCCCATCTCTACTAAAAATACAAAAATTAGCTGGGCATGGTGGCGCGTGCCTGTAGTCCCAGCTACTTGGGAGGCTGAGGCAGAAGAATTGCTTGAACCCGGGAGGCGGAGGTTGCCGTGAGCCGAGATCGAGCCATTGCACTCCAGCTTGGGTAACAAGAGCAAAACTCTGCCTCAAAAAAAAAAAAAAAAAAAAAAAAGGAGAGGTGAAGATAAGTCATCATTGATAATAGTCTAGTATCATATCAAATACCAGGAAAAAATCCAGCAAAAATATGCAGGATATTTACCAATATATCTCTGGGGAGATTCGTGTATCAGTAGTATTCTTAGTGTTCTTTATTTAAATTAATAAGATGATTCTAAAATTTATATAGAAGATATATTCATAAGGAATAATAAAATGATAAGGAAAAGGAAGGCAAGAAATTCTTTAATTACTTTTAGTTTCTCCATAGAGAAAACAGGCATGTCACCTATTGAGAAGGTGGAGAGAGAATTTCCTATCTTTTCCCACCTGTAGTGGTAACCCACCTCCCTTACTGATATGTGTCAAGGACATCTTGAGACAATTCTCCAGCTTTTCAGGTAGTTTCTCCAATGAATATCGTCACCACAAGACAGTGCACCAAAATAAATGAGAATAGTCTTGGGAGCCTGTTTCCTTGAGAAGGTGAGCCAGGAAGCTCCCAGTTCAGAAGACTTCCAGGGGAGAAGGCCCAGTATAATCCAGGGTCAATAATCTCAGCTACTTGGGGAATCACTGTCTGATGTGGCCAAGTGAGGCTTTTAGATAAAAGGGTAGTCATAAGCATTGAGAAAGATGCTTTAGAGCTCCATGTGAAAAAAAATTCCTTTCTCTGGTGTGGTTTGGATTTGGCAGCATAGTTATTAGAAATTCTGTCTGGGACTTCCATTCTTTCCTGCTCTGGGCCCTTCAGCATATGAAACCAGCAAACCAGATGACCACGTATGATCCAGTATTGTCAAAGGAGAAGCTGAAGAGGCGTTAGACTTCTTGGTTGCGAGTGGAGGCTGGAGTCCACCACTATTAGAAGTGCTGAGTGTGGTTCAACACCATCTGCTGGTGTCATGATGATAAGGGAGGCGGGCAGGGAAGTGCTGGGACCAGAAGGGCGGGTCCCTGGTGAGGACTCTAGCTCCGGGCTTCTGCCCACTGATATAAGCAAGGACAGGCACTCCTTCCTCAGCGCCCAAATGTTGCATTTCTCAAGACCACCCTCGCCCGCATGAACCATCATGTGCCTATAAAAACCCTGAGGCCTTAGCGGGCACAGACACAAGGAGCTGGACACTGCGAGGCACACACCAGTGGAAGAAGACACAACGGGCTGGATGTCGAGAGGAACGCACCGGCATTAAGAGCACACCGAGGACCCAGCAGGTTGGGAGGCCACCGACTGGTGGAATCACACTAAGTTTGGCCAAGGTGGTCGGACGCCTGACTGCAGGGGAAACCCATCTTCCCAATCCATCTCCTTTCTGGTTCTCCCATCTGCTGGACGTTATTTCCACTGAATAAAACCATGCACTGTTTCTCCAAGCCCATGTGTGATCTAATTCTTCTGGTACACCTACGCAAGAACGCCGGGATGCAGAAAGCTCTCTGTCCTTGTGATAAAGCAGAGGGTCTAACTGAGCTGGTTAACACAAGCCACCTCCAGACAGCAAAACTAAAAGAGCACCCTGTAACACACACCCACTGGGGCTTCAGGAGTTGTAAACATCCACGCCTAGACAGTGCCATGGGATTGGAGCTCCGCAACCTGCCAGTCTGCATGCCCCCCGTCTACAGGTTTGAGCAAGGGGCACTGAAGAATCGAGTCACTCCCCCTGTTGCATGCCCTGTGAGGGGAACAGGTAACTTTTCCCATTTCAATGAGGCCAAGCTTTCTTTTTTGATTTAGCCAATTAATTTGCTTAATATTAGATAATAATGCGATGTAAACTGATAATGTTAGGATAATCTATTCATGCAGTTTAAAAACAACACAGGTAGGCTAGGTCTTTGTTGTCATGTGTCCATTGTGTTGCTCTGCTTACAGTGCTGACTGTTCCCTCTCATGCTGGAATCATGCTCAATCTCAGCACACTTGTGTCGTTCTCATTTATCGTCTCCTGGTAGATATGTGGATGGCAAACCATATTTGAGTCAGCCCTTCCCCCCAACAGCTAATATAAACCCTGTTCCAGACGGTGCTTAATAAACTCTCTGAATGGCTGAATGAATGAATGAAATCCAAAGCTCAGTACTGAGAACTAGCGGCTCTGATTTAACAACCTCCGACTTAAAAAGCCTCTCTTCTCAGTGTCCTGTTCAAAGTCATCATTTTAAAACATTTATGTTCTTTATACCTCTGTCCTCCTTTCAAAGTCTTGCAGAGAGGAAGGTGGGAGGCCAGACAATGGATATTCTCTTTGCTCTGTGAAATGGGTCAGACTCTTACTGAACACACAGGCAATCTCAAGACCTTTCGATCACCTTGTGACTATCACAGGGCATGGGAAATACGAGTGCAGACTGCCACACACTTTATTTAATGCATGCATTCCATGAGCGCTTGACATGGGCCCAGCTTCTTGCTTGGCTCAAGGAATACAAAGCTGAATAGTGGCAGCCTTCCCACTGAAACTTCCTCAGATCTCTCCTACAAAGCAATGACTGCTTTCTCATAAAGAACGGCAGAAACTGTGTGTATGGGAGTATGCCAGAGGGAGTCATAGGGGCAGAAAAAGTTTCCAATGGGGTTTTGATAGGTGGCAAGAAGAGGAAAAAACTCTCTTCCCAAAATGCAGAGGCAAAGAGTAGCCTCTTGCTAGCGGGTGGTTAGGGAATGATTTTACAGTCTAAAAAAAATAATTTTAGAAAGACTACTATCGCAAAGTGGCTAGGGCATAAAACAGAAGAGAGTGGAGACAATTATACTTCCCCTGCAGAGGGTGTGTGTGTGTGTGTGTGTGTGTGTGTGTGTGTGTGTCTGTGTGTGTCTGTGTGTGTAGAAGGGTGGGAGCAATTTCCTGATTCTTTCAGTTCATTCACTTCTCCGCTAAGATGCTACTGTTTCTAGTTTTGTATTTTTGCATCCTCAGGTGAAGATACAAAACCCTTATGGCCAAATTTTATGCTTGAATACGTTTTTCCATTGGGCACAGTTAGTAGCTGTATCTTGATCTCTACTTTCATTGAGAATCATAACTGTATTGGAAGAAGCAAGACATTTTTCATATTTGTAGCAAACAATTAGAAAAGGTGAAGAGACTATATATATTTAAAGTGGATGTATTTATATGTATTTAAAGGGGATACCACAGGCCCATAGACCTAGGAGGCTCTCAATAAACTCGATGGTGGTCTAACGCAGTCTGAAGTCCTGAAGTCTCACATCCGCCTAAGTGAGACTCAGAATAGTGAAGTATGTCCCCTAAAATGACTTAGTCAGCCAGTCCCAGAGCTAGGTAGGGCAAAAATCCAGGACCTCCAAACCTATGGCTTGCAATACCCCATGGATTTACACTTTATTCATAGGTATTTATTAAACACCTTTTATGTACGAGGCATTATGCTCATCCGTAATATTTGGACATTGGTCCAGGACACAATCAGAATGAAAGCACAATAAATAGCCACACACTTAATTATTCTGTTTTTCAGGGGCCTATTCTTGCATTGATTACATCCCTACATGATCTCTGAGAAAGATTTTTTTTGCTGGCATTCTTCACCACCATTCAACTGTAGCAGCATGAAGGCAGCTATTAGTGCATAGGTTCCTGTGGTTATCTGACATAAAATAAATGTCAGCTTTGTAATCTTAGCCCTTAGGAAACAAATGTTAACTAAATGGAATGAGAATGACTCACATTTAATTTGCTTCGGTTGGCCAGTCCTTCAAAGGTAAAATGAACTCCTCCAAGTCATTACCAATGTTCTCATCAATGAGCAGACACTCCAGCTGGGTACGCAGGGAAGATCTCTGAGTCTTTAAAGACAAAATAACACACGCTAATGAGATAGAAGCACATATTGGTTTGTGACTCAAAAATGTGATTTGTTGTCAGAAAAAATAATAATTAAAGGTGAGTTACTCCCTATTCTGCAAACACGGCAAACACGATTGCTCCTAGGAGCAATTTTCTAGAGTTCCGAGAATTACAGGATCGCTTATCAAATTTAATTGCTTATCAAATTTAAAAGTTAAATCTGTTTATAACTTGTTTTCATGCATCCCAGAGTCTTTTTACTATCCCGTTGCCTTTTCTTTCTCTTCTCATGTCTATGTAAGAGTTTGAAAACGCTACTGCAGATTTCAGCTAGCAATTGTATTTGAATCAAGTGTGAGAATGATTCTGTTTCCTTCTGCAGTTCAGAATTTTTTTCCACAAACCAGGTGAAGAATGAGTTTGCTCATCTTGTTATAGAACATCATGAATGGCCCCAGGTGATTCAAAGACCACTTTTGAATTGGTGTTGGTGTTTGAGTCTCCAAGCTTCATCTGCTACCATGGGTGGGACCCTCAACCAGCTTTTGGTGTGTTCAACCTCTCAGCTTCTGAATGGGAGTGGATGCCTCTTAGTTTGTAGGAGAGTCTGTTAGCTGTCAGCATCCTGAGTGAGCTGGGCGCTGTGCTCACATCTCCCCTCCCCACTGTGCCTATCCCCTAGGGCCTCCATAATAGGCCCCCCTGTGCCTGCAGGGCCATCACTGAACTCAGCAGAGCACAAACACAGAATTTAGGCTTCATGAGGGGTACAGGAAGGTCAGTGTCACTGAGGGTCACAAGACATTTTAAATGGACTGCAGCCACAGCCAAGACCTGACCAGCAGGCTGTGGCCAGACTTTCTGCCCCTGGTGCAGCCCCTTCAAGTGAGGCAGAGGATGCAGTGGCTCAACACTGGTCCAGATCTCAGAAAGTACTAGCCTCATTTTGGCTCTGCTGGTCCACATTGCATTTTTTCTCCTCTCCTCTGGCCTTCACAGCTGGGGTCACGAAGGCCTCCAGTGGCCATGGCAATGTCAGTCCTGTATTAATACCCCCTGGCAGGAGTAGAGGGTTTCTCAGCCTCAGCACCATGGATATTTGGGGCAGGATAATTATGTTGTTAGAGGCTGCCCTGTGCAGAGTGGGGTGTTAACAGCATCCCTGAGAAATAGCCCCTGGATGCCAGTAGCACTTTTGCAGTTGTGATGACCAAGAATGTCTCTGGTCATTGCCAGGATTGGCCCTGGGTGAGAATCACGTTAGGCATGACAAACGTGACCGGTCCTGTACTGCCTCCTGTGCAAATCTGCTCTGACACATTTGGCTGCTACTCCAGCCACATTAAACTTCCGGCTGGTCTACAAATGCAGGCGCCGGGGCACACCGCTGGCTCTTTATCCCTGCCCTTTCTTCCATGGGACTTTCCTTTCTTTCTGGTCTGTTTGGAAAACTCATTCTGATTCTATAAGCTCCTCAGGCACATCTCCACAAACATTTCCCTGATCAGCTCAAGCAGAATCAGTCGCTTCTTCCCTCGTATAATACTGTCAGCCCGCAGCTCCATCATCTTGCAAGGGAAGCTTGCCATGGTGTTCCCGTCCTGGTGGAAACGAAGGTCCTGTGCCATTTCACTAGACCAGGCGTCCCCAAACTATGGCCCGCAGGCCACATGCGGCCCCCTGAAGCCATTTATCCGGCCCCCCGCCGCACTTCAGGAAGGGGCACCTCTTTCATTGGTGGTCAGTGAGAGGAGCACAGTATGTGGCGGCCCTCCAATGGTCTGAGGGACAGTGAACTGGCCCCCTGTGTAAAAAGTTTGGGGACACCTGAACTAGAGTGTGATGGGTCCTATGAGAAGAAGGTTCCAGTGCTCCAGGACCCTAACAGTGAGAGGATCCAGTGCCAGGGACCAGTGCAGGCCTCCTAAGGCAATGACAACCCAGAAAGATGTGAAAGTAAACATCCAAAAGCCCAGCAAGCATGTAAACAGTGTGCTCTTGCAGCAGGGACTCATTTAAATCATTCTCATAGGAAATCCGAGTATATTGAGCACCAAATATATCCCAGATCCATGTACAGTGTGCATGTGAAGCAGGCCTTAATGTTGACCCTGAGGTGCTCATATGAAAGGAAACCTGCCCATGCCATGCTGTGTCCTTTGTCTGCCTGGCTTGTTTCACTGCCCAGGGAGGGGGCTCTGGTCGAAGCCATGCTGGTCATACAGAAACAGTGCTAAGCATAGTCTGTGCTTCTGCTTTCCCTCACCAGAGGCTTGAGGGTCCCTGTAGCATGTGATTTTCATCACTGGGAGGAAAATCTGGACTGGCAAATAATTTAGAAGTCCTGGGGTTGTATAATACTGCCCAAAGAGAGAAGGAAGAAATGTCAAGAATAGATTTGCAGGAGTCTGGCTGCTTTTTGAGGCTCCTTCTCTCCCAACTGCTTCTACTTTCTGGCCACTACTATGGACCAAATGTTCATGTCCTTCCAAAATTCACATTTGAAGCCTTACCCACCAATAGGATGATATCAGGAGGTGAGGCTTTTAGGAAGTAATTATTTCTTGAAGGTGGAGTCCTCATGAATGAGATTAGTGCCCTTACAAAAAGAGACACAAGATACATGATCTCTCTCTCCCCTGTGTGAAGGCTCAATGAAGAGGTGGCCCTCTGTAAACTGGGCAGAGAGCCCTCACTAGGAACCAAGTTGGCCAATATCTCGATCTTGAATTTCCAGCCTCCTGAACTGTAAGGAATGTATTTCTGTCGTTAAAGTTACTCAGTCTGTGGTATTTTGTTATAGCAACCTGAGCTGACCAAGACACCACTGGAGTCACAGTTTAATTGAATATGGTAGTTGGATAAAGTTTGTAAATCATAAAAATGTACCACTTAGTTGGTCTGTATTTTCCCATGCATTTTACAGAAACCTTGTGATGCAGAAAATTTCCCCTTTCAAGTGAAGAAGTGATGAACTATCTCTAGGAATCACAGCCAAGAATTGGTGGAATATGAATGCAAACCTTTTGCTGAGGGCTGCCCCACCCTGCTTGAATCCCAACAGAGGTCAGAGACACCTGCAGGTGGCCTGAACAGGGGAGCAGCCTGGTCATAAGAGAGCAGCTTTGGGTTCAGCAGTTATGATACAGTCCCTAGGAACTTCTGTCCATCTGGCCTGACTGGTTGGCTGAAATGGCTCTACCCTTGACGAAAACCTGCCGGGAGGACGTTGCCAAAGAATACAGTGTGCAGACCTTTAAATTGCTGCTCCCCAGCTCCTGCCTGGGCATGGACTGAATGTTAATATGTTGCAGTCTCACCATTGGAGAGAAAAAATTCTCAACTCCTGTGTGTCCAGGACTCCCAAGAGAAGAGGATCTGAGCCTGACGTCCCCCAGGGCAGGCACTTGTGTGCGAGTCTGTGGTTACACCCGCCCACACCTTCCATGTCACCGGACAATGGCGCGCTTTGCAGTAACTCATTACAAAACTTCTGGGAAAGAAAAAACATATCTAGTTTGATGTGAAATGGATAATTTGGTTTAATAAGTATGGGTTATGAAATCATAATAATAGGGAAAGAAAAAAAGACAAAAATAACATTAGAGTACTTGGAGTTTAAATGCAGGTAAGAATAAAAGAAAGGTAATTAAAAAGTCATGTGTTTTCTCAAAGCTTTGTTCTGTGTTCTGGTGTTTTCAAGGAAGCTGAACGTACCCTGATCTGTCAGGGGCACAACTGGACAGAGCCAACATAGAATTGCATAGGAGAGACGGCTGTGCCTCAGACTGTGTTCACAGCCACCCAGTGGCCCCTTGAGGGTGGATTGAGTGTGGACTCAGCCTTTTTTTCTGTGGGACTCTGGGGAGAACAGGGCCTAACATCCAGCAACAGAACATTAACTCAGCTCGTGAAAAATGGAAGTGACTTCACCACATGTCGTGTTGTGAAAGCAGCTATTTTTTTTTTAAATAGCTCAACTGCACAAATGCCAAGGCTTGGACCACTGTCTTAACGTCTTATAGAGGCCTCGTAACCAATTCCTGCCTAATCTTGACTGATAGTTGCTGCTTTCCATCTGCCAAGCTGTCAGGAGATTGTTTTATTTATTAAAACTTGCAGGGTGAGGTGGGGAAGAACAACCGTTCATATTTCTGTACTTTGTGTGTGCTCTCTGCTCTCCCTGGAACGTTCTCTGTTATTTGCCACTTGACAAATTCTCATTCTTATGCACTGCCATCTGCATCTCCAACTGAGTCACCTCATCCCCAACACACTCGCTCCCTTTTTATTCTATTAATACAAAGTTTGGTGCAGTCCCACGGTCATCGTCATTTGTGCTCTAATTCTTCATTCATGTACATTTTTACTAGTAAAAGCAGAGAACATCGCCGGGTGCGGTGGCTCACGCCTGTAATCCCAGCACTTTGGGAGGCCGAGGCGAGTGAATCACGAAGTCAAGAGATCGAGACCATCCTGGTCAACATGGTGAAACCCCGTCTCTACTAAAAATACAAAAAATTAGCTGGGCATGGTGGTGCGTGCCTGTAACCCCAGCTACTCAGGAGGCTGAGGCAGGAGAATTGCCTGAACCCAGGAGGCGGAGGTTGCAGTGAGCCGAGATCGCGCCATTGCACTCCAGCCTGGGTAACAAGAGCGAAACTCCGTCTCAAAAAAAAAAAAAAAAGAAACACGTAGAGTACATCGATCCAGAACTTGCTATGTACCAGGCGCAGTGCTAAGCATGTTGTTTGTACTATTTTACCTAATTCTTGCAACAATATTTTCAGGCAGTGCTATCCACATGATCACCACTTGACAGAAGAGGAATTGACAGCTAGGTAAGCACTTGCCAAGGGTCACACATATGAAAAGGTCAGAGTCAGAATTTAAACCCAAGCAGTCAATGGTGTCACTTATATTTGAAATGGAAATAAATGGAACTCACAGACACAGAGAGTAGAATGGTGGTTGTCCAGCGCTGGGGCTGGGGCTGGGGAGATGTTGGCCAAAGGGTACCAAGTTGCAATTATAAGATGACTAAGTTCTGAAGATCTAATGTACAGCATGGTGACTATGGTTAATAATAATGTATTGTATGCTTGGAATTTGCTAAGAGAGTAGATCTTAAGTGTTCCCGCCAACCCCCACCCCACACAGAAGACAACTGTGTGAGGTGATAGATACATTAAGTAGCTTGATCGTGGTGATCATTTCACAGTGTGTACATGTATCAAATAATCACGTGTATGCCTTCAATATATACTGTTTCCGTCTGTTAATTGCATGTCGATTGGGCTGGGAAAAGTAAACAAACCCAGGCAGTCTGGGTCTACAGGTGCAATGCTTTCCTGCCCTCCTGCCTGCTCCCAGGACTCTGTGCTCCCGGCACCCAAGACGGGTTCAGGCCTTCCCCATCTTTGCATCCACATCCTCTCGCCTCTCTCAAAAAGACCCTGGTGATCTATCCTTGGATTCACTCCTGTACCTCTTTCAAACATGGAGGGGCGTAGAGAATCATTCAGTTGAGAAGCCCCTGGCCTCTGTGTGCTTTGACGTCCACGCAGTGAGGACTTCTCAGTTTATGGTGTGGACCAAGAGAACCACTCCCAGTCTTCTCTGAGTGATTCTCCAGCCTCTTGTTTTCAGAACCAGCAAGAGAATGGGCCAGTAGGCCACTTTGGGCATCTTTCTGACTGGCTATGTGTGAGATAGCTGGTCCCCACTGGCCTGAAAACCTGAGGGAGGAAGAATACCACATCCCAGCTGTGCCCCTGATGCCAACCTTATAGCAGAGCCCTAGGGAAGCTGCTTCCTGCTGGTATTGCTGCTGCCACATTCACAGCCCATTACTAAGAGAAGAGATTGTAGCAAACCGAAGGTTGCCAATGTAAAATCGCTGGGTGGGAAAGCAAGACATCCCTCATCGATTAAATTGAGGATAACAACAATGGTAATAATAGTAAAATGTGGCTGGGTGTTTCCATGCTTTATGTGCTGTGCCTAGGGCCTGCCACAGATCATTTGCTCTTCATAGCAACTCTAGGTTATTTCATATTGCTCTCATTTATAGATGAGAAAACTAAGGCTTAGAGATCAGGTAACTTGTCATTGGTTAACAGGTTAGTGAGTGGTTGGTCTGATCTTAAATCTTATTTTTAAAAATAATCGAAAAATATCTTCTTTCATGACTTTAGTTCATTCAGGCTGTCATAACAAATTACCATAAATGGGATGGTTTATAAACAACAGAAATGTATTTCTGACAGTTCTGAAGACTGGGAATTTCAGGATCAAGACACCAGCAGATTTAGTGTCCATTGAGGACTCCTGGTTCATAGACAGTGCCTTCCCACTGTGTTCTCACATGGTAGAAGGTGTGAGGAAGCTCTCTGGGGTCTCTTCTACAAGGACGTCGACCCATTCATGAGACTCCATCCTCATGACTTAATCATCCTCCAGAGGCCCTACCTCCTAATACCATCACCTTGGGAGTGGGGATGTTAATATATGAATTCTTGGGAGACACAGACATCCAGAACACAGCACATTCCTTCTACAGAGCCTGGCAGACACTCAGGCAAATATATCTGTTCTTGAGAGAGCTCCAGCCAAGGAGCACAGTAGAGTAAGGCCCCTGGAAGACTGCTGTCAGTGGACAGGTGCACTGGTTAGGACAGATCTGGGAGAGAGGGAGGGCCCACGAGCAACTGAAGTGATGCCTGCGGGTGTAAGACCTGGGGGCGGGGGCGGGGGCGGGGCGGGGAGGTGGGGCAGGTGGAGACAGGTGGCGGAGAGACTGGGAAGGAGGGCGGAGCCAAAGCCTCGAAGTCTGGATGAGGCTCAAGAACAGAGCAACAGGGCAAGAAGGACAGGCAGTGTCCACCTGAGAAGGAAGGCAGAGTTCTGAATTTCATGAATGGGGCAGCCCTGAGATGGGGGGAAGAAACTAAATGCAGAGGTCGGACATTGAGAATCAGAGACCATCCATTTACCTTGGACCACAACACACTTTTGCTACTGTCTAGGTTGTTTTGCCTTTTAATGGAACCAACCTTGAATAAACAGATTTTGTGTACAAAAAGTCTGTATATCTCTACTTTAGTAAGCCAGAAGATCAGTCCTGTTGGGCTCCTCCCCATGGGATAGCAGTTCGCAGCCGGGTCCTTGCTCCCAACCCTTCCCTCCCCGGAGGGCACAGTTTCTGCCTCCTGCATTGTGTTCAAACTTCATGGTGCTCCTCACCCAATGGGAGGGACTAATCAATCTGTCTGGGCTGTGGACACTTCAAATTGTAATTTGTGCCCTGAGGCATGGGGATTTCTAAAGTCTTAATGGAGGGGAATGAAGATCATTGTAAGTGAGAAAATCCAGGAACATGTCCTGGGGATCTTGGCTGTTGTCACTGGCACAGATACTGAATTCCCCTAGAATGTGGGCAGGAGTTGGGGAGGTGATCCCAATCCCTCACTTAACATGAGGTGGGTGGTTCTGATAGGCGTATGTGGCAAGGATGGATCAAGGGTGAACCGTCACATGCCATGTGCTTCAAGGGACATTTGATTTTTTTCATGCTGATGAAAAAGCAAAGCCAGTTCACAGTTTACATTCTACTCAAATACAGAAAGAAAAACAAATAGATTTACTGGCGATCAGGAATTTAATTGGCTAGTGGGGTCACAATGTGTATAAACACTACAATTGTTTTGTTTCTTTGGATTTTGGGTTAAAAACTGTAGTTTGCTTATTTCAGGGACTTTTAGGGATTTTCCAAGGCCGGAGTTGTGTACAAGCCAGTCCTGACAATTATTCTCTCTTTATCACTCTTAAAAATCATTTAATAGAAATTTAGGTAGCAGATTTGGGAGTATAATAAAATTTGGCTCCTTTAAATTGAATACATATTTTCTAATCCTCAAATAGATAATTTCCAGAGAAGAATGGCTATAATATGTCATTTATTGCTACAAAATTAGGCATGCCAAGAGGTAACTTGTAAGATTTATGGGAAGTAGCTCAATCACAAATGGAAATAATCAAAGTTTCATGCCACAGGTAATATTAGATAACTTCTTTAGTCCTGACCTGAGTGTCAGTCACTTCTCTGCTCCATCACCCTAGTCTCTGCCAGCTTTGTGAGACAAGCCAGAGAGAGCCCTAGGTATCCTCAGTTTGCAGCAGAGGTTACTGAGATCTGACAAAGTGTTTTTAATGTGCATTCTATAAAACTGTGTTACTGCTTGGCATTGCAATAACCTCCATTCTCTCGAGCTCATAGTACAGTTAGTTAATAAGCTGAGAAGTGGAAAAGTGTGCTACATCAGAACAGGATGATGCTGGGGAGCCGAGCAGGGTGACACAGCCCTATGGTAGGTGTGTGGGGTGAGCCAGCCCATGTCTGCCATGCCCTGATTCTTCATGTCTGTGTCCTTTCTACAGCTCACATTTGAGGTTGGCCTAAACAAAGTTAAACAGGTTAGAGTATGTCAGGTCCACAGCTTTACCCAAAGGTAGCTTACAGGGAACTCCAAGGCAGGGAAGCCCCGTTTCCTTTTCCAAACTAATTCTCACAGTTCTGTTGTCATAGGAGTTGATCTCTCGTCCGTGCACTTCCTATGTGTGCCTATGCAATATTTCCTAAACTGAACTCTTTTGGAGATGGTTTTCACTTGAGTTTCCCGTATCTCTCAGAAACCCTATGTCCAAAGGCCAGCCAGTTGTCTCCTCCGGACTCCCAGACAGCTGCCCTGCTCTTGTCAGCCCTAGACCATTCCTCACAAATAGATCATAATAACACCTTTGCTGTCTCTGCAACAAAAGCTCCTACTTCTCAGTTACTTCAGATGAAAGTCCTAGAGTCAGGTGACCATCCTCAGCCTCTGGAGACATCAGTGGCTCTGACACTTTTCTTTTCTTTCTTTTTTTAAGACAGAGTCTAACTCCATCACCAGGCACCAGGCTGGAGTGCAGTGGTGTGATCTCGGCTCACTGCAACCTCCATCTCCTGGGTTCAAGCAGTTCTCCTGCCTCAGCCTCCCGAGTAGCTGGAGCTACAAGTGTGTGCCACCACACCCAGCTAATTTTTGTATTTTTTTTAGTAGACATGGGGTTTCACCATGTTGTCCTGGATGGTCCTGATCTCTTGACCTCGTGATCTGCCCACCTTGGCTTCCCAAAGTGCTGGGATTACAGATGTGAGCCACGGTGCCAGCCCGGTTTTGACATTTATCTACAGCAGTATCCCCACTGAGAGGTGAGCAGGTGTAATGTGCCATTTTGGGTTTTTACCCTTAAGGTCCGGGCCTCAAGCATGATGCTGCTCTGAAGCTCAGTGTTTTATGTTTAAAATCCAATGTTACTGCAAAGCATACACGTTTGCTTCAAAATGTAAATTTATTTCTATTTGCAATATTGGGAAACTAATTCAGATGGGTCCTCCGGGGCAAAATACAAGAAATACTTTATGAAAGGCATTGGAGGACTAATAAGTCAGGGGAGAATAGAAAGCCAACCCTCAGGGGAGGAAGTACACAAGGAAGGCAAGCCAGAGCTGGGGATGATTTTCCTCTTCAGTGACTGTCAATTTCAGAAGGGCTGAAGGGTGGAGGTGGTTAAGAGCCTGACCATGGCTGGATACTCTTCCCATCCCAAGCTTGGTTTAGCTCTGAAAGTCTAGGCCTTAGGGGTGAGGGCAAACTCAAAATCGGCCAGTTATCCCTGGGACTGAAACTCGTCTTTGAATTATCTCAATCCCTGATTGAAATAAACATTTCTGCAGGTTGCTAGTGTGCTGGGTGCCTGCCAGAAGTAGAGGCAAATAATATCTGAGAAAAGAAATTATTGTACAGTATTTCATATACAATGCTAGTCACTCAATCAGAAATTACCAGGTATACGCAGGCAGAAAATTGTGAGATCTAAAAGAAAAAAAGATATCACAGAAAAGAGCAAAAGTCATACAGGGAACTTATGGAATGGGATCATAATATATTGATTAAAAATAACTATGCTAATATGTTCAAGAAAATAAGAAACAAAACTGAGAACAGAATATTTGAAGAAAGTCCCAAGGGGATATTCTGCTATTTAACAAATCTAGAAAAAAACTAACTCAAAGGATGAGTTTAGCAATAAATTGGATACAGTTAGAGCACAATAGAATTAAAAAATAGAGAACATGGGAGACATGCTGGTTATGTGAAAAGGATCTAATATACTTGTAATGGGACTCGCACAATGAAGGGAAAGAAGAAAGATAATCTCAGACTTTGGGAGGCCAAAGCTAAAGGACAGCTTGAGCTCAGGAGTTTAAGGCTTTAGTGAGTTACGATCACTCCAGTGCACTCCAGCCTGGAAACAGAAGAAGAACCTGACTCTGAAAAAAACAAAACAAAGCAAAACAAACAAACAAAAAAAAAAACAGAAAAAAGAAAAAATATTAAGACAAATATTAAGACTCCAAGATCAAGTAGGTGTATACCTTAATTCAAGGATTATTCAATATTAGGAAATCTGTTAATATTATTCACTTTATTAACATGTCTAAGAAAAAGAATTACACAATTCTTTTGAAAAGCTGCATCTTTGATAAAAGTCTATCAGTTTCTAATAAAAACTGCTGAGCAAAAAGATAATTTCTATTAAAATAGTTAAGTAGATAAAAATATTTAGGAATAAAGGTAAGAGGAAATGCTCAAAATCCTCATGAAGAAAAATGAGAAACACTCCTGGGAAAGAGAAAATAGATTTGAAAAACAGACATTCTTGTACTTTTCTGTGATGTGCAAATATCATAAAAATGACACTCCCTGTTTCTTTATAAATTGAATGTAATCTCAATAAAATAACAGTAAGTTTTCATCCCTGGACTTACGCAAGTTGATACTAACATTTGTATTGAAAAATAAACACATACTAAACTTACTAAAATGTTTTCATATTCCTCTGGCCATTCCTTGAATGACTCAGTCATGCAATGTTCACACCCCACAGGGCAACTTGCTAACATCTGCCATTGGAGTGGTGGAGCCACGAGGCTGTCCATAAGAGCCTCTGGTTCCTGGGAGGCATGAACCACAGGGTTCATGGTTGGTGAACCGTGAAGCACAGAGGGAGATCAGGCCATAGAGTTGTAACCAACTGGTGTCTACTAGAGCGTCATGAGTTCGTAGGGCATTTCTGGAATGATAATACTTCTTAGGCTTCTTAGAATTCTATAAACTTGGAAGAGTAGCCCCAGCAAAGAGATGTTGTGTATCAGTGGAAATGGATTAGGGAGCCAAAGAGCAAACTCGGCAGCAGTCACAGTACCAGCGGTGTGAGCACTGCTCATCAGCCACAGGGTGCTAAAACATCCAGGGTCCCAGCAGGAGAGCTGGAGGGAGGAAGCTGATAGTCTGGCCACATCCTGCGTAGGAGATTCAGAGCCTTAGCCACCACCTTTCCACCTCTGCCCCAACTTCAGCCACACTGCACCCACCCACTATGCAGAAGTGGCACACTCATGTTTCTAGACCAGCAATGCTCGCACATTGTTGTACACAATTGCCTGGAATCCTTCCTCATTCAGTTTATAAGACTCAGCAAATGTCTCTATTTCAATGCAAGCATCTCTCTCCTTCTCCTGGCAGAATGAGGCTCCTACATTCTCCTAGGAAAGGAAGAACTAGCTAGTGAGTTCATCCTTTGTAGACACATGCTAAGATTACAGGCCTGAGCCACAGCTCTTGGCCTCAGATTGATTGAACCAGCCACAGCCAATGTTCTGGAGTCTAGAAGTAAGTCTTGTTCATTTTTATTTGCTCTCGACGTAGGAGGTGTTCAATGCATGTGTTTGGTAAATGAATATGAATGAGAAGAGGAAATAGAGGCATTTTTAAAGTTAAATGTTTCTTGTTAGATTTATAATTTTTTAAATCACACATCACTATTCATGCATAAACATTACTTATAATTTTAAAATCTCTTCCCAAATCATTAGCTATTTTATCACAATGCACTTTCTAAAATAATTAAATGGGGAAATATTACATTTTTATTTGAAACATTGATCCTAATTCTTCATAAAAGAAACATTTGCAATGGTTTTCTTTTAGAGAAAAGTAGAAATGAAAGTTTAAATGCAGGATTTTAAAACAACTGAAAGCTTAGCACAGGCTAAAAATGACGTGGATTTATTTTACTTCAACAAAAGTAGATTAGGAGATTTAATAATTACAAGGTTTTGTAACCCAGATAGAACTTTAGCACTGTGAAGTAAACTGTTCAGGTGAATGTGAACTGCACAGTCTTAGTTTGAAATTGAAAGAGGATGTGTTAGGTGGGGCTCCAGGAATATATGCTCTACCTTCAGTCTCTGAGCTGAGCTTCACGCAAATCAATCTGAGGCCAAGAGCTGTGGCTCAGGCCTGTAATCCTAGCATTTTCGGAGGTTAAGGTGGGTAGTTCACTTGAGACCAGGAGTTCGAGGCCAGTCTGGGCAACGTAGTGGACTCTCTGCCTACCAAAAAAAAAAAAAAAAAAAAAAATTAGCAGGGCGTGGTGGTGTATGTCTGTGGTCCCAGCTACTCAGGAGGCTGAGGTGGGAGAATCACCTGATACCAGGAAATGGAGACTACAGTGAGTCATGATCATGCCATTGCAGTCCAGCTTGGGCTATAGAGTGAGGCTCCGGCTCAAACAGAACAAAACAAAAACTAAAGTGTTTGTGTGTGCAATTGGAAGTGCTATGTGGGGGTAGCCAGTAGATTCCAGCAAAGAAAAGATTGATTTTTCTTAAAGATTTGTTTTAGAATCTTTAAGAAAAATCCCATTTTTAGAATACATTTTAAGGACACAAAAAGTTTTATTAGTTTAAAAAATTACTTACTATTAATAGTCTTATCTATCAGTGGAAAGGGGAGGAATTAATCTTTTTATAGCAAATTGTGTTAGGTTTTAAAATTCTGTTATTCCAGAGGGTAAATGTGTATCAAAGTCATTGGAGTCATGAGGACCCAGATTTCATCTGCCATGTGCTCAGCATGATTTTTCACTCGGGCTCCATTGCTTCATCCTGGCGGTGGAGCTGGCAGTGTTCACATGGTAGAGTGTAGGGGAGGGAGACAGAGCTCCTTACTGCTGTGGGTGGGGTCCCAGGGATCTAGACCACCTCCCTCCTCCAACCAGAGGTGTGAGAAAGAGGCAGAGTAAAGTCCTACATCTCCTCCTCCTGGATGCAGGGTCTTGGGTGTGGGCAGATGGAGGAGAGGGTGGACTTCCTTCTGCTGCCCTCTGTCCCTCCAAGTGGGGAGACAAGGATGAGAAAGCACATCCTGATCCCCAGGGCACCCCAGTCAAAGAGCGGCCTCAGACTGACGCTGTCCAGGGAGGCAGCAGTCATGGCCTGTGAGTGTCATGGGCTCATCAGTTTGCTTCCTCTAGGGACGTGACCAAGATCAGAAAGATGGACACTCGCTCCACCCACCATACACCCCTGCAGGCAGGAGAGCAGAAACTCCTTTCTTTGAGGGCTCTGCGGAGTGGTGTGGCCCATTGGTGAAGCTCGGGAGGCAGCCTGCTTGCGTTTAGTCCTGGTCCTCCCTCATCAGAGGTGTGACCCAGGTAAGACCAGCACTCCGGCATCTCAGCGACGTGACACCGGCTGCTGGGGTTGCATGGAGGTTGTGTGAGTGAATGCACCCAAGCCTGCAGCCCCTTGCCTCAGTCGTGGGCAGTGCACTGTCCATGGTGAGCATGAGGATGAGGAAATTCCTGCCCTAACCCTCGGTATGGGCACAGGTGAGGTACTCAGTTCACGTCAGTAGTTATTGCTATTATCAATACTTGTGCATTTTAATGAATGTAAAATATGTGCTGAATTTTAAAATGGTAGGCTTACAATATTATTTTTATAATTGCTTCAGAATATATAATAGGGTTAACATCTGTTAAATATTTGGGGAGAATGTATCTCACCAAAATTTGAATTACAGAAATAGGTACCTTTTTTTTTTTTTTTTTTTTTTTTATGAGATGGAGTCTTGCTCTGTTGCCCAGGCTGGAGTGCTATGGCGCAATCTTGGCTCACTGCAGTCTCTGCCTCCCAGGTTCAAGTGATTGTCCTGCCTCAGCCTCCCAAGTAACTGGGTCTACAGGCATGCACCACCATGTCTGGCTAATTTTTGTATTTTTAGTGGAGATGGAGGATTTCACCATGTTGGCCAAGCTGGTTTCAAACTCCTGACCTCAGGTAATCCACCTGTGTCAGCTTCCCAAAGTGCTGGGATTACAGATATAAGGCACTGCGCCCAGCCAGAAATAGGTAATTTTATTCATAACAGACATACTCATTAGTCCGGAGGAGGCTCGTACCTGAGTTGTTGGAGGCAGGTGAGTGACCTGTCTACAGACTCGGGACTGAGGCGTGAGCCCAAGGGATGTCAGGCATGGGGCACAGAGCTGAGCCTGGGCACAGAGACCATGAGCAAAAGAGCAGCCAATGGCCGCTGAGGTGGGTCTAGCCAGGCCATGGAGCCATGGGAGATGGGACAGGAGCCAAGTGCTGGAGTGGAACCAGGTGAGGTTTTAAAAATTTGCTTGTGTTTGCCAGGCGCGGTGGCTCACGCCTATAATCCCAGCACTTTGGGAGGCTGAGGTGGGTGGATCACCTGAAGTCAGGAGTTCGAGACGAACCTGGCCAACATGGTGAAATCCTGTGTCTACTAATAATCCAAAAATTAGCTGGGTGTGGTGGCGCGTGCTTGTAATCCCAGCTACTCTGGAAGCTGAGGCAGGGGAATCGCTTGAACCCAGGAGGTGGAAGTTGCAGTGAGCTGAGATTGTGCTATTGGACTCCAGTCTGGAGGACAAGAGCAAAACTTTGTCTCAAAAAAAAAAAAAAAAAAAAAAAAAAAAAAAAAAAAAAAGCTTGTGTTTAATGCTGCTGCTTAATTTCTACCAAGGAAAAGAGGAATTGCAAGCTGATTATTTATCACTTTCTTCTTCTTTTAAAAAAATACATAGCTTAAAAATTACTCTAGTAGTAACTCATAAATAAGGAACTTTTTGGTGAACCTTCTAGTATCTTCGCTATGAATGTTTTGGAATAGTTATGTATATGTCTATGTAGTTTTATTCTGCATATATCTACAAATGTGAATAATATAGTTAGTTAAAATTATGTAGAACACATTTATATATGTTTTATCACATATATAATCTGTATTCTAATTTTCTACAAGTATACAGTATTATTAATTTTTCATATTATTATAAAATATTTCCTACAATATATTTTGCCTGCCATGTAACAACGGCACATTGTGATATGTACCACAACGGGTTGAACTTCTTCTCTTATGTGGAACGTTTATGCCCTGCTGTGAATGTCACCACCACAGTCATATGTGATGTGATTAATAACACATGCGCCCATAGCACACAGCCCCAGCAGCCCTCCTGTGGTGTGCCCCAGCGCTACCCTGTGCTAGATCACTACCTGCTTCTGTGGGCTCCGCCTCACGTGGCCTGCACCTGTGCGAGCCAGGAAAACCCGAACCCCTTTGTACTTCCTCCTCTCAAGTGCTAAGGGCCCACAGACCTGGTTCCTGGTGCTGAGGAATGTCCTTGCTGAGCACTGCTTGTCCTCCTATGCGCGTGGCAGCCCAGCACTGGCTCTAGGGAGCATCCTTCCCCGGCCTGGGGCCCACCACAACACTCCCAATGGACCGGAGAGCTTAAAGGCAGCCTCTGAGGTTGGGCCAGTGTGCTCCTCATATCCTCCCTTTTGTCATAGACCTGGGCTGCATCAGATCTGCCTCCTCCCTGTCCTTAAACCAGGAGGTCCCAGGTGCTCAGGGCACGTCTCCTGCTTCCACCACTGCAGGCTCTGCCCCATTCCCATCTGGACTTCCTCAAAGCCCAGCCAGTTTCCACCCTAACATGAGGCAGCGCCCTATAGAGGGCGCTCAGAAGTGGAGGACTCCCTAGAGATGCTGAATTGGCAGAATGACAAGAGGCAGTTAAAGGGGGGCAGGGGAGAGACGGTGGGGGGTGGGGAGGGAAGGGAGGATGGGGAGGGATAACAGAGAGAGACATGCCGGATACAGTATACACCTAAAGTAAAATAAAATAAAATAAAAAGAGCAAGAGCTTTTCTGGCTGGGGGCGGTGGCTCATGCCTGTAATCTCAGCACTTTGGGAGGCTGAGGTGGGCAGATCACCTGAGGTTGGGAGTTTGAGACCAGCCTGGCCAACATGGAGAAACCCCATCTCTATTAAAAATACAGAATTAGCCAGGCGTGGTGGCACATGCCTGTAATCCCAGCTACTCAGGAGGCTGAGGCAGGAGAATCACTTGAACCTGGGAGGCGGAGGTTGCAATGAGCTGAGATTGTACCGTTGCACTCCAGCCTGGGCAACAAGAGCGAAACTCCGCCTCAGGGAAACAAACAAACAATAAAAGAGATCTTTTCCTTGAAAAGTAAAGCAAGGATTTTATTTTGTCTTGGTTATACATAAAGTCAAAGCTGTTCTTGAATAAATAAGTGTTTTCCAGAGCTAGATAACCTTATAATACTTATTCTAAGTAACTTTATATTAGGTTCTTAAGTTGCTTTTACTACAGATCCTTCTACATTAACTGTAATGCTGTGAGTAAACACCTTTGTGCATCTACATTTTCCAGATTTTGCCTGTCTTAGAATAGAGCTCCAGAAGTTGGTTAAATTTTGTCATCCTTCAGTTATTGCCCAGCTGCTATCAGGGTGGTTGGTGCCAATTTACCCTGCCGTCCACTCTGCAATGTATGAAGTGCCACTTCCACCACATCCTTGTCAGCTGTGGGTGTTCCATTTTTAGAGCATTTTGTTAATTTAGTCAGTTAACTAAGTATAAATCACTGATTACTAAATTAAAAAAAAAAAAGGCTTTTATGAAACAAAAATGTTGGTCTGGTTATCGGCCACCTATCAAAGGAGCCTGTTATGTACTTACATTTTCCTTAAACAATTTTGAGATGTTATTTTTATTTCATACTCTTCAGTTACGACATCAAATTACGTTGTGGTTGTCAGCATATTTAATACAAAACACATTTTAAAGTTTGGTGATTTGCTTATGAAGTTTTGAGGAAAAAAGCCACTTTAGCTTAATATATAAATGGAAACGAGGCATGCCAAACTGTGATGAACAATGCATTTCCCATAAACAGCTTGAAATAATATTGAAAACTTGATCTCATTTTCAAAGCATACTGCATGGGCTTTCTGGAATGGATTTAGCAGTCCTTCGACATGTTTAATCCTTACATTGAGAGCATACATAAACACCCACTTCAGAAATGTTATGGCTAGAACAAAGAAACCAAGGTGCAAAAGTAGTGTTCCTGGAGAAGTCCTGCAGTGCAAGCATTACCACATTTGCTTCAGTATTTATTTTTGCTCAAAAAAACCTTTTGAGGGAGATCTGGGGTGCTCAGACCCCACTGCAGTTGACAGTTGCTTGCTGTGTTTCACAGGGCTTTGTTTTACGAACAGTTCTGTGTTGTGATTTCTCCTGGAAGTTAGCATTCCTGTGAAAACACAGGATACTTTCACTCCTTTAAAGTATTTTATCTTGTACGTATTTTTCCTTCCTGAAATGTTCCTCTTTTTCACACTTTTATTTTAAGTTTAGGAGGACAAGCGCAGGTTCGTTACACAGTAAATGTGTGCCGGGAGAGGTTGTTGTACAGTTTATTGCATCACCCTGGCATTAAGCCTAATACCCATTTGTTATTTTTCCTGATCTTTTCCCTGGTCCCACCCCTCAACTTCCAAAAGGTCCCAGTGTGTGTTGGTCACCTCTATGTGCCCATGTGTTCTCATAATTTAGCTCCCACTTAAAGGTGAGAGAACATGTGTACTTGGTTTTCTGTTCCTGGGTTAGTTTGCTAAAGATAACGGCCTCCAGCTCCATTCATGTTCCTGCAAAGGACATAATCTCATTCTTTTCTTATGGCTGTGTAGTATTCCATGGTGTATATGTACCACATTTTCTTTATCCAGTCTATCATTGATTGGCATTTAGACAGATTCCATGTCTTTGCTATTGTGAATAGTGCTGCAATAAACGCATTTGTGCATGTGTCTTTATAACAGAATGATTTATATTCCTTTGGGTATATATCCAGTAATGGGATTGCTGGTTTGAATGATATTTCTCTCTTTTGGTCTTCCACAATGGTTAAGCTAATTTACACTCCCACCAACAGTGTGTGTTTCTTTTTCTCTGCAACCTTGCCAGCGTCTGTTATTTTTTGACTTTTTAATAATAGCCATTCTGACTATTGTGAGATGGTATCTCATTGTGGTTTTGATTTGCATTTCCCTAACAATCAGTGATACTGAGTTTTTCTTATGATTGTTTGCCACATGCTTGCCTTTTTTTGAAAAGTGTCTGTTCATGTGCCTTACCCACTTTTAAAAATGAGGTTGTTTCCTTCTGCACGTCAATTTGTTAAGTTCTTTATAGATGCTGAATATTAGACCTTGGTTGGATGCATAGTTCACAAAAATTTTCTCCTATTTTGTAGGGTGTCTGTATACTTTGTTGATAGTTTATTTTGCTGTGCAGAAGCTTTTTAGCTTTGTTGATCCCACTTGTCAATTTTCACTTTTGTTGCAATTGTTTTCAGCATCTTCATCATGAACTCTTTGCCTGTGCCTATGTCCTGAATGATATTATCTGAATGATATACTTAGGTTATCTTCCAGAGTTTGTTTGTGTGTTGAGACAGGGTCTTGCGTTGTCTCCCGAGCTGAGTGCTATGGCACAATCATGGCTCACTGCAGCCTCAACTTCCTGGGCACAAGCAATTCTCCTGCTTCAGCCTCCTGAGTAACTGGGACTTACAGATGTGCACCACCACATCAGGCCCCTCCCCCCTGCTTTTTGGAGACAGAGTCTCACTGTGTCACCCAGTCAGAAGTGCAGTGGCATGATCTCGGCACACTCCACTTCCCAGGTTCATGCAATTCTCCTGCCTCAGTCTCCTGAGTAGCTGGGATTACAGATGTGTGCCACCACACAGAGCTAATTTTTGTATTTTTGGTAGAGATGGGGTTTTGCCTTGCTGGCCAGGCTGGTCTGGAACTCCTGACCTCAAGTGATCCACCTGCCTCAGCTTTCCCAAGTGCTGGGATCACAGGTGTGAGGCACTGGGCCCAGCTGAAATTTCCCCTTTTGAATCCTTTTGTGGAGTGTGTGTGTGTGTGTGTGTGTGTGTGTGTGTGTGCATGTGTGTGCATAATATGGAAGTTGGTTGGTGAGGGCCATATCTATTTTAAACTATTGAGTTCTCTATTTAGCTGTTACATTCCATATTCCTGCCAAGATCTATACAATAACCAGTCCCTCCAGCATCTGCTTTTCTTTTTTATTAAGGCCCTGAGAAGCACACATAATTCCTGGTGTAAGTCAGCATTTTACCAGAGTGCCAGAAAGGATTCTCAAATTCCACTGAGGCTCCACCAGAAATTTGCTCACTTCCCCTCTGTCCCTCATTCACAAGCCCCAAAACTCCATGTTTCATTTCTCTTGCACTACCATATGGTCCTCACCACCCCACAGGGCGCTGGGGGACAGAGATGGGCTACATAAGTCACGGTTTTTACAATGACTCTGCATAGGACTCTTTTGCTTTGACTTCCTGCAAACTTCCTTTCCTGATCATTTAATTAACATTTTTAGAA
The DNA here is from genome assembly GCF_048565385.1 of Saimiri boliviensis. Lineage (NCBI taxonomy): Eukaryota > Metazoa > Chordata > Mammalia > Primates > Cebidae > Saimiri > Saimiri boliviensis. Next base: position 110,359,556 of record NC_133458.1, read on the forward strand.
CATTGGGGTGATAATCTAAATGCAGAAATGTTGTCAGAATTTCCTTTTTTTCTTAATTGCTTTACTTTTCCTTTGAAGAATGTTTCCTCTTCCTAACGTAGTATATATATCCTGACATGAGTCATTGCAATTCCTATTTAGCTGTGTAATCTTGAACATTATATTCCTAAAGGACCTCAGGTATTATTGACTCTTTTATCTTAGAGATGAAGAGACCTGGGCCTGGAGCAGTTGTGGCTTGCCCAGGTGCCCACGTTTTTGCTAGGTGAGACAGGTTCTTAACACCTAGGTCTTCTGACCACAATCTCATGCTTTCTACAATCCCAGCAGCTCTGCGTTCAATTTGAGGGTACACATCCTTTATGTTCTGTGAAGCAGTTTGCTCGTTGGAAGCTCCAACATTTGGCCATTGAATTCCTGGATAGCTAACAATTTCCCTTTATACTTGCTGGAGAGGGTGGCAAGGCTGTGTCACCCAGTGTGAATATAGGAAGGGTTTAGGTGCCCCCACCAGTGTTTGTGCCTTGTAAACACGTGCACTTGACCTCTTCAGGCTTCAGGCTTCTGAGGCCCCATGGTTACCTTTGTGGGGTCTCTTGAATTAAGGGGGGCAGATCTGTGACTGCTTCAAAAGGAATCACGATTTTTCTCTCTGAAAAATTGAGGCCCCTTTGTTTACCAAAAAAAGAACTGGAGTCAGCAAAGAGAAAGAGTCGACATTGTTCCCAATAGTTATCAATGCTTAGCACCCAGGATTCGACCAGCAAACTCTGTGTGCATGTGTGCTTGTGACTGTGTATATGCCTGTATGCCTGCTTTAAGAGAAATTCTGAAGTCCTGAAGGAGAAATAACTTTTGCTATTCTGATTATCTAATTAACTAATTAGTTAATTAGGGATGCTTTGAAATGAAACTGCCCCAGGTAATTTTGCACATATGTCTAAGTTTATTTTAGACTTTCTTTGAGGTATGCTAGTTTGTGGTGCCTCAGGGCGACGAGGCACAGTGATATTTTCTTTCGTAGACTTCAGTGGTAGAGGGTGCATGAAATAATGTGCAGAAAAATGCTCAAGTTAGTTGTTTCTTATGCAGCTCTGCTGGGTAAATGGCAGGAAGACTCCCGATTGTAAGTATCATTTGCCAGATGCTACCCAGGTGTGCAAATGTGTCTACATATGCACACTTCACACAGAGACACACACAAATATACACACTCTTTCACACGTACATACACACTCATGCACACTCATTCCCACGTATTCACATTCACACATTTGCTCTCTCACACACATATATATGCAAATTCAACACATACATACACATATTCACACATTCTAAGTATAAACTCACACACTCTCACACAAACTCAAGCACATACACATACCAACTCACACATTTGCTCTAAACATACATATGCACATTCAGATGCACACTCACACATGCACACAATACACTAGTATAAATACATGTATACATATTGCACACTTGTGCACTCACACATATGTGCATGACATGCACACACACATTTTATACACAGTACACACCTACTCACACAATACACAATCACAAAAGCATATCGTACACACTCACACACACACACACACACACACACACACACACAACACAGTAACTGTCAAACATCAGGCTGAGACCAGGCATCCTATTTTCACCATCCTGACTTTTTCAACATGTTTTTTTGTTTTTGTATTTTGTCAGCTCAGCTCTTTTAGAAGTAATCATCAAGTAACAGTTTTCATCAGATGTTTCTATTTTAAACTCTATCGTTCCAAGGAACTTCCAGTCATATGTTTGCAATAAAACAGAAAATTGATTTCATGGGGAAAGAGAACGCTGAAAATTCAAAATGAACCAAAGTTGAATATATCACGGACATCACGGAGCTATGGCTGGGCAGAAAGTTTCAAAGACTATGTTGGGGAGAGTAGCCAAAGGACTGTTCTTTGAATTTCTAAGCCAAGATGTATGAAACTTTACTAGTTTGGTGACTGGGACCAAGTCCCTTAATTTCACCAAATCTCCAGGTACTCATTTGTAATATGGATTTCATAGTACTTGCCATCATTATTTTTAGGAATGTTGTAGGAATCAGTGTTGCAATGATATTTGACAGTGACTGTGTCATGTGTGTGTGTGTGTGTGTGTGTGTGTGTGTGTGTGTGTGAATGTGTATGATATGCTTTTATGATTGTGTGTGTTGTGTGAGTATACAGTAGATATAATGCATGTTCAGGAAGCTTGTCAATAGCAAAGTGCTACTGTTGAGAGCAAAGAGGAGATTTCAGGCTGAGCTATTCAAGCGCAAATCTCCATGCCTACCACTAAAAATTTGTAGTCTCTTATCATTCAACTTATCTTCACATATTCAATAAATTTATAGTTCTGAAATTGTTACATAAAACAAACGGCCAATACTCTACTGAGCAGTGGCTTAAGTGTGCTCACTGTAAAGCTTAGAATACTTCAGAATCCCCAGTGAGTGTCCACTTGTGTTTTTAAAATTTTATGTTTTAATGACAAATAATAACTGTACATGTTCATGGCCTACAGAATGATGTTTTGATACATGCAATGTATAGTGATCAGATCAGAGTACTTAGTATACCCATCATCTGAAATGTTTATTATTTCTGTGTTTTAGAAACGTTTAATATCCTCCTTTTAGCTCTTTGTAACACTATACAATACTATTGTTTACTATAGTCATCCTACAGTGCTATACAGCACTCTAACTCATTCCTCCCATCTAGCTGCAATTTTGTATCCTTCACCAAATCTCTCCCTATCCCTTCCTTCCTCTTAGCCTTCCCAGCCTCTAGTATCCTGTGTTCTGTTTTTTACTTCTATAAGATCGTTTTTTTTTTTTTTTTTTTTTTTTTTTTTTTTTTTTTTTTTAGCTTTTACATATGAGCGAGAACATGTGGTGTTTAAATTTCTATTCCTGGCTTATTTCACTTAACTTAATGCCTTCCAGTTCCACCCAGGTTGCTGTGAATAACAACAATTCTTTCTCTTTTATAGCTGAATAGCATTCCATTGTGATATATACTGTATTTAAAAAATCCATTTATCTGTTGCTGGACACAAAATTTTCTTCCATATCTTGGCTATTGCAAATAGTGCTGCAATAAATGTAGTGGTGCAAATATTTCTTTGATACCATGATTTCCTTTCCTTTGGATAAAAAATTACTAGTGGTGGGATTGCTGGATTGCATGGTAGTTCTATCTGTAGTTTTTTGAGGAACATCCATGTGGTTCTCTCTAATGGCTGCACTAATTTACAATGTCACCAATAGTGTGGAAGAGTTCTGTTCTGTCTGCATCCTCACCAGCATTTGCTATTTTTTATTTTTTGTATTTTTTATAAGGGCCATGCTAGCTGGAGTGAGATGATATCTCATGTGATTTTGATTTGCATTTCTCTAATGATTAGTAATGTCAAGCCTTTTCTTTCATATGTTTGTTTTGGCCATTAGTATGTCTTCTTTTGATAAATATTTCTTCAAGATCATTTGCCCAGTTTAAAATCTTTCTTTCTTTCTTTTCTCTTTCTTTCTTTCCTTCCTTCCTTCCCTCCCCCCTTCCTTCCTTTCTCTTTCTTTCTTTCTTTCTTTCTTTCTTTCTTTGCTGTTGAGATGTTTGTTTCTTGTATACCCTAGCTATTAATCCTCAGTTGAATGAGTAGTTTGCAAATATTTTCTCCCATTCTGTAGGTTGTATTTTTACTCAGTTGATTGCTTCCTTTGCTGGGCAGAAACTTTTTAGTTTGAAATAAACTCAATTGTTTATTTTTGTTTTTGTTGCCTATGCTTTTGAGGTCTTATTCATATCATTTCCCAGACCAATGTCCTGAAGCATTTTCCTGTGTTTTCTTCTAGTAGTTTTATTATTTCAGGTCTTGCATTTATGTCTTCCATTTTTAGTTGATTTTTGTATATAGTAAGAGGTGGGGGTCTAATATAATTCTGCACATGATTATCCAGTTTCCCCAGCACAGACTCATTCACAGAGCTCGTAAGTCACATAGGACATTCACCAGTGTGCTCTTGGCTGAGTGCAGACGTCCAGGGGGTCAACCATATTGCTTCAAGCAGGTGGCTCATGGTGAATGTGCTGTGATGCTGCCTCTCACTCCTCAGCTGCCTCTCGGAGAAGTGGGTGCATTGGGAACTCTGGTGAACTCCCCCGCACCCAACAATGCAGAATGTGGGAGGTGACTGGAGCCCAGTAACATTCTAGGTGCCATCCTGAGAGGATCAGAGCTTCAGCCCCTAATTGCAGCTCTAAGATCAGAATGGGCGTGAGGAGCCTTTGGAGTCTTTATAAACCCCTGTTTACCTATAGACATTAGCAGCAAACCTTGGAAGTGAAAAAGGACTGGTGTCTCCTCCTGGGGGTATCGAGAGAGGGGATCAGGGCTGAGGCTACCTTTCAGCAGAGCCCGGAAGGAGAAGACCCCACAGAGGGGTTAGAGGTGCTGTGCTTGATGCCCAAACCTCCTATCAAGGGTCTGGTGCAGAAGTCACCACCCACAGTGTTCTCTGCCACACAGCACCAAGCTATGCAGGCAGAGGAGGAGAGGCAAAGTGGGACTATTTGTCAAATGAATGCATGGGGATTGAGATGCTTGCTGTGTTGAAAGAGCCAGGGAAGAAAGAATTTAAAGTATGGTAGACCTTTGATGCTAGGGTGAGGAGTTCAGATGAAAAAGAATCGGAAATAATAGTAATAACATACATGGTCTGGAGGGTTTATCCCAGGCACAATTTGTGGACCTTTGCGTGTAGGATTAGGTTTAATCCTCCCTGCCCCCCAGTGAGGCAGGTGCTGTTGTGATCACTTCACAGATGGGCGAACTGAGGCCTGAAGGTTTAAGCCCATGCTCTGGGTGATGCAGAGAAAAAATGGAGGTGAGCAGATGCCCAGACCTCTTTTCTAGGAAAGTCTTTCATCCAATCTACATTGTGGTTTTGCTCTCCCATGACCAGAGGCACAATGTCTTTCATCGGAACTGCAGCTCTGTGAGATTGTCTCCACTTTATAGATGAGAAACAGGTTGGAGCCGTGTCATGTCAGAGCTGGCATTCCAGCTCCAGCCTCTGCCACCTTCTTGCCATGATTATTCTCCAAGGAAGATGCAGCCGGCAGTGGGTGTCAATTCCAGGAGAATCCACAGCGAGTGCGGGCAGGTGGGGGGATCTGGAGGAAGTTGTGATCCAGGGCCCATTTCTCAGGAGAGAAGCTCCTGGGCTTGGGACTTATTGATGAAGAAAAACAATGGGGCAGCCTGAGCTGAAGGCGCCACTGCCAGGGAGAACTCAGGGACAGTGTTTACTGCAAATGTGAGGTGTCATGTCTGGCCACCAGGGAGGGCCAGCCACAGGTGGCTACAGTTTAAAATATGGGTTTGGTCCATGGGACATGGAAAGAGGAGGGAAGGAGAAAAAAAGATTATAGAGCTCTGGGGAATTGTCATAGTTTGGGACAGGAGGAAGAAAACAAGCAGAAAGGGAAGTGAGCAGTTTGTGGCCGGAGGTTCAGGGACACCCAAAGCCATCATATGTCTGGGGAATGAAGAGAGTGCTATTGTGTAAGAGAAACAGGTGCAGGAGCCCCAGCCAGGGGATGGGCAAGGAGGGGCCGGGAGAAGATGTGGGGCCGGGGGAAGCCTGCTGCAGGCATCTCCTCTCTGCCTGTCTCTGGGACCCTCACAGCTATCCTGTGGGATCTCTCTGTCCGACCTCAGCGTGTGCCTGTGAGTGAGGCTCAGCCTTTCTCTTCTCAGTCTCCTGCACCTGACTCACTCTCCTTTCAGGAGATGACAGGGAGGATGCAGAGATGTTTGTTACGGATCCATTTCAAGTAGAACCACAACCCAAAGGGGCAGCACTTTCACGGGATGATCAACTTCAGCCAAGGGACGAAAAGGATGTTTGCTCATGGTGGAAAGGGAGAGAGAGAAACTAAAAGTTAGGAGTGGGAACTAAGTGTAAGTGCAAAATCCCTGAGAGATTCTAGGTGAGCTGGCCATCCATGTAGGAAGAGACGGGCTGTAGGAGCAAAGACTCATCACTGAGGGAGGTGCCTGGGTAGGCAGTGCGGGAGAAAAGTATCCTGGGCCTTAAGCAGTCAGCACTTTGAAATCACAAAATTCTGAACTCCCTGAGTTGCCAGGACTGAATCATCCCATGGGGTGAAGGGCTTATTCTAGTCACTGGAGCTTACGGAAAACTAGAGTATTTTTATCATGAATATTCCATTCTTGACATCTGTTAAGTATTTGGAATATCTTAGACACTGCACGGAACAGGAACTGAACACTCTTGGCAGGGGCTTCTGGCGAGTGTGCTCTTAGGTAAAGTAAATGGACACAGACCCCATGTTTAAGAGAAGAAACCATGACTGTGTCACCAAATGGGCTGCCCTGGGAGACATATCCCCAGCAGCTGGGACACACTCAAGGTTGTGCCTGTGGGAGTTTATCCTCTATTCACATCACTCTGTCCTATTATCATGTCATGTTGTTCCCATTTTGCCAATGAAGAGTATGAGCTTCAGAGAATTTATGTGCCATTTACCTGGTAAGTAACCAAGTCAGAATCAGAATGACGAAATACAGGGAAATTTTCAATTTCATCTCTTCATACAACAAATATCTCTTGGCATGTGCCTAATTAAGGTAATGAACTGAGAGTTACTCCACAGGGAAACTACAGTCTCAATAAAGGCACCCGGGCAACTCCTTGACTTCTGTTCTGGTATGTCACATTCTTGATGTGATGTTTGCATATATTTTGGAGGCTAAAGAGGCCAAAAATAAAAACGCAATCTTTCCTATGTCTTGTTTAAAAGTGATTTTTAAAAAAGTATTCCTTAATTTGCTTTATTAGAGAAGTATTTCTTTTGAAATTCCTGATTCTCTGTGCATTAGGAAAAAGGGTGAGATTTGCACCTTGTCGCCACTAGATGGCAACGTCTGCGCGCAGAGTCCAGGCTCGGCGCGGTGGGCACCAGCGTTCCACGGGGTGCCCGGCCTGTGGCCTGGGATGGCGTCTTGGAAGGTTGGGCCAGCTAGCCAGCCAGAGCCTGTTCTCTGATCCTAAAAGAAGCCAAGGCGAGGCAAAACTTAGTTGGTTTCATACACCTCTGAAACCCAGCTCTCCTCATATTCCTCTTTGCTTGATGGATCCCTATTTCTTGACTTTTTATGTGCCCTGTATTGGGGAGTGTGGTGTGTGCAGGCCCATCAGAGCTGGCCAGCCAGCCTGGTAGAGGGGTATTGCCTACGGCTATAGAGCCACTGCACGGGGCAGCTGGCCAGCACCCTGGAGTACTGAGGCTGTGTTTGCAGACACGGACTCATCCACAGAGGTTGTGAGCCATGTAGGACACTCATCAGTGGGCTCTTGGCTGACTGTGGACATCCAGGGGGTCAATCAAATGGATTGCTTCAAGCAGGTGGCAGCTTGTCTTCCCCGGCACGCTGAGCCACTGGCCTCCTTCTCCCTATCCCAAATCACTCTTTGCCTTTCTGCCACCAGACACATCTAACCCACACCTCCCTGCCACTGTTTCGTCCCAATCGAGCACAGCATTTTGCACAGCTGTTGGAGGAGTCTCTGGCCTTTCTGCCCTGAAGAAATCCCTCCTGAGCTACGTGGCCCGGCTCGGGGCCTTGGACTCTGTAGCTGGGGTCTCTGGGTGGGATTCAGGCACATGCCTGGCGGCACCCAGGTTAGCAGCAGTCACTGAGGTGTTTGCTAGTCTATGAATCTTTCCGGTACTCACTTGCTCAGTGGCTCACTCTTCCAGAGACTGCACCACATCCCGGCTATGTGATGCGAATGCCTGATTCATGCCTTTCAGGGCAAACAGTCAAGTCAGAGGGAGAGGCAGAGAGATTCTAACATGAAGGTAAGGGTTGAAGTCCACAGGAGGTGGAGAGGCAGAGGCAGGATGATCTCCCCATTTGGGACTTGGGGAGAGGTGCAACTCGGTAGAAGGAAAGACCTACAGGCATCCACAGGCGTGGCTTGAGAGAAGTTCCGCGCACCCCCCTTTCTCCTCCTTCAGAATTTCCACCTCCTTCTACAGAGGTTGGGTTGAGAAGGGTGGGGCTGTGCTTCTCTGAGTGTGAGGAGGTCCAAAAACCTAGTCCTTAGGCAAGTGTCTAGCTCTTCCTTCACTTACATGAGGCTGGGCCGCTTCCTCTTGGGAGGAGGTGTGGCATTGCCCTCCGTCTCTCCAGCCTGAAGCCGGTAGCCTCATCTGGCTGTTGCCTGGGAATCTGGTACATTCGCTTTCCACAGTGCCCTTCCCAAACTGGCCTTGGTTCACATAGGGGTAATCTAGGACCTAGCTATAGGCTGGGAAGGGGTCGGGCTGTGTAGCCATTGGCTGCTTTCGTTCTAAATTTCAGATCTTTCAGCTAGATGGAATTCTCTCTACTGGCTCCAACGAGGGCCGGAAAGACAAAATCTAACAAAATAAAGCCTGTCTCTTTGTGTGGCCTTTTATCTATGAATATTAGCACCTTATGAGTCTTACTTATAGTCTACTTGACAAATCATTCTTTCTTCTTTTAGATGAGGCCTGAACTGTATGCCATTTCAAAGAAAGTTTGTATTTGTTTGTAATCTTGAATTCACATCTTTTAAATTGTTAGATGGCCAAAAAATTAATTAGATAAGCATGAATTTCAGTGCTTTGTTGGATGGCTGATGGTTATGAGGCTGTTAAAGGATCTTCACATGCTTTCGTATTCTGGTCTGACTCTGTATCAGTTCTTTTGAACAGCAGTTAGATGACAATTAGAGAATCCTAACGGGAAGAAATCTCACATGTCTGGTTCCCTGTTGCTTTGTTTTGTTTTCCCTGCACGGTATCTCTCGTGTCTTAGTTTGTGCAGGTTGCTATAAAATACCATAGACTGAGTGGCTTCTAAACAATAGAAATATATTTCTCACAGATCAAGAGGCTGGAAAATCCAGGATCAAAGCACAGGCAGATTTGTTGTCTGGTGGGAGCCCCCTTCCTGGTTCACAGAGGGTGCCTTCCCACGGTGTCTTCACATGGTGGAAGAGGCGAGGGAGCTCCCTGAGCCCTCCTTGATCCCATCATGAGGCCTCTCATGTCCCCCACCATGACCTAATCACTTCCCAAAGCCTCTACCAATACAGTCACTTTGGGGGTTAGCATTTCAACATATGAATTTTGAGGATATGAAAATTCAGATCACGGCACCTACCAAATGCAATGTTAGGCCGCACCAAAGTACTGTGCTCACCATTGCAAGTTTTCTGCTCAAAAATGGGACTTTCCTAATCACCAGAAGAGCTTGGACCATCCCCAGAATGGGCATCGCTCCCTGGGTAGGTAGAAAGACACAGAGGGTCCTGCCCACAGTTGTTGGATGAGTTCGCCAAAGGATTCCGGTGGTCTGTTTCAAGACAGCGGTTTAACTCCATTCTCAAGAAAGGAAACTGTGGGACCCTGGGGAAATCTCATCACACGTTTCTTTTGCTCTATTTGAAATAGGAAGTGATGAGTTTTTTCTGTAATCTTTTTATGGAGGCACCTCTATCCAAAAGGGCAAAGAAGCAAGACTTCTAAAGAAAGTTCAAAGAGCAGGTTTCCATCGTTACTTCTTTTTGTTCAATGAAAATATACAGCCAGTCTTGCAGGAACAGATGCTGGAACCTCTACAGGCCTCGTGAATATCTCATCCTTTTATTTCACCTTCTCCCCTGAGAGGCAAAAATCCCTACATGGCCATGCCCGGGATTTCAGAATCCACTTTACATAGTTTTAATTTTTATAGACCTAGTGAAAATAACTGTAAGCTTGTGCTAAGTACAAGCACAATTTGTATGAATGCATCAAGGAATCATTGCACGTAACCCAAGAGGGGTTTCTGCAGGTGAGCAGAATTCACAGGGCACGTGGCAGTCAGGAAGGCTTAAGGAGGCTCTTCATGGAGTGGAGGAATTAAGGTTGTGAAGTCGTTTCACTCTACCCCTACTATGTAAGTGCTCTTGGAAAATGTACCAAGCATCAGTTTGTTATCCGCACAGAGCAGGTAATTCTAACAAAAATATTAATTTAAACAACTACAGCTTTTGTACACTACTCCTTCTCAAGGACTCAAACTTACTCATTTTAACACAATGGGTAGAAGAGTCAGTGGGGAAGAGGTGGGCTTGATCTTGAAGTGCCTCTATCGCATAGGGTAATTTGAATATTTGCCATGTTCATGAAAGTAGCTATAGGGTGGTGTGAAAATCTACCTGTGAAGTGCAGATACTTCTCAAGAGGAATGGGATCCACATGAAAAAAAAGAGACTCATGATGTTCATGAAATTGAACAAAGACCATGCTATACATAAGAAGACTAGATTGTAAATCAAACAACCAGAGAATCTCTTGTCAAGAAACATATTGAAAAGTGCAGTCCTGTTGCACGATGAACAACAAACTATCTTGTACTAAATGCCAGTGTTCAGGATATGGGGAAACTTCAGGACATTGGAAAAGTAAAATCCTTCTAGCCAAAAGGGTGATATATGCCAAAGGAAAAAGAAAGGCCATATAAAAATGAGCTCAGAAAACTAACTTTGAATAAGGGCCTGGAAGAAACTGGAATTCCACTGTAGGTATGCCAGAGGGAGGGAATGACATTTACAGCCTAAGGTCTATAAAAATATTTGATCTTTCATGAATCTTATAATTTTGTCGAGCTCCACACTCTTTTCGGAAGGTTCCAACGTAGAAAATGGCAGTTGGTTATGTTTTTTAATGTCCGAATTTTATGTGTACAATATATTCTAACTTGGGAGACGTTTTCTTAGTAGGGCATATAAATCTTTCATTCTTTTTAGAGGCAGTATGTGTGGACATACCTACCCTACTGATGGACGCTGAGGTTTCTTATAGTTTACTTCCATAATGTAACAACAAACCTCCTTTTACATATCTCTAGAAGGGAATGTGTGTTTGTGTTGGACAAATTGCCTAGTAGCTCAATTACTGAGTTAATGGTAATGTGTGTTTTGATAGTTTTGCCAATTCACCGTTCTAAAAATTTTTGATAATTTCTACTTTAAAATATATAAATATAAATATTTTAGATATACAATGTACAAATATAATTTGAAATATATAAATATACATTCCCACTATGGATCAATATTATCAATCACTTAGAGTTTTGCATATCTGAGGGGAAAAAAATCTCATTTTTATTTTAATGTACATATTCCTAATTATAAAGAAAACAGAGCCTGTTTTATGCTTATTTACCATTTATGTATTTTCTTCTATAAATTCTTTGTTTATATCTTTTTCCCACACATTGTACTACATGTATTTTTTCTTAGATTATCTTAACTCTGAATATCTAGGATGAATTATGTTTTGTGGTCTTTGAAGCTTATAAAATTTGAGGGGTCATCTGCAAGAAAAATAATGCAAAATTGAATAAGAATGTGGCCATTCCTTGCTAGGCCTCTGCTACCAAACTAGAATGAGCCACACAAGTGAGTGGCCCTGAGCTTAAGTGCCATTAAATGTTCCGTGGTGAATCAGGCTCTTCTAGAGCTTACTTCTTTGTCACGTAATTTCTATGATAACTTGTCTTCCGGGAAGAGGGATTGGGATCTGGTCCCTATTGAGTTTTGCAGGTTATTTGGGGCATGGCTATGCCCACCTGGCTTCTGTGCCCACTTTGCTGGCTTAGCATGGGAATGAGTGTGGTTGGGCTTAAATGGTAGAGGGAATGAAATGATTATGTATCTGCCCTAAACACTTGTTCCCAATCCCTACCTGCTAAAACTGTTCCCACAGCCCCACTGCCAGTGCCTGCTGAGCCTGAGTTTCAGTGTGTCAAATACGCAACACCACTACCGAACCTGGCCACTGGGCTGTGATTCTCCGCAGATCTATTTGTTGCTGACTTTCAGGAGGGCTGTAAATGTTCTGCTTGGCTAAAGGCTTTTAGCTTTTGTTTCCCAGTCCTAGTATAGAGCTTTAAAACTATTTTTCCTTCATAATGAGCTTTTTAGGTGGGAAGGTAGGTGGCTGTCTTAGCCCATTTTGGGCTGCTATAAGAGAATACCTGAGACTGGGTAATTTATAAAGGATATAAACTTATTTTTCCCAGTTCTGGAGGCTGGAAAGCCCAGGGTGAGGCACTGGCAGGTTTGGTGTCTGGTGGGGGCTTCTCTCTGCTTCCAGGATGGCACCTTGAACATGACACTTCAAAACTCCTGTTTACCATCAAATACAGTGTATATTTTCACAGGAAACATATTGTATACCATAATCCAGTGCTTCTGTTGCCACACATACCACAGAAGTGAAATCCTCATGGAAGAGGATTTACCTTTGCTCCAAGCAACGCACTCTGTTTTCCCATCACTTCCCCTCCACACCTCCCTTCTTCTGTTTATTTTGTTTCAAAATATGAGTTACAACACATTATACTGAATTTACAACTCACTAATGAGTCAGGTTCTGCAAGACGGAAAAAAGGCATAGCTCTCTGAGAATACAGCCTCCTACTGAAGAGGGAAAGGTAAAGGTTTGCCTAAGGCCCTGCGTCTCGGCTTAGAGACCCCTCAAAGCCCTTGCTCCCTTCTCCTCTCTGCTTCCTCAAATGTGCATCCCCTTTGCCACCCGGCCCCACGGCCCAAGCTCTGTAAATAAATGAGGGCCACTTCTTCTGTAGGTCAGCGACAGGTTTGAAAAAGAAACTGAATGTTTTTTCTCCCTAATGCTGATTTTTTTAGAATGAAGAGGTTGAATTTCATTTAGGGACAGCAGGACCCGGGAAAACCAGCTCTGAGCCCGAGCCTAACGGACATTGCTGATCCACATCTGTAGAAAATAACACTCATGATGATAACAGGAAATAGTAACCAAAGCTCACGATGTGTCCAATGTGGCATCTTCATGACAATTATTTCAGTAATAAACTCACTTTGCTTAGAAAGCCTGAGGCGCAGGGGAAGGAATAGGGTTGGGAATGCAAGATCACTGTAACATCCACAAAGGCAAGGGCGGTAAACTCAAGCACAGCTTCATGTTTTAAAACTAAAGATGTTAATATAGAGCATTTTAATGTTTTATTCTTTCTGCCTTCCTCAGAAGTGAACACACAGCGAGTAGCTGAGAGCCACTGGAAGTGTGCAAGGTGCTCCTGCGATTTCTTGGCCTTCCTTGCTGCTCGACCCACCTCACCACTGGCCCCTGATCCCTGAGCCTCCCCTGCACATTCCAGACTATGTTCCTCCCCAGGTCTTCCCTCTACACTCTTCATTCCCTCCAATCTTTGCGAGGTGTGTGTGTGTGTGTGTGTGTGTGTGTGTGTGTGTGTGTATGCACAGAGGGTTAGAGTGAGGAGTAGTTATATTTATTTTGAAAATTTAAGCTGCAATTCCAATGCTTGTAAATCAAGGACCAGTTTTGTCCTTAAGATTAGGTGAAGTATACAGGGCACGGCGGCTCATGCCTGTAATCCCAGCATTTTGGGAGGCCAAGGTGGGTGGATCACGAGGTCAAGAGATCGAGACCATCCTGGCCAACATGGTGAAACCCCGTCTCTACCAAAAAATACAAAAAATTAGCTGGGCGTGGTGGTGCGTGCCTGTAATCCCAGCTACTCAGGAGGCTGAGGCAGGAGAATTGCTTGAAACTGAAAAACAGAAGTTGCAGTGAGCTGGGATCGCGCCACCGCACTCCAGCCTGGCGATAGAGCGAGACTCTGTCTCAAAAAAAAAAAGAAAAAAAAAAAGGTGAAGTGATGATGGGAGGGAAATGCCACACTCCCATGCAGCTCTGCCTCCCCCTGGCCTGTGATTCTGAGCAAGTCATTCCCACATTCTAAGCCTTCCATGGTTTCTTCCTACACCAATATGGGCCATAATCACAGTTCTCAAATAAATTAGGTAGGTGGGAGCATCTAGCTCAGGGTGTGACATACATTGAACATGAAATCTAAATGAAATTTAAAGAATTATCCCCTTGGTCCTGCAGTGCACACGCTTCAGAGGTGCCTGTCACTCAGGCTGGGTGGTACCCCACTGTTTCTCTGGAGGACCATCTGCATTGCTCTCACCCAGCTGTCCCAGTGCACTCCTCCACTGAGGAGGCCCACATTGGCAGCAGAGGTGTGGCAGGGGCACTTTGCCCCCACAGTGTGATACACCAACCTTCTTGTAGTGATTTTTGCATTTTAGTAATCTTTTTTTAGGCCTTCTATCATAGAACACCTTGAGTTTGGGGCTCCATGTGTTCATCATAATGCTTTGGTGTGTCATTTTTATAAACGAAAGACACAGTCCATAGTGCCTGGCTTAAAAACAGAAAGCAAAATAAAACAGAGAAGCTATGCTTCATGGACCTAAAACAAAGATAGCTAGAATGGTGCCTGGAAGCACAGCTCGAGGCTGAGCCACACCAGAGACGTCCTGTCCCCTCTGCAAGAACTCAAGCTCATATGTCATCAGGATCCTCTGGAGTCAGGAGTCATTCAGCCCCAGCCCCAGACCAAACAGATCGGGATGGATATAAGCAAGACTGCAGGGTCTGATGCTGAGGTTCAGGAGAGGTCAAACCTCGCTAGACAAATGCTCGGCTCCTCCAGTGTTTATTTACTTTTACAGCATTGGCGGCACTTGATGAGGGGACCAAGACAGGCAGCAGCTGTTTGGGGCTTTTCCTGTCTTTTTCTTTGCCCTCACCAGGACACTCAGCCATATTTCCAATTCCTCATAAGGAAAAGGATATTTTCTGGCCAAAAAGTCCTTTGATGCCAGAATAAAATAGAATCATGTCTTTAAACAGAAGGAAAAATCATGTTGCCACTAAGATTAAATACGTTTTTAAAATTTCTTACATAGATGGGCAACATAAACTTCCTGATAATTTTACTTTCTGTAACATTCAAGATTTCGATGTTAAAATGCCCTTTGGTGCGAAAGATCAGTCCACTGACTTAGCCTATTCTTCCCATGTATCTCCTATGTGCCAGTCCCCAGGCTGCAGGCAGGGATTCAGTGCCTCACTCCTCAAGCAGCTCCAATGATGGTGTGTAAGACAGATACAGCAGAAAGTGCTGCACTTGAGAGGGACGGTGTGTCTAAAACAGAAAACTACCAACTGTCCAGGGTTTGAGGAAGCTCCCAAATAGAACTCAAGGACCAAGTTTCAAAGAACAGTAGGCATTAGGCAAGCGATGAAAGAGGAAGAGGTGAGGATGCTGGAAGAAGGGCAGGTACAAATGCAAAGGGATTTGAGATCATGGAGTGAGGCAGGTTCAGGGATGTTTGGGCCCCTGGTGCTCACAGAATGCAGGGTGCATTTGGAGATGGCTCCCATGCTAGGAAGCATCATAAAATATTGGCTATCATGCCAAAGAACTTGTATTTATCCTGAGGATAGCAGGAGATCTAGCTGTAGAACCTGTAGAATTTCAAATAGGCCAATGTGTTTTAGGACATGCGTTTTATGAAGGAGGTGCATTCCTATTGCAGTTATTGACCAAAAAGTGAGGCGTGCTTGAACTAGGGTGATGGTAGAAAGCAAATGGGGAGAGAGCAAATTTGAGAAATCCTGAGTGCTACAATGACTCAGGTTGTGGAGGGCTGAGTGGGTCAGGCAGTGATCCTGTCTGGGTCCCTGGTTCATGGCCTGTTGCACAGTGAAGTGCTTGAAGAAACGGATAATTTTGTCAACTCTTGGAGCCCTATTCCATCATAATGCTTTGCTCGCCGGTGGAGCTTGGGATTTGTTTCAGGGATCGAGGAATATCAGCCACAGAGAATATAGGAAGATCAGGTATGCTGGAAATAAAATAATGTGAGAAAACACAAAAGTTGAAGGTGCAGCTGGTGTAGGATGTATTGATTTCTGCTTTGGAGATCAGAAATGAGGAACCTCTAACATGGGGTGGTATTTGCAGGTATTTGCAGTAAACCCAGGGAGGAAAGCATGAAAAGAAAAGAAATGGGTGGCCAGGCGCGGTGGCTCATGCCTGTAATCCAAGCACTTTGGGCTGAAGCAGGCAGATCACAAGGTCAGGAGTTTGAGACCAAGCTGGTTAATACGGTGAAACTCCGTCTCTACTAAAAATACAAAAATTACCCTGGCACCGTGGCTCATGCCTGTAGTCCCAGCTACTCGGGAGGCTGAGGCAGAAGAATTGCTTGAACCTGGGAGGTGGAGGTTGCAGTGAGCTGAGATCATGCCATTATACTCTAACCTGGGCGACAGACTGAGACTCTGTCTTAAAAAAAAAAGAAGTGGGCAGAAGTTTCAGACTCACAAGTAAGCAGGAAAATGGGAGCCTCCCTAAAAATCTGTCAAGAAAGAGTTTGGGAAATTGGAAAAAAAAAAAAAAAAAAAAAAACGAAACAAGGGAAGACACTTTCAAAGGCTAACGGAATGATGGATCAGTTTGGTTTTCTTGATTCCCCTAAGTTATAAGCATCAGTGGAATTGGATGCAAAGTCTCAGGTAGCTCAGAGGTGGAAGGGGCAGCTGGGAAACCAGACCCAGAAAGGACAAGAGTCGTGTTTCACTGAGTAGGGATCATTTCACTGGAGAAGTGGAGAAAAAGACGGATGCAGTAGGTGGAGAGATCTGTGTGTTCATAATGCTTTGATAGGTCATTTTATAAATGAAAGACAAAGCCCATAGGGCCTGGTTTAAAAGGAGAAAGCAAAATAAAATTATATTCTGACCTCCATGATAAATAAATATTAATTTGGAGGTAGACAGCAATGAAATGAGGGATAGAAGAGGAGTAAGCAATATAGTAGCCCATGAGAAATTCCATTCTGGATGTGAGGGAAGAACCAAAAAACGGAAGGATATCTAGTACTCAGTCCAAGTGTGTTTCTCTCTCTCTCTCTCTCTCTCTCTGTATCTCTCTCCCTCTCTTTCAGTATTTCTCTCTCCCTTTTTATTTTTATTTTTTGGCGGGCAAAAGAGAAGAGCCACGACTTGTGAGACAAAAGTAGATGAAACTCCAGTTAAAAAAAGAAACTGGAACTAAATAATGTAAGCAACTAGGAAGTGACAAAAATCAGAAAACGCATGGAAATGATACCAGCTTACTGCCACTCATCTAGGACTGATGACGTGATGTAAATTGGCTTCTATGATTTCTAAGAAATACGTGAGAAGTGCAGATGGAAGTGCTCACTTCCTGCTGTGGTGTTGACATTCAAGGCAGCCCAGAAGGTTATCCCAATCTTGAGCTGGGTGATGAGGGCCAGGAGATAAAGACTTTGTGACTCAGTTTGCTCATCTGTAATATGGAAAAACACATACATCAACTTTACAGGAATGTCTTGAGAAAAAACCTAGCACAGTGCCTCACGCATAATACACACTTAAAAACTCTTGGCTACAGCTTATATTAAAATTAGACCCAAGTATCAGGGACATAGATTATTCTGTTGGGCATCTTCCAACTCATAGAGAAATGCCTGGCACATAGCAGGAACGAGGAAGTATTCAGAGAATGGCTTGAATGAATTAATGTGGTCAATTCCTGCAGTACATTAAACCCTCATTATCTTTGTTGAATGACTAAATTCTGTCATTCTAAGTAGACAATCTGAATTCTATAAATATTCATTTAAAATTTCAATAGACTTAAATGGGGCAACCAAAAATTTCTGAAAATGCAGACCTGAGTGATAAAGATGGAAAACATGCTCAGGATTATCTCAAATTACCCGCAGAATATTGTCCTTAAAATAGGCTCCTCCCACGCTAAACTTCACACAGTCTACTCCGTATTCCGATTCCAATAGAAGATTCGTTTAAACGTGGCAGTTAATTTTAGCCAGACATCAATTCTACTCCGGAGAGACCTTCATATGCATCTTATCATAGCGTCTTTGCAGACCAGATCTTGTTGTCCAAGATTCCTATAATATCATCACTTATAAACAGACTGAAGAAGTGAAGCAAAGTAGCCTGCGAAGTCTGAGATAAGTAAGTTGCCTATCACATGCCGTGCCTCTGACATTTGTAATTTAGAGGTTCTTTTAATTGTCAAAATATTTGCTTTTCCTTCAGACGCCTTCCAGGAGAGTTTATCTTAACATACAGAGACTAACTGGGATTTTTAAGTAGAGCAAAGATTAGAGTCACACAAAGTTGCCCCTGTCTTTTTTCAAACAATTTTTTTTTTTTGTGGGGGGTGCCGGGGGACAAAGCATCTGTAATATCATTGCAAGATGCCTGATCACAGAGCCGAGGAGAAAAAGGGTGGGCTTCAGGTGGCCATTAGCAAGACTTTCACCCATGCTGGGCCTTGGTGACTCCCCAGGAGAACCAGAGGGCCTCTGACTTCCCTCTGTCAGGGGTGTAGAGAAGGGAGAATGAGGACTGAAATTTGGCAACTGCTTATGGTGTATAAGCCCTCAGCACAAGTTCGTTGTGTAGTTCTCTGATTTAATGTTTAGAGCACCCCTGTGAAGTAGGTCCTAGTACCATGCCCACTTTGCAGAGGAGAGAGATCGGGGGTGCATCAGAGGTCAGTGGACCTGGAATCAGCCACATTAGCACAGAGCCAGTGATTGGGAAGCCAACATCAGATAGAAAAAAAAATACCCAAGAAAAATTGTTCTATCCTGTCAGATTCGGTTCTTAATTAAAGTAAAATGGCCATACAATGTAGGAGCTGCAATGTGAATCTCTAAGTGGCTATGCATGATGCCACTGACAAATTAACTGGGGTTTTCCTGTTTGAAAATGAACTTGAATGATGCCTTTTTATTTTCTTATAATGTGATGCCAATTATTACTCTGCCTAGATAATAGAATCTTCTAGTTTTCATTAAAATGCACCAATTCCGACTTTATTTTTTAAAAATCTTATTTGAAGAAATAGCTCACCTACAGTCAGATCTTTCTTTTTTCCCAGAAGACTAGTTGAAAAAGCCGCCTTTGGGTGAATCCGTCTCTTCTGGCAATGACAATATTCATTCTTCAGGCAGAAGAAAGCACGTCGCATGCGTACCTTATTCTTCAGAGCCTGAAGTCCTCTAGTTCTTTCCCCAAAGTTACCCAGGTCAGCCTCCTGGATCACTGAGTTCCGAGTCAGGAAGTTAGGAGCTCTACAGAGCCCAGAGTCTAGGTTCTGAGATCCTGCCCATGCTCCCGGCCCAGCATCCTGCCAACATCCAACATTTGCATTGCAGTAAAGCAGCCCTCCGTGGGGATCAAAGCCAGTTTCTCATCTGCCACAAGCCCACCGCAGGCGGTTTCCCGATCAGCAAGGCAAGTTAGCTCTCTCAGGACATGAGGGCGCTTTGGGTCCATGGCAGTCATAGAACTGAAAAGAAAGTCTAAAGTTCTAATTTGCCAATTACAGGATAGAAAAAAACATATTATGAGACTTTGTCTATGTCTTCAGCTAAGTTTTTAAAGTGTGTGACCTCTCAAATCAAATGCTCAGTTTAAATGTGACAGGAAAGACAAGGGCTGGACTGAGAGTGGAAACGTCCTTGTCTGCCGCTTGACTTATAGACCCACGTGTGTTACCCATGCGGGGACTCAGTGATCTTCCAGGAGAACCGGGGAGCCTGGGACTTCCCTGGGCCTGCAAGTGTCAGGGGTGGTGGAGAAGAGACGGTGATGCAGCCCTCATCACAGCAGCCCGTCCCCAGCACTAAGTGTCAGGAACAGCCAGTGTGCCATGCCACAGAATATGCTTCCCATGAGCTATCAAGGAAAATACTTGGGGGAGCATAAAATTATCAAACTAGATTTTAGTATCATTTTTACTGGATTTTAAATGAAACAGAGCCAAAGGAACAAAACAAAAAGTTACCCAATTTTTACAAGTCTCTCAATGAAGATATGTACATTTCATGTACTTTATGATGCCTGGCATCATAACAAAACTAAAAATATCCTCCAGAAATGTCCAGCTTGTAAGAAATAGTTAAATCTATTTTACTATCTGAAAAAGCTCAAAATAGTTTATAACTTTAGAAAAATTATGCAGACTGGTATCTATCCAGCACAGATGGCGAGACCAGCGTTCGTAGTAATTGCTCTGTCGTTGGTTTCAGGAGGCTTCTGGGAGCCTTTCTGTGCCATGCTCTTTACCGGGCAGATCTTGGGCCTCTCTGTGGGTCCCTGCATACCACCAGTAAAGATCCATCCCTTGGCCAGGCATGGTGTTGCATGCCTGTAATCTTAGCACTTTGGAAGGCTGAGGTGTGTGGATCACCTGAGGTCAGGAGTTCCAGACCAGACTGGCCAATATGGCAAAACCCTGTCTCTACTAAAAATACGAAAAATTAGCTAGGTGTGGTGGCGCATGCCTGTAATCCCAGCTACTCAGGAGGCTGAGGCAGGAGAATTGCTTGAACCTGGGAGGAAGGACCTCAATGGAACTCCATGATCTTGAGTCTTGAATGTTTATCTGCACAATATGGCCAGCCCAGGCTGAATCAATGAACACCTTATGATGAGAAGAGGACCCGATACCCTGCCCCTCTCTGGGGCCCTGTGAGAGCCTTTTTCCTGTGTGATCTAGAGATCAGCTTCTGTCGAGATCCAGGTATGTGCCTGACAGCCACAAGCTTGTGTAATCGTTCTGAGATGCTATTAGTTTCTTATACCTGGGAAAAATCCACAGGTGCTACAGTAACTCTAAATTCAAATGTGGACCGATTGTCAATAATAAGAGGGTGGTACCCACTCTCAGTCACTTCTCGTTTAATGCCTGCCATATGTTTTTGGCTAAAAGGAGAAGCTTTCCAACTGTGGGATATGCCTGCTTGCCTCTGGAGACCCGGAGACACTGGCTTGGCTTCTGTTCTTGCTGCTGCTTTTGGTGGAGTGCTGATGCTTGGGCCGTGACATCTTCCACTGCTACCTTATGCTGCGTGCATCTTTGAGAGTCCCCATCTCATGTGTGCTATGCTGAATGAGGATGCTCAATGCATTCCATTTCCTTCTCCTCAATGCTCTATTATAGTGATAGATGCATATATGAAGCCCCCGGGTGTCTTATAAACCCAGCAATACCATATAATAGTAATTATTAATATTTTAAGCAATCTTATGCTTTCTAAAGTACATACTTAAGAAGAGAACAGAATCTATACATTTATTCAGTCCGTTGGATGTACCAGCATACCTCCTGGTGGTGATCTTCTCTTTGCGGTTTGAATTGCTATCTTTCTGGTGTCCTCTCTTTTTTGCTTGAAGGACTTCATTTAGGGTTCCTTCTAGTGGGTCTGCTAGCTCTTGAGCTTTCTCTGTGTTGGTTTGTTTGGGGATGACTATAATTTCCTACTACAAAGAGTGTTGAAAATAGCTAGTGCTTCTACCTCCTTGCTTCTTAGCCCCTTCCTTTCATTCTCAGTGAATGCCACAAGGCATCTGAGAGCCCGTTTGGCCTTCCAAGAGCCCTCAGTAGCCCCCGGTTTGATGAGTGTTGCTGGAGCTCAGAGCCCTCTGCACCCTCCTCTCCATTTTCATGGTCACTCAGTGCAAGTCAATTTTGTTTTAATCTAGACTTTCTTGTCCACTGCTTTCCCTGCCAGACTCCACTGGGCTCCTACTTCCAGAGGCCTTGGCCCAGTGTCCCCTGGCATTGTGCTGACGGTCATTGATTTGTGAGTTTGCAGGATTCACAGGCAGGGACAGCAGTAGCCCATCCAGTCCAGTCGGCGTGGATGTCTCTCATCTCACCCACAAATCCGAGCATGGAACCTCATTCCTTCGGCCTGTACCCCATTTCTCCAGAGAGAAACTGATGGCTGGTTGGTTCTCTGCCTCGCAGGCCCTTCAAGAATCCCTTCTCCTCTCCTGTTTCCCTGGCTCAGGGCTCTGATATGTTGGGTGCTCCTCTCCTGCTTCCGTGTCAGGGCTCACCCGTTTTGTCGGGCACATGTCTGTGGGTTTGTAGGTTTGCTGTTGGATCCCTCTGGGTGTGTTCTTAGGGGGCTTCCAGGAAATTCAAGAACTCTCTGTCATTGCTGCTGTATCCTCTGATTCTGATCTGTCCCCAGAATGTTTTCAGTTCTTATCTTTGTATTTTCATCTATATAATCAAATATACAGATAAATTAAATTTTATTTTTTTCCAGTCAAACATGGATATTTAGTGTCTCACTCTATGGCAATAACTTCCTCAACAATGTTGAATCATCATGGTGTTACTGGGCTTGTCTCTCTCTCTTTCTCTCATATTCTTCACATTAGTGAGACTCATCTAATGTTTCCAAGTCAAGAGCAACCACTTTGAAATGGGTACTCTTCTTTGTGTTAGGCAAACTGTCATTTTGTTCCTAGTCTTGACATTTGAATTTGATTCACTATTAATTTAGTATCTCAATCAATATTTTGTGAGACTGGTTCTACAGTTTTTCTTTCCTGGTCTATGTTGATTATACTTTGATATCAGAGTTAAGTTTGCTTGGAAAAATAAGTGTTTTCAAATGTTCTGTTATATTCTGGAAGAGTTTTTATGATTTTAAAAAACATAAGTGAATTTAATGTTTTGAACTCCTAGTGACTATAATTACTTCAGAGACGAGAAATTTCTTCTTAGTTTCCCTTCTTACTTTTGGTTATTATTTCTTCTAGGTTTTTGAGAGTCATATAGTTGCAAGTTATAAAACTATTTAGAACAACGAGGAAGCATGAGCATTATTTCTATACCCATAGGGAACTCAAGCTTATTCATAGCCCTGCAATGCAAGTGTCTGCTTATGTTACAGATGAGAAAACTGAGGCTCCGAGAGCTTTAATGACTTGTTCATAGAGAACAGTTGAGGAAAACTGGAGCATGAAGTTGAACCTTTTGACTGCAAAACCTGCCCTCATTTCTCCTGCATCCAGCCCAGTCCAGTGACTACTGTTTATATTAATTATTATTTCTTCCAAGTTGCTAAAGGAAATAGCTGAAAGAACAGTACATTCTTGATCGTAGTGAAGTTTCCTTCCAAGCCTTTCTGAATCGTGCAGAATGTTTCCCTGATGTTGCCACGAGTGAGCACAGCTCCCAGCAGCGGTGGCCGCAGACTTGTTCCCGTGTGAACGATCGGGTCCTGTTTCACGGGGTTGATCTAAGTTCTCCCAGGCATTTGTTGTGTCTGAGGCTTCAAACTAAGTGGCCCATTTCCCAGATACGTTATTGGCAATGCCCGGTATTTTTTTCCAAAGTCAGAAGTTCTGTCTGCAACTTTTTCTGGATTTCTTCTCTTGGCATTTTCCACAGCATTCTAGTTTTTACTTGCCATAGAAAACCATTGTGGTCAGACAGCTTTTCACAACTCTTCTAAAGGGTCATGGCCAGAACTTTCCTGGGTGAGGCCATTGTTTTCTCACAGCGCATCACTGCTGACCATGGACCGAGGTCGGGCAAAGGCAGGGAGAGGTTTGCAGACTGGAAATGTGGTAATGGAAATTAGTGCTTGTACGTACTGGTCAGTAGAGACTCTGACAAGGGTCTCTCCCAGAAAGCCTTGTCTTCTTCAATGGCTTCCCGTGACAATCCTACATGTCAGGGAGACCTTGTTGAGGGTACTAGAGCCTTTCGCAGCTTCTCGAGCAGCTTTTCCTAATACCGTGATCAATGACTTCTATCACACATGCACGCATTTAAAGTTGGCATTGCCTAACAGTTCTCCGAAGTAACCTAAAGAGCACATAATTTGTAATCAGATGATCTCAATCAGTTCAGGCTGCTGTAATAAAGTAATCCAGACAGGGTGGCTCATAAACCACAGATGTTGGTTTCTCACCGTTCTGGAGGCTGGAAATCTGAGATCAGAGTCCGCAGGGTTGATTTCTGGTGGGGCTTCCTCCCGCTTTGTAGACTGCCGTCTTCTGGCTGTGTCTTTATGTGGCAGAAAGAAGGTGAGAAGGCTCTTTGGGGCCCCTTTTATAAAGGTGCTAATACCATTAGGAGCTCTCCATTCTAATGACCTAATCACTTCTCAAAAGCCTCACCTCCTAATGCCATCATCTTGGGGGTTAGGATTTCTGTATACAAAATCGAGAAGGGGGACAGAGTCAGTCTATACCATATGAGATCAGTTTCTCATTGGCCCACTAGCTATGTGACCTTGAGAAGATCATACAAGGTCTTTGAGCACCTGCATATTTACAAGTGCAACGTGCACAACACCCAGTAAGGACTCCACATGAGCTGATGAATGAAAAAAAGTCTGCTTCTTGGAGTGCTTGCTAAAATCATACAAAACAAAAACTACAGCAGTCCTGGCACAAATGCTTACCATGCTAAAGAATGGGGAGCAAGACAGGATGCTTAGGGAGTGCCTCATCCCCAGACTCATGATCTCTGCCTTCTTGTTCATATTGACATTACTGCAAATGGTGCAACCAAGACATTTCTTTGGACTTACTCATGCAGGCACCACTCTTGAATGGTTGGCCTGTAGTAAGTGCCCAGCACCTACGAGCTGTGTGCACTCTCCCCATTTTCACTGTGGTTCACACAGGTACAGGGTAGGCAGCCTTATGCAGAACCTCTTCATTAAAAATTTTGCAACTCAGCCACACTTAGGATTTGAGCCAATGTCTTCAGAATTAAAATATTACCACGTTTATACACCAAACAAAACAACTCTAAGAGCAACTTTTAGTGATGTTTTACAAAGCAGAATGTTTTTGTTTCTTTCTTAGGAAGTTCCTGTAATTCTTAAACATTTCAAGAACTCTATGGTTTACTTCTTGTTATTTTGTTAATTGTGTCCTGGATACAGTTTATATGTGGAGTGTAAACTCAATTGTACACTTCAGTTTATTGATATGTGAACAAAGACTTGATTGCTGATACGAGGGTTTGTCGGGAATTTATTTACACACTGAGATCCTTACACAGCGTGAGCTGTGAGGTGCCCAAGGGTTCTTTCCTTCCATCTAACTCATTTGCGGTGGCGTTGGGGGGGGTGGTGGTTAACCAATTTCAGGAGAGTTACATGTAATTGAATTTACTTGTTTCATAGAAAATCTAGAAAAAAATAGAAAAAAACTCAAATCTATTTTTAAGT
This sequence comes from Saimiri boliviensis, assembly GCF_048565385.1. Classification (NCBI taxonomy): domain Eukaryota; kingdom Metazoa; phylum Chordata; class Mammalia; order Primates; family Cebidae; genus Saimiri; species Saimiri boliviensis. Next base: position 110,384,628 of record NC_133458.1, read on the forward strand.
TTCTTATAGATCAGCCATTTTTCCTTATTATTTTTTCTCTATTAACTTATTCTATCAATGAAAGTGAAAAGTTAAAATAGTTTTGCTTCTAGGTGAACATCCTAGTATTTAAAAGATATTTCTTTTGCTTATTTATTACTATTGATCATCCTACTCTGATTTACTCTCATAACCTTCTATGGACAAAGAATGTGCGATGTGTACAGCAAGGAGCATGAGATGGGAAGTGACCTGAAGTCCACACTCGTATTATAGAACGAGTCATGTAGCAATAATAGTGCAGTAATTCCATCTGTAAGCCTGTCTTGAAAGGCAAGTAACTGAACAGTTAATTAAGTACCTGGATCAATTCGGATGTTGATTTTCTCGTTCAGCAAGGCCAAGGTGAGTGAGGACAGAGGAGCTCACAGCTCCACTCCTGAGGCTGTGAGTTGGTGGATTTATTACACCCCCTAGAATAGTGGCTAACAGCATAGTCACAGGAGCCAGATGGCCAGAGCTTGAATTTTCGACCCACCCTTTGTTAGCTGTGTGATTGTGACATGTTACTCAGCCTCTTTCTCAGTTTCTTCGTCTGAGCAAGGGGTCTTATGGGGTCCCTGAGCAGTTTCCAGGAGTTGTTAAATATAAGCCCCTTTGTACAATGAGTGCTCCGTGAGTGTTAAGTGCCACAGCCACCTGGTCCTGCAAGTGGCTGGAGGCACAGACAGGGAGGGTCCCCACTCATGCAGGGGCTGGACTGTGGAAGAGTAAGCTGGATTCTGAGTTCAACCCTGTGGCTTGCAAGCTCAGAAGACTGCTCTTCTTCTCTAATCTGGCACCGAGTCTTGAGCTTGACTTTGTGCCTGGCAATATTTTTAATCTTGCAGTAATCTTTAAATTTTGTCAAGGCATCATTTTCAAGTGAATAAAAAATTCTTAAGCACATGTTGTGGTGCTTATCATCAAGGTCTGTGCTCAGTGCTGAAGCCTAAGAAGAACTAGATGATCTAGGCACACTTCTAATCCTCTCTTGCCTCCTAGTGTAATGCAAGGGTAGGCAAGGGCAGCATTGTTTCCATGTAGAGGAATGTTCTAGAAAGGCGCAGCAGTCAGGAAGTACAGTGGGATTAAAACATAGGAAGATGAAGGAGGAAGAGGAGAACAGGTACAGGAAAGCACGTTTTCTCTTCCCCCTTTACCTTTACTTAGGAGGTCCCTGTACCTGTGAGGTCCACGTGTCAGACTTCAAAGCTTCCAGACTTGAATCCTAGTGGAGAATACTTCAGGGAAGAGTCCCCTGTTGCTTCTGGAAGTACTGACGGTCATGCTCACTTATGAGGTTGACAGTTCTGTGACCAAGACAGACTCATCCCTATCGCCAAGAGTGCTGATCAAGACCATTCTCAGCCCAGGAATTTGGTGTAACGGGGAAATTAAATTTCTAAGAAGTCTGTCACTGAAAAGAGATAAGGAGAAGACGAAAACAGAGGCAAAGTCAACAGACAAGAAGGAAGAGAAATAAAAGTCACCACGTTGGGACTCTGGATGTGGACACAATGTCAGGATAGAAAATGTGGACCAACTTTTCCTTGGAGGACAATAGAAAAGCTGCACAAAATCATTAACCAGGTCACTCCAGCTGCTGAGTGGAGAACATGCTGTAGTGAAAGAAGAATAGAAGCAAAGTGGGAATGTGTGGGCTTATTTACTGGACTAGGCAAGAAGTAACTGTGACTTGAACCATAATGGTAGCAACGAAAATAAATATTTGAGAAATGATTGTCAGGATTTGCTAATACTGAATGGAGTGTAAGCAGAGTAAGAATTACTCCCGGTTTTTAATTTTGGTCACAAAGCTGAATGGTGGGGACATTTAATAGGGAGAAGATCTTTTTTTACTGTATATTTTTAAGGTTCATAACATGATGTTTTGAAATACCTATACATGCTGAAATTATTACTACAGTCAAGAAAATTAACTTATCCATCTTCTCACAGAGTTAGTTTTGTACGTAACTGTGGTAAGGGCGCCAGTATACAATATGGTATTAAGAACTATAGTCCTCCAGTACATCGGATTCCTGGACTTATTCTTCCTACACAGCTGCAACTCTGTGCCCTTCAACCTTCTTCTCTCCTTCCTGTACCTCCCTACCTGTGGTGACCTCTATTCTACTCTCTGTCTCTGAGTTCGATCTTTTAGATTCCACATGATTTAGATTACAATCATGTGGTTTTTTTCTTTCTGTGTCACTAAGCATAACGTTCTCCAGGACCATCCATACTGTCTCAAATGGCAGGATATACCTCCTTCTAAAGGCTAAATAATATAATTCTTCCATTATCCACTCCTCTGTCGAAGATTAAGAAAGAACAGTTTTGGGAGAAGCTCAGTTTGGGGCAAGTTTGTTTTGAGATGTCTGAGGGATCACCAGTGTAGATGTCAAATAGACAGTTGGACCTTGTGTTAGTCAGGCTGCCATAACAAAATAGCACACACTGTGCAGCTTAAACAACAGACATTTATTTTTTCATAGTTCTGGGGGCTGGAAGTCTGAGAAAAAGTGTGGGCAGTGTGGCTCCTTCTGAGGCCTCTGGCCATGGAATGTAGATGTTCATCTTCTCTCTGTGTTTTCACATGGCCATTCCTCTGTGCACGCCCATTTCTGTGTCTCTCTGTGCGCCCAACTCTCCTCTTGTTATAAGGATACCAGTGATATTGGATTAGGGCCCACCCTAACAGTCTCATTATAACTTAGTCACATTATTAAAGGCCCTATTTGCAAAGCCATGAGAAGGAATATAATCATTCAAGAAGGGAGGCTGGGGAGAAGGGAAGAGAGACAGAAACAGAGACAGAGAGAGAGACAGAGAGAGAGAGAGAGAGAGAGGAGAAGAAGAATAAGAAGAAGGAAGAGGAGGAGGAGGAGAAGAAAAGAAGAGGAGGAGGAGGAGCAGAAGAAAAAGAAGGAGGAGGAAGAGGAGGAAAGGAAGAGGGGAGGAGAAGGAGGAAAGCTCGAAGAGTTTACTTATGCCCTTAATATATAATTATGATCTTTATGAGTATTATTTATCATTATTCATGAACCTTAATTTACTACCAGGTAAAGAAAAAGGGTCTTCACTCAAAGACAAAAGAGGAACAGCCAGAGATGTAGGAGGAAGACAAATGGAAATGTTGTGCCATGAAGTGTAAGAGAAGACTCAGAGAAATTCAAGAGACTGCGGGGTTTCACCATGTTGGTCAGGCTGGTCTTGAACTCCCAACCTCAGGTGATCCACCCGCCTTGGCCTCCAAAGTGCTTGGATTACAGGCGTGAGCCACCACACCCGGCCTTGCTCTGAGAAAGGTCTATTGGACGACTGTGCTGAATTCTAAGAAATCTAGAAAAGTCTTGTGGATTTAGTAGCATGGAAGTAGTTGCTGCCTTTGAAAGAACACTTCCTATAGGACAGTGGGCACAAAAGCTAGATCATAAAGATGAAAAGGATGAACACTGTGCAAAAATATGGTAGAGTGGACACATGAAAACACTGCTGGTACAGAATACCTAACATATTGGTGAAACACACATAAAAATAATGTCTGAGTAGTTGGTAATGTTAAGTAAATCCTCAGATGCTAAAGGCAATGAGGGAAATAGGAAAATAGGATCTAGGGTGGTGAAATGTGAACAGTGCTGGGTGTTTACTTTAGTAAGAACTCTTACTTCTGGGTTAACATGCTATGCACATGGGGGAGGGTGGTAAAGAAAACCCAAGGCTTGCCTGAGCAGAATGAGAAACCAGATACCCTGTACAGGCCAGGCTGCCAGAAGAGTAACAGCTGCAGGGGTCGAGTTGTAGAAATGGTCCACCATTCAGAGGGAG